>NC_090377.1:32552622-32868359 GCF_036365525.1 Heterodontus francisci | reverse complement strand
GATATGTAGAAAAGGCTGTGAATTAGGATTACGTAAGTAGCATAGCTAAAGAAAATAAAACACACTGTTCCTTTCTTCCTGTGCAACCATGGTTTCTTTCCTGAGAAAGATAGATGGTAGGATAAGTTATACAAGGTTTATAGAAGGGTAAAGTTTGAAAGAATGAACGGTCCTCTTAAAAAACTCTTTTCAGCCTTGTGTTATACTTGTGTTATAGAATGTTCTCGTTAAATACTGACTTGAGCGTGGCATGTAACATTATATTCTGTTGGTAACAAATGAGAAAAAAAAACTTCAGAACTTGATAAGAAGTAAGCCCAAATGTTCCGCTTTATTTGCACTACAAAATGGGCATGTCTGCCCTGACTAAGGGAGGCAAATAGGTTGGAGACCTTTTCTGATGATCACCCATCTTTTCTTTTCAATCGTGGAGTTTGCCTACTGAAGTGATAGGTTACATGCAGGATATCCACCCAGATACAGGTGAGCATACTACAATCACATGTAAATATGGAAATAGAATGATTAATTTTTTTTTGTCATTCATGCAATAGCAGCACAGGGCACGAGGCACAATGGATGACTCTGTGTGTCATTGATCTAGTTTCATTATGCATCCAACATCATTATGAATGGAATATTAAAATGTTATGGGGCCAAAAAGTTGACATAATATAATCAATTGCAAGGCAAATTTCAAATTTTTAAGAAAACTTTTACAGGCAGCACAGAAACTCCCGGGCACACTAGGCTGCTTCTGCAGCCTGCTATCCTTTCTTCACATTTTCTCCAGTCAAACTCACCAACAGAGGCTTGGGAAATTGTCAAAATTATCCAAATGACCCTAATCACAACAAGTGCCAAGAGTTTTGGCAGATGGAATTCCCACGTCTCAGCATTTCCACTGGCGTAACAACCGAGCTGAAAATGCTGTTTACTAATCAGCCATTTCAACTGCTGCTGCTCTCAAAAATGCAAACACTTCCATATCAGAGGAGACAGCCAGGTAATCTTCTGTACTTAACTATGGACACAAATTTATACCTATATTGATGCACTTGGTCATGGAAGGAGACTACCAGGAGGACAGCGGAAATGTTTTAGAGATGCCGTCACAGCATCTTTGAAGAAATCAACCATTCCCATCGAAACATGGGAGTCCCTGGTCCGTGACCATCCTAGGTGGTGAAAGCCCCTTCGGGAAGGCATTGTACACCTGGAGAGACTTCTATGGGAACATGCGGAGGTGAAGTCGAGGCATCGGAGGGAGCTCACAAACCTCCAAACTATTCATCTATCTGAACCTTCAAGCACCAGCTGCCCTGCATGAGTCTGAGATCACACGTTGGACTTATCAGCCATCTCAGAACCCATCGAACTGGAGTGGAAGCACTCATCCTCGTTCCTGAGGGACTGCCTAAGAAGAAGATATCGATGCAATAATTTTATTGGTCTAGGTGTCAAATGAAATTCTTTTTAAAGAACAAGTTGTGTGATGTGGAAGGAACTGTTCAAATGTTCCAGTGTGTAATTTTAAAGATGAATTTTTAAAAATGTTAATCTATTTCTGCTTGCCACTGAATATTGGAAGGTTTCAATTTCACATTGAAGAGCTGGAACCTGTCATAGCCACTAAGCGCATTGCTGTACTACAAGAAAGCCCCCAGCAAGTTAACATCCGTAGCACTTAAAGCTGCCAGAAGCGCTGTACAAAGAACAGCCAGGCGCTGTGCAAATGACTACTGGCAACACCTATGCAGTCATATTCAGCTGGCCTCTGACACAGGAAATATCAGAGAGATGTATGATGGCATTAAGAGAGCTTTTGGGCCAACCGTCAAGAAGATTGACCCCCTCAAATATAAATCAGGGGACACAATCACTGACCAACGCAAGCAAATGGACCGCTGGGTGGAACACTACATAGAACTGTACTCCAGGGAAAATGTTGTCACTGAGACCGCCCTCAATGCAACCCTGTCTCTGCCAGTCATGGATGAGCTGGACGTACAGCCAACAAAATCGGAACTCAGTGATGCCATTGATTCTCTAGCCAGCGGAAAAGCCCCTGGGAAGGACTGCATTACCCCTGAAATCATCAAGAGTGCCAAGCCTGCTATACTTTCAGCTCTGCACGAACTGCTTTGCCTGTGCTGGGATGAGGGAGCAGTACCTCAGGACATGCGCGATGCCAATATCATCACCCTCTATAAGAACAAGGGTGACCGCGGTGACTGCAACAACTACCGTGGAATCTCCCTGTTCAGCGTAGTGGGGAAAGTCTTCGCTCGTGTCGCTTTAAACAGGCTCCAGAAGCTGGCTGAGCGTGTCTACCCTGAGGCACAGTGTGGCTTTCGAGCAGAGAGATCCACCATTGACATGCTATTCTCCCTTCGCCAGCTACAGGAGAAATGCCGTGAACTACAGATGCCCCTCTATGTTGCTTTCATTGATCTCACCAAAGCCTTTGACCTCGTCAGCAGAAATGGTCTCTTCAGACTGCTAGAAAAGATCGGATGCCCACCAAAGCTACTAAGTATCATCATCTCATTCCATGACAATATTAAAGGCACAATTCAGCATAGCGGTGCCTCATCAGACCCCTTTCCAATCCTGAGTGGCGTAAAACAGTGCTGTGTTCTCGCACCTACACTGTTTGGGATCTTCTTCTCCCTGCTGCTCTCACATGCATTCAAGTCCTCAGAAGAAGGAATTTTCCTCCACACAAGACCAGGTGGCAGGTTGTTCAATCTTGCCCGTCTCAAAGCGAAGACCAAAGTGCGGAAAGTGGGCAGGAGTCCTGTATTGTGAAGTCCCCCCGACTTTCTGATGCACCCCTGCAGATCAGGTCGATGTAAATTCTTTCCCAGGAGTGATAATCCTGGGCTAGTTTCCACTTCCTAGCCCAGGTGAAACAACGATTTGTGTGCACTTCTTTCAATTTAAAATGCTGTATTCACTGCTCACAATGCAGTCTTCTCTAGAGTGGGGAGACCAAAGGCAGCTTGAGTGACTACTTTGTGGAACATCTCCATTCAGTCCACAAGCATGGCTCTGAGATTCCAGTCACCTGTGATTTTAATTCTCCACTTTGCTTCCACTCTGAACTCTCTGTCCTTGGCCTACTGCAGTGTTCTAATAAAGCTCAATATAAGCTCAAGGAACAGCGCCTCATCTTTCGATTAGTCCTTTTACAGCCTTCTGAACTTAACGTTGAGTTCAACAATTTCCAACCATAACCTCTTCCCCCCATTTTGTTTCATTTTTCTTTGTTGGTTTTGGTTTTATTGTCTTGTTTTTCTCTTTTTTTGCTTAAGGATGGCAACTGTTCATCATTGTCATTCAAACCTTCTCTGGACAATTTGTTTCTTTACTTGTCCCATTACCACTCCCTTTGGCCCTGCACCACAAACTCTTTTGTCATATAATCTCTCCTGCCTTCTACCCTATCACAGACCTTCCCTTTTGTTCTTTTTCCCACCCTCTCCCCTTGCACTTACTTAAAACCTATTACATTTTGAACTTCTCCCAGTTCTGATGAAAGCTCATTGACTTGAAATGTTTCTCTCTCCAAAGGTGCTGCCAAACCTGCTGAGTGTTTCCAGTATTTTGTGTTTTCACATCTTAAGTGGAAATGTTGATTAGCCCACATTTAGTGCAAGACGCCATCTTGGTAAAGGAGTTGAAACTTGTGCGAAGAATGGCTGCCCAGAGGTTCGCTAAGGAACTGATTGTCACTTAAATTGCCTGCTATCACTCATTAACGAGGCTGCACGGCATTTTGATTGACAGTGCTTGACCCGATAACTTCTCAACAGTTACCAGCTGATTATAGTAAACTACTTGTTACATAAATTTCTAATGCTGCTTAAAAGTACTTGCTACTAGAGGTTTGAAGTGGGCTTTTGTAATGCATCAGGGGATTTTCTAGGACACTGTCAAAACTTTGCCAACATTTTATCAACATTTATTCTGGAACTTCTCTGAGGGCTTCACCTAAAAAGAGTGGATGCTGTGTTACGTCAGCTTGTTGGACACCTTATTGGAGTCATCAAAAGAAAGGGAGTGCTTGGTCATTGGCATCTTGCTAGGAGACATTTAATGCATCGGTGCAGACGCGATGGGCCGAAGGGCCTCTTCTGCACTGTATTATTCTGTGATACTGTGAGACCCCCTTGGTCTGCAGTAGGAATGGGAGGAGGACAGGAAGACAGAGAGAGGAGCACCAGCTGCTGCAGAAGAGAGGGAGAGGCGGGACAGGAATGCAAAGTGCATTCCTTCCCTCTGTGGGTACAGGACATCCCTCCCTCCCTCTTTGGATCTCCTGCACCAGGACCTCCAGTGCCACATCCAAGAACCTGTGTGTCTTGTCCCTTTGGTCCCTGAGCCATCTTGCAATGTGCTGCTGTGTGCCAGCTGGCCCATTCCACACCTTCAGAGGAAGTGATTGCAAGGAGCCCATTTATGCTGCTCCGTGAAAATTGCATCTAGTCAGCATTTCACTACTAAACCTGCAGGTCTCTGTTTTAGCGTTTCCAGCCAAGTTCAAATTATAGTAATCAGCAATTGGGCCTGAAATTGCATGCTAAAATCAATGTCACAGACAGATGAGAGATAGTGTAGATGACGTGCACATTTCACCTCTCAACTGACTGTAGACAGTGTTTTTAAAAATATTGTTTTAGTCCCTGAGTGTTTTAATGGTCAAATAAACAGATAAACGACAGGTTTTCTCGTAGCTTAAAAAAATGAACTATTGCTTTAAAAATACCTGAAAATATGTGCAACTACCCCCACTCACTCATGCACACGCATACACACACAAGAAAAGATAAAGATTAGAGCATATATTTAAGTCCGATTGTTGTAAAAAGAGTTCATTTTGAATCCTTCTTGGTGCTCCAGAAGGGATTTTTTAATAGCTTTGCAGGTCTTATGTTCCATTTCTTGATTTACTGAAGTATTGCAGACTCCTTTGATTAAGACTCAGTCAAAGTCGGTGGACAGTCCTGTTACAATTTCTTAGATGGGGAGTTTTCAAGGTTAGCTCTGCATTCTTTGCCTCAGTGGTTTAAAGACAGGGTCCTCTTCTTGGCTGGAATGGATCTCTCAGCTCCTGACTCTCTCTCTTTCTGACTCTCTGACTGTCTTTCAGAGAAATCTCTTCCTTAAGAAAAGCCCTTATCAGGTTGGGGTTTTGATCAGATGACCATGGATGATCTCCTCAGGCTCAGGTGTGTTCATACAATGTCTTTGAACGTGTGCCCAATGTTACACAATGGGGTTTGAATGTGACTTATCTTGATAAAGTAGTGTTATTTCCCACCCATTATCTTGGCTTTGCATCTGGAGTCACTCTGTCTGCAAAGGTTTTTGTCATCCCAATTCCTGAAGATAGGAATCATTTAGCATTGAATGGCCTGTTTAACATTTTAATGTGCCTTTCCCAGGACTACTCCAGATTTAATGATGAGTTTAGTCTCCAATAGTCATGATGTATATCTGCAGTACAGAATGGGTCACCTGACCTTTTACTCCATCTTGCAGCAAAATGTGTCCTTTTTTGGAGTTTAGTTCATCAATTCATTTTTATAGTTAATAATTGCTCCAGTTCACTTTATAGTCTACAACTGATCCTTGCGTGAACATGACACCAGAACTTCAAACAGGCATATCTGATTAGCACATTTAGCACCTGCTTTCACCCATTCATCAAAATAGCCACTAAACTGTCTTTCATTTTGTTATTCAGCTTTGTCTTTCTCAATGCTAACATTTTCTTTGCTATATAGTTGACTGTATTGGAGGAAGTAACAACAACAGGGAGTGGAGAAGTGTGTCACTATTGCTATTGTGGTAGTTTTTGGAGCACAGAAAGATATGGGGGTAGGAATTAGACCTCAATGTTCCTGTTTTAAAGGTGTAAAGCGGGCACAAAGAGGGCTTATTTCAGGAGCCAGTGTCCCGTAGCCCAAGGAATCTAGAAAGATGTCTGAACCTATACTAGGTCAGGCCACTTTTCAGGTGTTCCACGTGCTGCTTTATGTGGTCATTATGGTCCTAAGTATGTAAACTGGGGCCTAACATCTGTTTTAGGCTGCTTCTATCAAATTGGACATTTTAGAACAGAAGCAGGAGCTCGGGCCTGCTCTGCTTGAGAATCTTCAGCAGCAGCTGTTAGCAGCTGCTCAGTCACTGACACTCTCTTCTCTGAGTCAGAAAGCTGTGGGTTCACATCCCTCAACTCCAGTAATATGAGCACATAGTCTAGACAGACATTCCAGTGCAGTACTGAGGGAGTGCTACACTGTTGGAGGTACCATCTTTTAGATGAAACATTAAACCAAGTCATTGTCTGCCCTCTGAGGTGGACGTAAACATTCCACAGCACTATTTCCAAGAAGAGCAAGTGAGTTATTCCACATATCCTAGCCAACATTATATCTCAACCAACAACACCAAAAGAGATTAGCTAGTCATTATCACATTTCTGTTTGTGGGATCTTGCAGTGCACAAATTAGCTGCTGTGTTTCTACATTATGTTACAAACAGGTAGAGATGATAGGGGTGGTTTCCCTTTTCACCTCTCAACTGACCGCAGACAATGTTTTAAAAAAAATTATAATTGTGTTTTAACTCTTGAGCGTCTTAATGGTCAATAAACAGACAAATGACAGGTTTTCTTGTAGGTTTAAGGAAAGTTGAATGTTTATTAAACAAAACCAAAAAAATTCGCAACTTCACCCATACACAAGAGAAGATAGAGATTAAAAGATAGCATGCATTTAAGGACTGGTGTTTTGAAAAACAGTTTGCTCTGAAACCTTGTTTGTTTCCCGGGCAGAAAATTTAAACGATGCAGCCCTGTTCTTCCTTTTCTCCTGGTTCCCTGGAGTCAACCTTTGGAGAGGTTCAGGTGGACAGATGTTTTGCTGCAGACTTCTTTGGTTAAATCTCCGTTGCAGTCCGATGTTGAAGAACCTGTTTCACTCTCTCAGATGGGGAGTTTTCAAAGGTCACATTTTTGTCTCTGCCTCTAGATAGTTTCTTAAAGATGGTACGTGGCAGGGTCATCTTCTTGGCTGGAATAGATCTCTCTCAGCCGTCTGGCTGCTGGCTTTCTGTCTTCTGCACAGAGAAAGTCTCTTTTTAAAAAATAACCTTATCAGGCTTGGTTGCTGTCAGGTAACCAAAGTCGTTCTCCTCTGGTGTTTTCATACAATATCTATGAATGTGTGGCCATTGTTTGACAATGCGTTTGAATGTTGCTCATGTTGATAAATTGGTGTTTGGTCACAGCTATTATCCTGAGTTTGAGTCTGGAGTCTCTGGGGGAATTTTATGCTTTCCCCTGCAGCAACTTTGAAGGCGGGAAGAGCATATAATCATGCGGGATGGTGGCGGGGTGGGACCCTGCCACCTTCCCGCCTCCACCAAAATTAAGTTTGGGGCGGGAAGGCCTATCGACGGCCTTCCCGTCCCACCACCACTTGAGGCCCTTACTAGGGCAATTAATGCCCAATTAAAGGCCTCATCCCACCTCCCCAGTATTAGCCCAGTGGCAGGCTGGCCTGTCCCCTCATGGGGAGCACTCCAAGCAAACCCGTGAAGGTTGTTTGCCAGCTCCGGGGATGGGGTCCCTCGTTAAAAGCCAGTTAGTGCCTGATCAAGGGGCCTGGAATAGGAAAGAGCCACCCAACCTGCCCTTACTGCCGACACCCCTACAATCCCCTACCTACAACTCTGACCCTGCAAAAACCCTCCTACCCTGATTCATCTGTGGCCTGAGTTCAGCGCCTCTGGTGATTCTAGTACCGGTAGCAGCCACCATCTCTGCAGTGGCGCTGCTCATTTCAAGAGCTGCTGGCCTCTGATTGGCCGGTAGCTATCAACAGGTGGGACTTCCATCGCCAGGGTGCTTAATCCCAGTGGCTGCCCGCCACTGTTCACTTAAGTGCTTAATTGACATGTAATGCGCCAGGCCATCCCCAGAGGAGGTGATGCAGGGCTCTCGCCGCCATTTTTGCAGGTGGCCTAGACCCCGTTGCCCAAATAAAATGCCGGCCTCTATGTCTGCAAAGGTAATTGTTAGTCCAACTGGTTGAAAAAGGTCGCCATTAACATTGAATGGGACATTAGCATTTCTAATGCTTTCTTCAAGGCTGGTCCAGTCATCATGATGGGTTCAATCTCCAGCAGTCCAGGAGAAGTGACTCTTACTCTATTTTGTCTTGTAGCAAAGGTGTGTCCATTTTGAGAGGTTAATCCATCAGCTCATCTCATTTTTATAGTTCATAATTGATCCTTGCATGAGTATGACAATTACAACAATGACCACACTTCAAACAATACTTAATTGTCTGTAAGGTGCTTTGGGACATCCTGAGGTTATAAAAGCCATTATATAAATGCAAGTCTTTATTACTAAGGGCAAAAAAAATTCCACTCCATTGTCAAAATGCCAGGTAGGAAACCACTCCAGTGGGTTAATATCCTGCCCCCTAGAGGCAGTAGGAAACCATGGCAATTTTAACCACTGGCCTCATTTAACTACCATTAGCTCATTTCCCACCCAGAAAAAATCCGATAAAATAGTTTCCACTTTTGGCACATTATTAGTCACTCCCAGGGATTAGAATAGTTAGGTGCTTGATGACCGACACAGACACAATGGGCTGAAGGGCCTGTTTCTCTGTTGTATAACTCTATGACTTTTTGACTCTATGACTAAGTACAGCAAAGGCCAAATGTATGTTAAAGCTGCCTATACTTTGTCTCCACACTCTGTCTTCACCTCTGAGGAATCCCTTCCCACTGTACTGCTGTGAGTTTTTCATTTCCCACATTAGTTGCCCAAATGGTCTTTCTCAGTGAGGTCACCTCTTTCGTGTCAATTGCTGCCAACTTTTGCACTGTTTTATGTTGTGGTCTTATGTTTACTGGAAACAGGGTTGAGACTGTTCAAGCCAGCTACACATTGGGGCCCTTCCAGCTAATACAGAGAAGATACATTCAGCCCATCCATCTGGGTTGCATTGAAATCAAGTTCGCAGAGGTAAAATGAAAAAAATGCATTAACCCATTCCACCACCCACTCCTCTTTCAGCAGAGACTGTGATGTGAAAAAAGTATATCGGAGTAACATATCAGAAAGATGATGGGTGAGTAACAAAGATGTTCCTGAGCTGCGTACAGAAATCATAAAATTATTGTCTTGGTTGAAATAGCTGATACTTTTATATTCTAATATTAAAATAATTGATCAACAAAAAAGCAGCAGCTTCTTACTGGACAGAATTCTTATCGGTGCTCAGCTGTTTTAAATTGGAGCGTCCCATTGAAACCAAATGGCATGCCAATTGAAAACAGCTGAGCACCAAGTGGAATCAAGCTCCATAACATTATTAATCCAGCAGTCAGAATAATCTGACACTTTCACACAACCGTTCTGTCATTCATCATGTAAAATTAACTTGTTGGCTCAAAGTCCTAGCTAATCCAATGGGATTACTGTGCCATTTACTGGACTCATTGCATGAATCTTCTTTCAGATATCATCTGTGAGAAAAGGAAATGACATCAGAAACCTTTGCTCATGCACGTATAAAATATCACACACTTCTGAGTTCAGAATGACAGTTGTCATTTTTATTGTTCAATTTTAAAAGCCAAAAATACATCTTGGAATTAGTACCAATTATTTCACAAACAATTTTTCTCTGCCATTTCTGTAGAGGCTGAAAGCATAGGAAAACAAAGAGAGGGCATGAAAAAATATTGACAAGTAAAATCAAGGAAAACCCAAAAATGTTTTATAGATACATAAAGAGACGATTAGAAACCAAAAAGGTAACTTGTGTGTGTAGGCACAAGATGTGGGCATGGTTCTTCATGAATACTTTGCATCTATTTTCATAGAAGAGGGGGCGAAGAAGATGTAGTAGTTAAGGAAGAGGAGCGCAAAATATTGGACGGGATAGACATAGTGGGGAAGAAAATATTAAGGTGCTTAGCAGCTTTGAAAGTAGATAAATCACCAGACCCAGATGAAATATATCCCAGGATGTTAGGAGAAGCAAAGGAAGACGTATCGGAGGCTCTGAACATCATTTTTCAATCCTCACTGGCTACAGACGTGGTGCTGGAGGACTGGAGGACTAACATTGGATCATTCTTGAAAAATGGAGGAAGGGATAGACCAAGTAATTATAGACCAGCCAGCCTAAACTCCATGGTGGATTAATTATTGGAAGAAATTCTGAAATACGGTATAAATCATCATTTAGAAAGGCACGGATTAATCAAAGACAGTCAGCGTGGATTTGACAAGGGATGGTTGTGTCTGACTAACTTGATTGAATTTTTTGAGAAGGTACCAAAGGGCTGAATTTTGTAGTCCCATTGCCAGGAGCAGCGGCGGGCACAGTAAATAGAGGCCGTCCCCCATGGGACTCGCACTGTCGCACGGCTGCGATTCTGTGGCAGGCGGTCACTTTACATATTCACGATGGCTGACCTCCCCCCAATGATGTGGCACCGGCGATGCCAATTTTAAAAGGCTGCCAGCCCTGCAGCCAGTTCAACAAAGTGCAGAGTTTCCCCCTTCCCCCCTTCTCTATACACAAAGTGCAGAGTTTCTCCCTTCCCCCACTTCCCTATACACAAAGTGCAGAGTTGCTCCCTTCACCCCCTTCCCTATACACAAAGTGCAGAGCTGACCCCTTCCCCCACTTCCCTATGCACAAAGTTCAGAGTTGACCCCTTCCCCCCTTTCCTGTATACAAAGTGCAGAGTTGACCCCTTCCCCCACTTCCCTATACACAAAGTGCAGAGTTGCTCCCTTCACCCCCTTCCCTGTACACAAGTGCAGAGTTGACCCCTTCCCCCACTTCCCTATACACAAAGTGCAGAGTTGACCCCTTCCCCCAATTCCCTGTACACAAATTGCAGAGTTCACCCCTTCCCCACCTCGCCAGCTTTCCCTCGATGGGGAAGTGAAGGCGTGCGAGCGCTGCATGTCATGCTGAAAATAGGGAACTGAAGGCAAGATCGCTGTGGATTAGATCTAATTAATGCAAACATGTAATTTAAATATTTAAACAATGGTCCCGTCGCAGAGCGGCGGAGTGGCCGTCACAGAGCTTCCCCGTCGTCAGGCAGAATGGGCCCGGCAATCCAGTCGTTGAGTTCTGTGGTGGGCCGCTGCTGCTCCAATTCTCCAGCCCCTCACCCCACTATGAAACCTAACATTGGGCTGGGAACAAAATCCAGCCCAAGGAGGGTCGATGAAAGTAGCACATTTGATATAGTCCACATGGATTTTAGCAAGTAAAAGCAAAATACTGCGGATGCTGGAAATCTGAAATAAAAACAAGAAATGCTGGAACCACTCAGCAGGTCTGGCAGCATCTGTGGAAAAAGAAGCAGAGTTAACGTTTCGGGTCAATGACCCTTCTTCGGAACTGACAAATATTAAAAATGTCACAGGTTATAACTTTCCTCACCTGCTTCGCCACCGCTGGTAATATTCAACAGGGTCTTCTTGGTGTTGGGGGTCATGGCAGGCTTCTCCCGGAAGAATTTTCTGGGCCCCCCTGCCACGACCCCCGATGCTGGAGGCCTCATAAAAATCAGCCCGTGATCTCTTATTATTAGTGATCTCGGCCTTGCAAGAAAGGATCTAATACTAAAGTTTACTGATGATACCAAACTTGGGGTATGGCAAATTATGTTCAGTAATCTGAAGGAGGATATACATAGGTAAGAGGATGGGCTGATAGGTGGCTGATGTAGTTCAATGTCTAAAATATTATACACCTTGAATAGTAACATTTTAAATGGAGCAGAAAGACATTGATATGTAGCAATGAAAAGTGACATCACGAGTAGGTGAGCACATAAAAAAGGCAGATGGAATCTTTGAGGGCCAACTTTCAACCTCTCACCTCACCCCATCTCTCCCTGCCCAGCAAGAGCAGTGCAGGCAGATGGGCAAGATAACAGGAAAGATATCTTCCTGTTCCTGCCCCATCGTTTTTACCATGTATGAACTCATGTAAGCTAAGGTCACTAAGAAGTGGGGGCCTAATTTAATTTAATTTAAATGGCAGCACATGTCATTTAATCGTGGACTTGACTACAGCCTGCAGTCTTCAGCCTGCCAGCAAAAGTTGATGGCAGCAAGGATCCAGGCCCAGGTAGCTTTTCTTTTACAGTTTTTAAAGATTTGTTGTGGGTCAAGAGCAGCAAGAGTGCTCCTCCTGGCTCCACAAGGATTCCTTGAGCTTTCTCTAACCTGGGCTACCACCCTCTGCCAATGGCAGTCTTGCCAACTCATGCTTCAATTTGTACTTAACAAGCTTGGAAATATTTCCTTGGGATTCCAACAGAGGCCTGATGCTCCACCAAATGTGGCTGCTGACAGTAACACCATTATCCCTAGTTGTAGGTGGGAGTCAGAGACCACCCATGGAAATGAGTTCCAGGCATTATAATCATCTGGACATCAAACTCTGGGGATCCAGACAGTTCACTGCTTGCTTTGATCCTGGTACATCTGATTCCCACCCTGAGTTAAAATTGGCCCCTTGGATTTGTTTGTAGAGGCACAGAATATAAAAGTCAAGAGATAGTATTGAACTTGTAGAAGACCTTTGTTAGGTCATAGCTGTAACATTGATTATATTATTGTAATAGAATTATAACATTGTAATGTAGGGATTCCTATTTTGGAAGAATATGGAACGATACACTATAGATTCACTAGAATGTTACTATGGATGAGATGTTTTTTCACTGGAGCTGAGACGCCTAAGGAGAGACCTGATAGAGATTTTTACGATTATGAAGGGTTATGAAAAGGTAAACAGTGATGGATTGTTTCCTCTGGTTAGTGAAAAAGTAACAAGAGGGAACAAATTTAAAATAATCATGAAAAGAATTAAAGGGGAAGTTAGATAAAATACCCTTATCACACAGGATGGTTAAATATGGAATTTTCTGCTACGTATCAACATTAAGGCAAGATCATATCCTTTCTAAGAGTGAATTCTATAGTTGCTGAAAAGAAGGTAGATTAAAAAAGTATGGTGTGAGCAGGAGCAGGATAGACTAGGTAGCTTGTGTGGTGGAAATGTTGATGGGCCAATTTGTCTGCTTCTGTAATGTCATATCAAGTTTCCAAATTCTATGGTGTGATCCCAAAGAAGTTCAGCTTCAATCAGTATCAGTGTGTAGCAGTGATTTTGCAGATTATATTTTCCGCAAAAATGTACCAAAAATAGTTGAATCCTGTTGAGCAATTATTGGCATTATTTTGAACAAATTCTAGCAAAACCCAAAGTCTAGCCTGGTTGCTCCAGAGCAAAATCTATTGTCATAGTTCAGTATTCTGCCAATAATTGAAGTTGTTGAGATGAAAAGCTGCCTCTTTCTGATCCCATTGTAAACTTGTTAGCTCATATCCTCACATGGAAAACATTACCATCGTTTCTGGTATCATCGCGTTACAAGCTGTTTGCTGATCTCCACTTTTATGCAGTATTTTGTTGTCTTGGTGTTCAAAATATAAAATAGACAATACATTCCATATCAGAAAGTTAAAATTATTTATCTATTATGCAATATTCGACTCTTTAAGACTCCTAATATTAAACAGAGCCAATAAGCATTATTTTCTTCTCTTCAACAAATGACATCTATAGAATTGTCACATTTTAGGATTCCTTTTGAATATTTTTCCAACAGAAATTTTATGAAACTTCTAAATGTTTGCTTTTGAAAGTGAAGTGTATTTGCACAAGTTAAATAATGGAGGCCACAGTTGTTTCCAAATATGTATCAAAGTCAGATATTGACAGTGTTATCTATCCCAGGAACTCCCAACAAATATTTACACCATGAGGGATGGAATATCCCTTCCTATTGAAATTTCCATTAAGCTAGTTTGAATTGGAGAGGTCACAGTAGCAGGATTGATTAATTGCTCCACTGGCTAACTCCTTTCCAGATGGAAGGATTAGGAATCAAGCCTCAATTACCTATGGGGCAGGAAAGTGATAAGCACAAACAAACATGTAGAATTAGTCAGCGAAGCACTGTGAGATGGATAAAAAGACAATAGTCTGAAAGGAAATGAGGTTCTGTTTTGGGCTGCAGAACAAAATGCAGAGGAGCTCTTCTGTTTAAATTAAATAAGATGGCCTACTGAAGTGAGATAGTATAATATTCTTATTATTTTCACATCATTATGCAACGATTAGTTTAACACTTTTACCTGCATGAATGTGATCATAGCTGTTGCTCTGAATGTTTATCTTATTCCGTTCCCTAGCTACCAACTCCATTCTTCCTCCTGGCAACATTCTGAGATTAAGCCAGTCTGTCCCTTCGTAACAGCACTGTTGGTGTACCTACACCCCAAGGACTGCAGTGGTTCAAGAAGGCAGCTTATCACCACCTTCTCAAGGTCAATTAGGGATGGGACATAAATGCTGGCCTAGCCAGTGACACCCACATTCCCCGAACAAATAAAAAAAACCTTGATGTCACATCTGACCCCGAGCTGAGCTTCCAACCTCCTATTCGTACCATCACTAACACTGTCTATTTCTACTTTTGTAACATTGCTGACTTTGCCCCATCTCAGCTCATCTGTTGTTGAAACCCTCATTCATGCCTTCATTACCTCTAGATTTGACTATTCCAATGCTTTTCTGGCTGGTTTCCCACATTCTACTCTCCATGAACTTGAGGTCATCCAAAACTCTGCTGCCTGTGTCTTGATTTACACCAAGTCCCATTCCCCTATCAACCCTGTGCCCACTGACCTACATTGGCTCCCAGTCAAGAAAAGTCTTTACTTTAAAATTCTCATCCTTGTTTTCAAACCCCTCCATTGCCTTGCCCCTCCCTATCTCTGTAATCACGTCCAGTCCCACAAGCCTCCGAGATATCTGCACTCCTTGTGCATTCCTGATTTTAATCACTCCACCATTGGGTATTCCAGAACTTGGGGCCTTCAGTTGCCTGGGCCCCAAGTTCTGGAATACCCTCCCTACATCTCTCTGCCTCTCCACCTCGCTTTCCTCCTTTAAGGAGTTGTTTAAAACCTACCTTTTTGACCAAGCTTTTGGTAAGCTGTCCTCATGTCTCCTTCTTTGGCTCAATGTCAACTTCTGTCTGACATGTGAAGCATCTTGGTACATTTTACTATATTAAAGGTGCTATATAAAAGCAAATTGTTGTTGATGATTAGAAATGCATCAACGTATATAGAAGTTATAACATGGAAACAAGTTTTTCAGTGCAATCAGTCCATGTTACTGTTACTCTCCATGCAAGCAAATAATTCTAATCAGAATTACCCATGCTGTTCCCATATATTTTCAACACTTTTTCTTTCATCTACCTGTCCAATCTAATCTTGAATGTTGACATAGTTGCTGGAAGTGAATTTCACAGCATAAGAACTTAGGAATTTTGGCCAACTTCAATGCTGAGCGAGACCACAGGTTAGTCCTGGGTGAGGAGAGAAGGGAAACCAGAGGGAGGCAAGTCCGTACTAACAGCAGCTCACATTTTTTTTGAAGCCAGGAGAACGCACCGCCCATTTGCTCACCAATTTTGTGTTAGGGTCCTAAAACCGATATTAGAATCCTCATTTGCATGTTCAAGTAGCGTAACAGCTGTTCCAAGTGAACCTCTTGGACACTTAGAAGTTGCTTGCTTCCGATTTGGCAGCTGGCATACTTGCAGAGGAGTTCATACGCAAGAGATTGCAATCCAAAATCGATCCTTCCAACCCTACCTTTTCATGTAAGAAGCAGATAAATGAGGATGAATTCCTCCCACATAAGCTGCTGGCACTTTTTATCAAATGATAGACTGAGCCCCATTGTTTAAGGACCACTTTTAATTTTTTTTTCAGTAAAACTATCCAGTTTAGTCCATGCTGGGTGCTGAGTTCTGCAATCTGAGTCAGAGAGAAGCTGAAGGGCTGTGAGAATGAAGAGGAGGAGAAATCATCACAAGGCATCTCTGTGGAATGTCACTTACCTTGCAGCACTTAGAATGCTGCTGTCAAGCTGGAGACAAGTGATGTGCACTGCCTTCTCAACCTGGATATTGTGTGTTGTATGAGGAAACCAGGAAGAGGGAATAATTGAAAACACGGAAAGTTAAATCTGCCTTGGTTGCATTGTAAAGTTAGACTTCTTCACATATCTATTATTATCGACAGTTTCATAATGACTTTTGACCAACAGCAGATCTATAGCGATCTAATATACAATTACTGTTAACAACATGAAGGCCATGGGAGCACAATGAATACATCACCAACAACAAATCCAAAAGCAAGTGAAAATAAGTTGTGGAATTTGTATCTTGCTGACCTCAAAAAATAAATTATAAAATTCTATTAGCAACACAGTGGAGCAACAGTGACTTGGATACAGTTGGGATCATGTTCATTTTTGGTATTAATGGAAAACTGGTGGTTTTCAGTGTCTTTGGTCCCAGCTACAAATTCCGTTCCCTAGCCACCAACACCATCCTCTTCTCTGGCAACTGTCTGCGGCTAAATCAGACTGCTAGCAACCTTGGTGTCATATTTGACCTTGAGATGAGCTTCTGCCCACATGTCCTCACCATCACAAAGACCACCTATTTCCAACTCAGTAACATCACCTGGTTCCTTCCCCTGCCTCAGCTCATCTACGGCTGGGACCGTCATCCATGCTTTTGTGACCTCTAGGCTTGACTATTCTGGTGCACTCATGGCCAGCCTCCTACATTCTACACTCTGTGGACTTGAGGTCATCCAAAACTCTACTGCCCATGTCCTAGCTCGCAGCAAATCCCATTCAGCCATCTATGCTGTGCTTGCTGGCCTACACTGGCTCCTAAGTAAGCAATGCCTCGAGCTTAAAATTTGCATCCTCGATTTCAATTTTTTTAATTTGTTTCTGAGATGTGGGCATCAGCATTTATTACCCATGCCTAATTGCCCTTCAGAAGGTGGTGGTGAACCGCCTTCTCAAACTGCTCCAGTCCATGGGGTGTCGGTACACGCACACTGCTGTTAGGGAGGGAGTTCCAGGATTTTGACCCAGTGACTGAAGGAATGGCAATATAGCTTCAAATGAGGATGGTGTGTGACTTGGAGGGGAACTTGCAGGTGATGGTGCTTCCATGCATTTGCTGCCCTTTTCCTTCTAGGTGGTAGAGGTCGTAGGTTTGGACGTTGCTGTCGAAGGAGCCTTGGTGAGTTGTTGCAGTGCATCTTGTAGATGGTACACACTGCTGCCACTGTGCGCCGGTGGTGGAGGGAGTGAATATTTAAGCAGTGGATGGGGTGCCGATCAAGTGGGCTGCTTTGTCCTGGATGGGGTTGAGCTTCTTGAGTGTATCAAATCCCTCCATGACCTCATCCCTCCCTATCTCTGTAATGTCCTCCAGCCCCAGAACCCTCCAAGATGTCTGCACTCATCTAATTCTGGTTTCCTGAGCATAACTAAATTTAATCTCTCCACTATTGGCAATTGTGCCTTCAGCTACCTCGGTCCTAAGATGGAATTCTCTCCATAAACCTTTCTGCCTCTCTTCCTCTCTTTCCTCCTTTAAGAGTTTTTTTTTCCAAAAATATGCTTTATTCATAAAATTCTGTAAAAAATGCATTCCAAAATGGTTCAAAACAGCACCACTTGACATTCCAAAAGGTGCAAAGGAAATCAGTTTTCTTTGATACAGGAGTGAGTTGCCTCACAATCTTTCCATTCCATTTTACCTGCCATGTCCATTTTACAGCAAACCCATATTTGGTGTGTACAGCCCGAGGGGTTTTCCATGGGTTCAGCCCCTCAGTTCACTTTGGTGGGGGGACCTTACACTGTGGTCTTTCCCCATTGAGCCTTTGCAGTGGCTGGCCCAAGCTTTACTGCATCCCTCAGCACATAGTCCTGCACCTTGGAATGTGCCAGTTGGCAACACTCGGTTGTGGACAACTCTTTTTGCTGAAAGACCAGCAAGTTTCGGGCAGACCAAAGAGCATCTTTCACCGAATTTATGGTCCTCCAGCAGCAGTTGATGTTTATCTCGGTGTGCATCCCTGGGACAGCCTTTAGTCCTGTGTTACACAGCTGCTTGGGATGAACCTCGACAAAACCACTGCATCTCTTTCCACACCTGCTTTGCAAAGACACATTCCAGAATGAGGTGGGCAGCTGTCTCTTCCCCACCGCAGCCACCTCGAGGGCAGCGTGTGGAGGGGGCGAGACTCCGGGCATGCAGGAAGGATCTGACAGGGAGGGTCCTCTCACAACCAGCCAAGCTACGTCTTGGTGCTTGTTTGAAAGTTCTGGTGATGAGGTATTCTTCCAAATGACTTTTGCAGTCTGCTCGGGAACCATCCGACCGGATCCACCTTCTCCTTTTCCCGTAGGGCCTTGAGGACATTTCGTGCAGACCACTGCCTGCTGGATTGGTGGTCAAAGGTGTTTTCCCACAGAACCTTTCCCACGAAGGATTAGTGGCACAGCACAGTCCAACTGGATGGAGCGTTCCGCGGCAATGTGACCAGACCTATCCTTCGTAACACCGGGGACAGATAAAACCTCAACCTGTAGTGACACTTGGTGTCTGCATACTGGGGCTCTATGCACAGCTTGATGCAGCCGCACACGAAAGTGGTCATCAGGATGAGGGCGACATTGGGTACATTTTTCCCGCCCTTATCCAGAGGTTTGAACATCGTGTCCCTCCACACCTGGTCCATTTTAGATCTCCAGATAAAGCGGAAAATGACTCGGGTGACCACCACAGCGCAGGTGTCCACCCTCCTGTCCCGTACATAGCCGATCGTATCCCTGAGTAGCGCGAGACTGTCAGAGATCTTCCTGCCAGGTACAGTGCAGATCTGGTCAGGGTGAATCACCAACTCCAGAGTAGACTTGACACAACTGGCAATGACTTTGGACAGAATCTTGTAGTCAACATTAAGCAGTGAGATGGGCCGCCAATTTCTGGTTTCCGCCCTCTCCTGCTTCCGCTTGTAGATGAGGGTAATGATGCCTTTCCTCATGGATACTTCTTGCAGGTCTGGGCTGACCCAGTCTCACAGAGCTGAATATAACTCAACCGGTAAGCCGTCGCTTCCGGGAGTTCTGCTCATCTCAAAGGACCTGACGGCGTTTGTCAGCTCATCCAGAGTTATCAGTTTTTCCAGTCTCTCCCTCATGCTGTCATCTAAGACCGCCATGATAGATGACACCAAGGACTGGGAAGCTGTGCTGTCCGTGGGCTGAAGACGTCGTGCAGCTTGGCATCTTTTACTGGTTCCATTAGGAATCTGGACGTAGCATCCAGTTTGCTGTCATCACTGTCGGATCGTCCAGCTGCATCGATGATGCAGTTGAAGTCACCACCTAGAATGACCGGCCTGGACATCGCCAGCATCAGTGGGAGCCGCTGGAATACGGTCAGCCGCTCACTGCATTGAACCGGGGCGTACTCGTTGATCAGCCGGAGCGGAGCATTGTTGTACATTACATCTGCTACAAGGAGGCGACCACCCACCACCTCCTTAACTTCGGAGATGGTGAAGTTACCTCCCCGCAGCAGAATACCCAGGCCGGAGGAACGGGAATCATTACCCCCTGACCAGATCGATGGCCCGTATGACCACCATCGCAACCATTGCCTGGAGGTGCTGAGGTGTGGTATTCCACACTCCTGCAGAAACAGTAGGCCAGCTTTGACCTTGGCAAGGTAGTCCAAGGTTGAAACACATTGCGTAGTGGATTTAATGCTACGCACGTTAATTGAAACAATCATTATACCCATTTTTAAGTTAGTTGTTGCTTCCCACACCATTTGTCCTTGCTAGTCCCAGTCCTTCGGTATGTTCCTGCAATCCCATAGTGTACGCAAGCTGTTTAAGACATTCCTTAAAATTACCTCTTTGACTTAGCTTTTAGTCTCGCTTTGCTGCTTTAAGCTGCTCCTTAAAACCTACCTCTTTGATCGACCTGTTGGTCATCTGGCTTATAACTTCTTATTTTTTTAAAATTTGTTCATGGGATGTGGGCATCACTGGCAAGGCCAGCATTTATTGCCCATCCCTAATTACCCTTGAGAAGGTGGTGGTGAACTGCCTTCTTGAACTGCTGCAGTCCATGTGGTGTAGGTATACCCACAGTGCTGTTAGGGAGAAAATTCCAGATTTTTGACACAGCAACAGTGAAGGAGCGACAATATAATTCCAAGTCAGGATTGTGTGTGGCTTGGAGGGGAACTTGCAGGTATTCCCATATGCTTGCTGCCATTGTTTTTCTAGATGGTACTGGTCGTGGGTTTGGATGGTGTTGTCAAAGGATCCTTAGCGAGTTGTGACAGTGCATCTTGTCGATGGTACACACTGCTGCCCTGGTGTGCTGGTGGTGGAGGAAGTGAATGTTTAAGGTGGTAGATGGGATGCCAATCAAGCGGGCTACTTTGTCCTGGATGTTGTTGAGCTTCTTGAGTGTTGTTGCAGCTGCACCCATCCAGGCAAGTCGAGCGTATTCAATCACACTCCTGACTTGTGCCTTGTAGATAGTGGACAGGTTTAAGCGAGTCAGGAGGTGAGTTACTCGTAGCAGGATTCCTAGCCTCTCACCTCCTCCTGTAACCATGGTATTTATATGGTTGTTCCAGTTTAGCTTCTAGTCAATAGTCGTTGCCTGGCTCAGTGTCAAATTTTACTTTTTAATGCTCTTGTGAAGCAACTTGGGATGTTTTATTATGTTAAAGTTGCTACATAAATACAAGTTGTTGTTTTTATGTTGGTGAGAGAGGATTGATTATACACTCCACCCAATTTCTCTTTCCATCTGAGTCAATAGAAAGGAGAATGGGCCTGTTTATTTAATGAGCGACGAAAACTGAAAATTACTCCCACTGACTTCTTCTAAGTAACAATTCCTGATTTTAAAAACCAACTCCAGAAAAAAGGCAATAATTTGTATTTATGTCCACATCCCTGGGACATCCCAAAATGTTTTACAACCTACAGGTTACTATTGATGTGGAGTCATTACCATTTTGTCGGCAAACATGGCAGCCAATTTCCAACCCAGGCCCAGTTTTAATCCCATATTGCTGCTGTGTGGAACTTAGTTGCTTTAACATAACAAGGTATAATTTTTATGCTTTTGTGAGTCAATTAGAAGCTGATTACTCTCAGCCAATCCTCAGGTCAATGAGAGGTCAGCTGAGCTTTGCTTTTAATGTACTTTCTTTTAAAACTTGTGACTCCTGAAGTCAATTAGAAGGCACTTTCTGTTCGTGATTTTTTCTCTATTCATTAGAAATGATTGGATTTCCCTTTTTTTGTTTTAGAAGTGTGACAAAGAAATTTGTATGTGTGATACCTGATGTGTGGTGGATGGGTTTTAAACATCTTTTAGTCCCATGTATCCAACTATCTGCCAGAGGTCAGAGCTTAGAAATCTGAAGACTCCTAATTTGGAAACACAACCTCAATCCAATTAAAGCACTTGATGATCAGTTCATTCTTTTATAGACTTTCAGCTCCTCACAAGATAGGCTTAGAAGAAGAAGGCTCTTTGATCTTTACATCAACCTTAATATATTCTCATTACAGAATCTCGTTCTTTTTATTAAATGAGTCAAATATCCTGGCCTCAACCACCATTCCTGATAACATGTTCTAGCCCATGATCACTCTCTGTATATAGAAATACTTGTGTCTGTCCTAAACTTCACCAGCACAACCCTGGTCCAGAGTCATGCTATTCAGTGCATCTAAAAGATTATTTTTCTTTCCTTGTAAATGCCTCATGCACCTCCATAAGATCCTCTCTAAGACATTACTTTTCAAATCTGAAGAGTCCTAGCTTATTAGCTCATAACTATCCAAACAGAAAGCTGATGTTACTCATTCATTAACCAGTTAGCAAAATAATTAATAATAATGAAATCTGAAAATGCTGGAAATCCTCAGCAGGTTAGGCAGCATCAGTGGAGGGAGAAGCACAGTTAACATTTCAGGTCAATGACCTTTAATCAGAACTGAGAAAAGTTAGAGATGGAATAGGTTTTAAGTAAGTGAAAGGAGGGGGTGTGTAAAAGAACAAAAGGGAAGGTCTGTGATGGGGTGGAGGGCAGGAGAGATTAAATGACAAAAAGGTTCATGGTGCAAGGCCAAAGGGAGTGGTAATGGGACAAATAATGAAACAAAGGATGTGTCTAGAGGACGTATGAATGGCAGAATGTTGAACAGCTGCTGTCCAAAAGCAAAGACAAGAGAAAAATGAAAATAAAACCAAAACCTGCAAAGAAAATGGAAACAAAATGGGGGCAGAGGTTACGGTCTGAAATTGTTGAACTCAGTTTTGAGTCCGGAAGGTTGTAAAATTCCTAATTGAAAAAGCTTACATTGAGCTTCATTAGATGCAGGAGGATGAGGATAGAGAGGTCAGCGTGAGAGCAAGGTGGAGAAATAAAATGATAGGTGACTGGAAGCTCGGAGTCACACTTGCGGACTGAATAGAGGTGTTCCACAAAGTGGTCACCCAATGTGCAATTGGTCTCCTCAATGTAGAGGAGACTGCATTGTGAGCAGCAAGTACAGTATATCAAGTTGAAAGAAGTACACATAAATCGCTGTTTCACCTGGAAGGAGTATTTGGGATCTTGGATGGTGAGGAGAGAAGAGGTAAAAGGGCAGGTGTTACATTTCCTGCACTTGCATGGAAAGATGCCGTGGGTAGGGGAGGAAGTTTTGGGGGTGATTGAGGGGTGGCCAGGGTGTCATGGAGGGAATGGTCCCTTTGGAATGCTGAAGGGGGAAGGGAAGATGTGTTTGGTAGTAGTATCACACTGGAGATGGAGGAAGTGGTGGAGGATGATCTGTTGAATACGTAGGCTGGTGGAATGGAAGGTGAGCACAAGGGGAATCCTATTATGGTCTGGAAGGGAGAGGAAGGAGTGAGAGCAGAAATTCGGGTAATGGGATGGTTACGGTTGAGAGCCCTGTCAACCAGGCACAAAATAATTAAAAGGCCAGCACTAGAAGTCTTATATAATGCAATGGCTAGTCTGTTGCAGCATGATTATCAGAAAGGCGAAGTCCAGTGAGCTACTTAGGAGTCTTTAGGAAAATAGCTCATACCACTAAAAAAAAAGTTGAATATTCTAAGATGTTTTAAAATCTAGACTACAATGAACCAGGTTAAATGCCTTCAAATATCATTATTAGAATGACACTCATCAGAGTATTCACAAACGTATAGGTTTCATTATCTGGTGAAAGCAAGATACTGGATGAGAAGAGTTACTTACATCAGAGGTTTATCCTCTCCGCTATAGAACATAGAACATAGAACATAGAACATACAGCACAGAACAGGCCCTTCGGCCCACAATGTTGTGCCGATCCTTTGTCCTCTGTCAAGGACAATTTAATCTATACCCCATCATTCTCCTTTATCCATATACCTATCCAAAAGCCTTTTGAAAGTCCCTAAAGTTTCTGACTCAACAACTTCCCCGGGCAAGGCATTCCATGCCTCGACCACTCTCTGGGTAAAGAACCTTCCCCTGACATCCCCCTTATATCTCCCACCCTTCACCTTAAATTTATGACCCCTTGTAACGCTTTGCTCCACCCGGGGAAAAAGTTTCTGACTGTCTACCCTATCTATTCCCCTGATCATCTTATAAACCTCTATCATGTCACCCCTCATCCTTCTCCTTTCTAATGAGAAGAGGCCTAGAATGTTCAGCCTTTCCTCGTAAGACTTATTCTCCATTCCAGGCAACATCCTGGTAAATCTCCTCTGCACCCTCTCCAAGGCTTCCACATCCTTCCTAAAATGAGGCGACCAGAACTGCACACAGTACTCCAAATGAGGCCTTACCAAGGTCCTGTACAGCTGCATCATCACCTCACGGCTCTTAAATTCAATCCCTCTGCTAATGAACGCTAACACCCCATATGCCTTCTTCACAGCCCTATCCACTTGAGTTGCAACTTTCAATGATCTATGCACATAGACCCCAAGGTCTCTCTGCTCCTCCACATACCCAAGAACCCTACCGTTAACCCAGTATTTTGCATTCATGTTTGTCCTTCCAAAATGGACGACCTCACACTTTTCAGGGTTAAACTCCATCTGCCACTTTTCAGCCCAGCACTGCAACCTATCCAAGTCCCTTTGCAGACGACAATAGCCCTCCTCGGTATCCACAACTCCACCAACCTTTGTATCATCTGCAAATTTACTGACCCACCCTTCGACTTCCTCATCCAAGTCGTTAATAAAAATCACAAACAGGAGAGGACCCAGAACTGATCCCTGCGGCACGCCACTGGTAACTGGGCTCCAGGCTGAGTATTTACCATCTAAGACCACTCTCTGCCTTCTATCAGTTAGCCAATTCTTAATCCAACTGGCCACATTCCCCACTATCCCATGCCTCCTGACTTTCTCCATAAGTCTACCATGGGGGACCTTATCAAATGCCTTACTAAAATCCATGTACACCACATCCACTGGTTTACCCTCATCCACTTGCTTGGTCACCTGCTCAAAGAATTCAATCAGGCTTGTGAGGCAAGACCTGCCCCTCACAAAACCGTGCTGACTGTCCCGAATCAAGCAGTGTCTTTCCAGATGCTCAGAAATCCTATCCCTCAGCACCTTTTCCATCAACTTGCCTACCACCGAAGTAAGACTAACTGGCCTGTAATTCCCAGGGTTGTTCCTATTCCCTTTCTTGAACAGGGGCACAACATTTGCCACCCTCCAATCACCTGGTACCACCCCCGTCAGCAGAGAAGATGAAAAGATCATTGCCAGCGGCTCTGCAATTTCATCCCTTGCTTCCCATAACATCCTTGGATATACCCCGTCAGGCCCGGGAGACTTGTCTATCTTCAAGTTATTCAAAAACCCCAACACATCTTCCCTCCTAACGAGCACTTCCTCGAGCTTACCAGTCTGTTTCACACCGTCCTCTTCAGTAATACACCCCTTCTCATTCGTAAATACCGAAGAGAAGTACTCATTCAAAACCTCACTTATCTCTTCCGGCTCAACACACAGTCTCCCGCTATTGTCCTTGACCGGACCTATGGTCCCCCTAGTCATCCTCATATTTCTGACATACGCGTAAAAGGCCTTGGGGTTTTCTTTTATCCTACCCGCCAAGCATTTTTCATGCCCTCTCTTAGCTCTCCTAATCCCTTTCTTCAGATCCTTCCTGGCCATCTTGTATCCCTCCAGAGCTATGCCTGTGCCCTTTTTCCTCAACTTTATATACGCATCCTTCTTCTTCCTAACAAGACTCTCAACCTCTCTTGTCAACCACGGTTCCCTCACATGACCATCCCTTCCCTGTCTGACAGGGACATGCTTATCAATGGCCCCTACTATCTGCTCCTTGAAAAAGTTCCACATTTCGACCGTGCCCTTCCCTGCCAGCATATGCTCCCAACTTATGCTCCTCAGTTCCTGCCTGACAGCATCATATCTACCCTTCCCCCAATTGTAAACCTTGCCCTGTTGCACATACCTATCCCTCTCCATTACCACAGTGAATGCTACAGAATTGTGATCACTATCTCCAAAGTGCTCGCCCACCAACAGCTCTATCACTTGCCCTGGTTCATTACCTCGTACCAAATCCAATATTGCCTCCCCTCTGGTCGGGCAGTCTACATACTGAGTCAGAAAAGCTTCCTGGACACACTGCACAAACACTACCCCATCCAAACTATTCGATCTAAAGAGTTGCCAATCAATATTTGGGAAGTTGAAATCCCCCATAATTACTACCCTGTGACTTCTGCTCCTTTCCAAAATCTGTTTCCCAATCTGCTCTTCCACCTCCCTGCTGCTATTGGGGGGCCTATAGAAAACTCCCATCAAGGTGACTGCTCCTTTCCTGTTCCTGACCTCAACCCACAGTGCCTCAGTCGGCAGATCCTCCTCGAAAATTCTTTCAGCAGTTGTTACACTATTTCTAACTAACAATGCCACCCCCCCACCTCTTTTACCACCATTCCTAATCTTATGAAAACATCTATAACCAGGTACCTCCAAAAACCATTCCTCCCCCTCACCTATCCACGTTTCAGTGATGGCCACAACATCGTAGTCCCAAGTGCCCATCCACGCCTTCAATTCACTCACCTTATTCCTGATGCTTCTTGCGTTGAAGTATACGCACTTTAACCCTTCTCCGTGCCCATCTGTCCTCTGTGACAGTGCTACCTTCCCCAATACCTCACTACACTCTTTGTCTTTCTGAGTGGACCCACTGGTCCCTGGATTACAAGTCCGGTTCCCATCCCCCTCCCAAACTAGTTTAAACCCTCCCGAACAGTACTAGCAAACCTCCCTCCCAGGATATTGGTGCCCCTCTGGTTCAGATGCAGCCCGTCCTGTTTGAACAGGTCCCATCTTCCCCAGAATGCAGTCCAATTATCCAAGAACTGGAAGCCCTCCCTCCTACACCATTCCTGCAGCCACGTGTTCAGCTGTGCTCTCTCCCTATTCCTAGCCTCACTATCACGTGGCGCCGGCAACAAACCAGAGATAACAACTCTGTCCGTCCGAGCTTTCAGCTTCCAGCCTAACTCCCTAAACTCACTTCTAACATCTGTGCCACCCTTCCTTCCTACGTCGTTGGTGCCAATGTGCACCACGACCTCTGGCTGCTCCCCCTCCCCTTTAAGGATCCTGAAGACGCGATCACAAACATCACGGACCCTGGCACCAGGGAGGCAACAAACCATCCGTGCGTCTCGCCTGCGCCCACAGAACCGCCTGTCCGTACTCCTCACCATCGAGTCCCCGATGACTAGTGCTCTCCCATTCTCCCTCCTTCCCTTCTGAGCCACAGTGCAGGACCCCGTGCCAGAGGCCCGGTCACTGCAGCCTGCCCCCGATAGGCCGTCCCCCCCAACAGTATCTAAAACTGTATACTTGTTGTTGAGGGGAACGACCACAGGAGATCCCTGCACTGACCTCTTCCCACCTCTAACTGTTACCCAGCTGCCTTTGATTTGTGGAGTAACGACCTCCGTGTAGCTTCTATCTATCAACCCCTCAGCTTCCCGAATGATCCTCAGTTCATCCAGCTCCAGCTCCAATTCCCTAACACGGTCTGATAGGAGCTGGAGACGGATGCACTTCCAGCAGGTGAAGTCGGCAGGGTCACCGGAGGTTTCCCTCACCTCGAACATTCTGCAGGAGGAGCAATACACTACACTGGCTGCCATTTCTTTTATTCAATTACCCCTTAGTTAAGTACAACTATAGATATTAACAAAAACAGTAAATAGCTTACCTGCTCAGTCCTTTTTGGTTAGAGGAGGAGGGTAAAAAGGGTCTTATTATTAGGTTAGAGGAGGAGGATGGGTGGGAGACACTACATGTGTAGTGGCTCGGGTTTACTCAGCTCCGCACCTTTAAGGAAAATACCTACCCAGGAGTCCTCGCTGCCGACCAGCTTCCGGTTCCTCCGGCGCCAAAAGAAACTCAAAGACAAGGAAAACAGTAAGTAAAACAGTAAGTACTTACTTTTAAAACACAGCTCCTGATGCCTTCACTCCCCACCGAAGAGTCGCTACCTTCTCCTGCTGCTCCGCCGGGAAATGAGGCCGAGTCCACGGAGCTCCGCACCTTTAAGGAAAATACCTACCCACAAGGTGAAACTCAGTGCTAAAACACACACCATGTGTCCTGCTTTATTACTACTATTGGAACCCTAAATCCATTCACTGATGTGGTAGTAAATTATTATAACCACTTTTTGCAAACAAAAACTACAGAACTAAAATGTCTTTTCCTTTAAATAGAGTTTAAACTTTATGATAGTGAATCAGATCAGCAACAAGCAGAATCTTCAGAAGTGGGACACAGACTATATTCAAGTTCAAGATCTAGTTCTGAGTGATTATATCACGTCATAGCAACACTGATCCCCAGTGCATTGTCTCCCAAGTCTTTGTGCGTTCCCAGCAACCAGTGTCATCAAACTTGGGAGACATCTATCCTTGTTACAGTTATCCAGGGCTACAACCCTGTTGTTAACACATAAAAATGTTAGCTAAGTTGGCTTACTTTAAAATGATAACTCTTCATTAATTCGCTACCTTACCAGGTGCACACGTCTGTTGCTCTAGCTTTTGATCTCACTCTCACCCTCCCCCACAAAAGAACACAAGAGGTGTAACAGGCAGATCACCGCAGTGAATCGCAGGGAGCTCCCAACTGGCACACCAGACTGCCAGCAGGCTGCTCGTGTCAGCTCTACAGAACTACAGCATGTCAGATTGTACAAGACTAGCTCTCTGGTGTACAAGACATTTGTCAATGTCTCATTGCTGTGCAATGCCTGCCCTGGGAATTCCTCAGCGTAAAATTCTGGCCAACAAGTCTAATCAAAAAAAAAATTGACAAAAGCAAGGGGTGGGTGGCAGGGTGCACAAATCTCACTGAGCTCTTACCAAAAGAAAAATTCTAATACACATTGTGTATCCAAGAACGTGCAGGATGGCTGACCTCAAGAAACAGAATTGTGCAGACCTGACAAATCAAATTGGTGGAAGAATCTGTAGGGGAAAGAAATGAGACTGATAGCAGGCTCTGATGAATTCAGAGTGTATTCGATCCTTTTTTTAACAATGAATGAAATTTGCTGTGAATAGCTTGCAAGCTGCTGAAGCCTCTGGCATCACCTAAGCCGACACTCAGATCACACCTTCATTTAATGAGCTTCTCCAAAGTTTATACATCTTTCTTTTCCTCGGGGACTTAAGTGGGGCTTCAGTCATTCACGACTGGGGCTGCAAGGAGAGGGGTGGCATAGCAAATTTTTGATTAAAAAGCCAAAGTAATTATGCGCAGATAACAGAAATGAGCTTTCAGTTGCTCAACATCAAGGCTTGGCCTTATCTTAAACAGGGCCTTGGCACAGCGATGCAAAATGGTCATGCAAAATTAATTTTTAATGTGTTCAATTTATATTAAAAATTCCTGCAAGTGTGCAAAAATATTATGTTTTAAAATATTTTTCAAACTGGAATTGCCTGAAGGTGTAGCTGAGAAAAAAAAAGCTTTCAAACTGAAGGGAGTTAAAGGTTTTCATTAGACATCATGCAGGCATTCAGATGAAACTCAGGTCATTTTTTAAGTGTCTGATATAATATTCCATAATATGGTGCAATAGGAATAATGAATCACTGAAGTGTTCATAGAACTTCCACAGAATTGCTACCAAGACTTTGTGGATTGATCCAACTGTATTTAATAGTTATTTGCATTTTCACAATAGTTTGATTCAGACATTGGACCCAATGAGTTCTCTATTGTGCTAATAAATTGGTCGATTTACGAGCCTGTGACTATGACAATGATGCAGGAGTCACCAGGAGCAGTGTTAAATTTGCAAAATTACATGAACTTTTATTCACCCTAGGTCAAGAGTAGGATAAACACCAGACTAAGTTGTGGACCGTTGGCCTATAATTTAACTAAACTTTCTGCTTAGCCTGCATTTTTAAGTAGATTAGCTTAATAAGGAAACCAGGTAGGAATAAAATAAAAACCTCAGTCAATTATTATAACTCTTTATCACTTCCACTTTCATATTCTTTGATATTTCATGATGTGAAACTTAAATTTGATTTAAAGAGTAAAGTGCACTATGTATGCGAGTTTACGGATGGCCTAAACTTACATCCTGCGTTGCTGTATTACAATGCATTTTGTAGTATTAAATAAACTCTGTTGTATTAATTGAGTGATCCTGACTTCTGTTTTGAAGTGAGCATCACATACACAATTCCAGCTGGATTACACTTTTTAAAACCATTTAAACACTAAGTTAAATTGTGTTACCTGGGAATTGTTATAACTTTTGACCATCCAAGTGAATAAAAAATCTTGCACCAAGTGGCTGAACAAGTATCATTTTTTAATTTGCTGGTGCTGTTCCAATGTCACATGTGATATAAACAAATAATAAACGTGTAAATTGTGAGATATGACATTTATCTCATTTGTACCGCAATGTGATAAGCCATTTCTATCTTTATCACTCAGAGGTTTGCAGCTCAGGTCACTCGAAGGTTATGCTTGACACAAATCCCTCACTGCTTATCCTTGAATTTGTCTCCTAAGAGATTGACATTAACAGATCAGTGAGGGGCCTGTACAGTAACTGTAGAGTTCGAAGCAGAATCATAGACTTCAGTTATGCTGCCCACTCCCTTTTGGCATTTTGCCTGGGTAGAGGGGGGCTCTGAAATTTGGTTTATAAAGATTGGTTACATTTATTGTTAGCAATACACAGTCATTGTCTGACTTTAAAATGCACATTGTTACGACCGAGGTGGGAGGAGTGCACTGTCTTTTCTAGTCCCACTTCTCTGCAGCTCACAACATATATTTTAAAAATGTTTACCCAGTTACCAATTCAGTCAATCATATACTCTACTCTTTATCCCAGTATTAAATACACCAACCAGGTTTCTTTAATAAACAATAAAGTTATCAGTTTATCAAACAAGACTTATCCAGTAATAAAGCAAAGTATTAATACACAGATTGAAATATGAAAGTTCCCTTTTTAAATTCCCCCCACCCCTGCCACACACACACACACATGCTGAAAAAATACAGAAATTCTCTCTGCACAGGTCTGTTACAAAAAAAAAGACAAAAAAAGAATACTTTGCCCAGATACTTGCTAATTCTTGAAAAAAAAAAGATATGGAAGGAAGTCAGTTGTCCCTTTTTGTCTGGTGTCTGGCTATATGGAGATGGGTCACTGGGATCTTTTTTCAAACAGTTTTTTTCAGGTGGCATTGAGAATTAATCTGGCAGGTTTTTTCAACTTCTCAGGAGAGATGCAGCACCAGGGATTTTAGCTCTTCCACACTGGATCTTTGCAGAGCTTCTTCAAAGAGGTAGAGAAAGAGGTGAGCTGAGTAGTTTCTTTTTCCTTGGCAGGCAAAACACCAACTGTTTTCAAAACAGTTCACACCCTAACTGAACTGAAAACAATATCCAAACCCCAAACAGAAAGTCAACCTCCTGACCTCCATAAACCTTGACATATGACTTCTCTGTAATCACCTTCCCCAGATCACCAAGGTTTGTGTTGTTTATTGAGCTTAAAGCATATGATTTCCAGCACAGGTTGTTTTCAAACAACATCTCAAGTGTCCTTTCAGTGAGCTTGGTAAAACAAAACCAACAATTGAATCTTTTCAGTATTAACACAAGTCCTCAAAAATAAAATATAAAAAAATAGAAGCTTTTGTAACAACATGCAAAATTAAATGTTTCCGAGTGATCCATTGGATTGACTGAACTTCTAAAAATTATTTGGATACTTCAAGCAGTAGTCCCACGTTTTATTTTCTGTGTGGACTGCAGTCAGATTGCTGACCTGACTTCCAGGTTATACTGCCAGTTTTGCAACAATGAGCTCCCAGAAACATCTCATGTTAACATAAAAGCAGTAGTCTAATTGGTCCATTATAGAACAGTTATGAGAAAATCTACTGCATTGACTGTGCTGGTGTGAAACCTCACTGGCCATCAAATGATAAATAATACCAGCAGATAGATCAGATTTTTGGTTCGTAAAAGTAAACTATGCAGGCAAATCTTATGCACTGAATTTTATAATAAATATGAATTTTTGATAATTTCATTTCAGCGCTAAAATTTTTATTTGATTGCAAGGGGGTTGTAAGATATTTGATGTCCATACCAGTTGGACTATCTGCAAAGCTCTAATTGAAATGTCAATATGGCAGTCATATCAGGCAGTTTTTAAACAGTATGTATAGTTGTAAGATGCATGTAGAATGCGTGGTTATGAGTATTGGCAGTGACATTATGATTTATTACACTCTGTGAAATACCATTACAAACAAAGAAAAACTATTTATATTTTCAGCAGTCTGCTTCAATAGGAATCAGATTGTACTTAGTTAGAGAGCTGAGGTCATCATTCAGTCCCATTATACCCCCACCTTTCCCTCAGTGAATAGACCTGCCTTGTCTGTTCCTGCTTTATCAAGCAGACATCTACATCTGTGAGTAAAGCTCCACTTCCTCAGTTAAAAAGCTGCATCTGATTGTACTAATAAAGCGCAACTTCCTCAGTTCAAAACCTGTGTCAGATTGGGCCAATTATTCGAATGAGTCACAGCAACAGACAACACAACAGTAGGTCTTCAAAGGCCTTTGAACTGGGATTTCTTCAAAGGTGAACCACATACTATTATTAGGTGATTGTCAAAAAATTACCAAATCGCTGATTTCCTAAATTAAACTGCGCTATAGCGACAGAAGAATGCACAGGACTGAGGAAATGCATGCAGTAGAGAAAAGGAGGAAGAGAGGGAGACAGGCAGGGAGTGGATAACAAAAAGTAATGGAAAAAGGATATGGAAAACAGAACCAAACTTCATACTGAATGCATTTTTGTAAGGTTTTTCAGATGTGAAATTGTCAGGGAACCCATACTAATTTTGTACTATAAACTTAATTGTTTTACGTATCTAGATTGAGTATTTTTACAATTATCACTATTTCCACAGCTTTGTTATTTCAGACTTTGGAAAAGTAAGTGGATGCAATTTATTTAAATAAATAAATTGGGGCAGATTATGTAAACTGGTGAATTCCTGTTGTGATTAAAGCATAGAAATGTCAAACTGAGGAGGAGCATAGGAACATGGGACTTAGGAGCAGGAGTAGGCCATTTGGCCCTTCGAGCCTGCTCTGCCAATTGATAAGATCATGGCTGATCTGGTTGTGGTCTCAACTACACCTTCCTGTCTGCCCCCCATAACCCTTGACTCCCTTGTCAATCAAAAATCTATATAACTCAGCCTTGAATAAATTCAATGATCCAACCTCTACTGCTTTCTGGGGAAAAGAATTCCACAGACTAACAACCCTCTGAGAAAAATAATTCTCCTCATATCCGCTTTTAAACGCAGACCTCTTATTCTTAAACTATGTCCCCTTATTTGGGTATAGGCCCAACCTGTTAAACTTTCTTCATCGATTGGATCGGCGTAGGCTTGGAGGGCCGAAGGGCCTGTTCCTGTGCTGTAATTTTCTTTGAGTGAACCTTCTCTGAACTGCTTCTAATGTAATTATATCCTTTTTCAAATAAGAAGACCTAAACTGTGCACGGTACTCCAGATGTGGTCTCACCAAGGTCCTGTACAGCTGCAGTAAAACATCTCTACTTTTATACTCGATTCCCCTTGCAATAAACGCCAACATTCCACATGCCTTCCTGCATGTAACAGGGTACCCAGATCCCTCTGTAAGACCGAGTTCTGCAATCTCTCTCCATTTAAACAGTATGTTGCTTTTTTATTCTTCTATTCTTCCTGCCCGAGTGGACAAGTTCAGGAAGCTGTTTGGTCTACCATGCTTGTACCAGTGCCAGGTCTTTACCAGAGCTGCCTACTCCAGTCCTATTTCTTTGCTCTCCTTTTCCATGTATCCCAAATAAGGACATCCAGGAGAAGTATGATGCCAAAATCATCAGCCTACACAAACACAAAGCCGACAGAGTAGACTGCAACAAATACAGGGGCATCTTATGCCTTAGCTTCACAGGGAAGGTCTTTGCTAGGGTCATACTTAAAAGACTCCATTTACTTGCAGACGTGTACCCGGAGGCACAGTACGGTTTCTGTGATGGCAGATCCACTGTGGGCATGATTTTCTCTATACGCCAGCTACAAGAGAAGGGAACAGAGTATACCTCTTTACCTTAACATCATGGATTTCACTAAGGCACTCAACACCATCAGCAGAGCAGGCTACACAAGATTTTGGGAAAAACTGGCTGTCCATTGAAGCTGCTCATCTGCTCCTTCCACGACAACATGCATTGTACCGTAGAGTTCGATGCTCCGCTTCCAACAGTTTCGGAGTGAAAAATGGACTGAAACAGAGTTATGTCCTAGCCCGCACTCTGTTTGATATCTTCTTCTCCATCCTTCTGACCTTCACCTTCCCTGCAGATATGGAAGGAGTCTACCTGCATACCAGGTCAGACAGCAAGCTCTACATCTATTGAGGCTGAAAGTGAAGACAAAAAAAATCATGTCCTGATCAGAGAATTCCTCTACGCTGATGATGCTGTGCTAGTCGCTCACATGGAAACTCAGTGATAAAGACTCATGGATTGTCTCTCCCATGCCTGTAACTTATTCGCCTTGACTACAACCGTCAAGAAAACAGTGGTCATGGGACAAAGTATTACATCTCTGCCCCTGATTACACTAAATAACACCCCACTGGAAGTGGTTAGCAAATTCTGCTACCTTGGGTCCACAGTGACAGACAATGTGTCCCTTGATGCTGAGCTCGATACATGCATCGGGTAAGCAGGGACTACCTTTGGTCAACTTGCAAAACGCGTATGGGATAACACCAAGCTGACCGTTAGGCCTGTGTTCTCAGCACCTTGCTGTATGGCTGTGAATCATGGGTGACTAACAGCTACCAGGAAAAGAAGTTCAATAATTTCCATCTTTGCTGTTTGAAACATATTATGAATATACCCTAACAGGACAAAATCACAACTGTGGCAATCCTCTCAAAGGCAGAGCTCCCAAGTGTGTTGGCACTAATCAAACAGAGGCAGCATGGGTGGATTGGACACATCCACAGGATGGAAGACAGTTGCATACCCAAGGACCTTCTGTATGGTGAGGTAGCTGGGGCCAGATGACCAGTGGGGTGCCCAAAGCTCCGTTTCAAGGATGCTTGCAAGCATGACATGAAGGCCTTAACTATCGCACCTGGGAGTCACTAGCTGGCGAACGAGGGAAATGGTGACACGTCCAGTGGACTGGTGTGCACTACCATGATGACCAGTTGCTACAGCAGCTTGACAATAGACGCCATTGCCAAAAAACAACAACTCACAGCGTCACTTGGCAGCTTCACATCCATCACTTGTGGCAGGACCTGCCTCTCAAGGATTGGCCTGCACAGTCATCAACAAAGGTGCACCAAGAGATGACACCTCACTTATATGGATTGTTTGCTGCTTGTCCATCGTCTTTCGTAGATGGAAGGATGTCAACAACAATATTCCGGATGTAGCACTATCCTAATGGACTGGAAGCTTAGGGTTTATCCTTCGAAAATTAGTTCTGGATGCCACTTCTCTAGAATATATTGTATATCTGCCACTCGTATTTTGTTGATACTTTTTTTTAAATCATACTCCCACTTAGTGATGCTTCTCTGACACCTCACAGTATGGCAAGAAAACAATTAATTGTCCCTCCCTTTCAGATATATTAGCTACTATATCATGTCAGTCATAAACAACAGTAAATAGTTAAAAACTGTTTTTTTAAAAATAGGATGCAATTTAATGTGATGCAATTTAAAATTCTTCACACTGGAAGCTGCCATTTTATAATTAATTTTTTTTTGCTATTGGTTACCTCATTTGTAAGGTGAGGATACAATATCTGACAGGAAAATAAGAACATCCCCTAATGGCCATATTATTGACATATTTTACTCGATTTGGTGTAATAGATTTTAAACAGTTTGTCTATTATTTATTTCTTGTGTTGTATGTTGGAATTTCTGGTTTGATCATTTAAAACTAATTTCATTATGAGTGCTAATATTTTACCTAAGTGCATATTTCATCCAAATATAACTGTCTGATTCACAGAACCTATTTGAACCTACAGAGATCCACGTTATTGCAGATCTATGAGACGAGTCTGATTGGATGAGATGAGCTGGATCAGGCTCTTCGAATATTTGTGTTTTGACAGCACTTCTCACTGCAAAGTGTTTTACTTTTACACCACATTGGCAGACAAATATGTTGCTCAATTGATGAAAACTGCAATGTCTCTTTTGCAATTACCTGCTGGTCAATTTAAGGTCAATCTTATAAAATAAAAGTTGACCAACCTGATACCTGCCGGCTGCCTCAGGAATGAGACCATCAGTAAATATATTACTGCAGCTATAATGCAAATAATTTGTGTGTCATTACTAGGATGAGATAGTTACAAAACTCAAATAGAGACTTTTGAAAGAAAACATTTCAATATAATTGGATTAAAAGACTAGGAAATAGCTACTACCACTTGAAAATAAAATCCATATAGCCAGCTACTGCAGTCTTCAATCAAATCTATGTTGAAGCAACCAAAAGACTATTGTTAAAGCTGGAATGACTTGATCTGCGTAGGCCCCAGAAGCAGTTTGTTCTTTTCTAAAGGCCAATTTCTTTAGCTATTGATTGTGAAAGCAATATCACACTGGAAGGTGTATTGATATGGTGTTAGTTTACATAGCAGTCTTGAGGACCATCACTGGCTAATCAAAGCCACTGTATGAACATTGCTCTGAACACAGTACAAACAAAATCAATAGGGACGATTAAATGACATGTACAAGATGTATTAATATTAAATATATACCATTTCCCAGACACAAACGTAGCACAAGGTGGATAGAGCATATCGGATCTGTTCAGGTTGGAACTAGTGCCAGGGTAGACCACTGTGGAAAAGAAAACTGCACTTAAGGTGGTATCATTGCTGTTTTGTGGCTCCAATGTAAATGCTTAAGGATTTCAGGAAACGTTTGCACAGCTCTGAATTTTATTAATTAGTGAGTGCTATAGAATTTCACATTTGAATAATTAACTCTTTTCTTAAAAAATACTAAACAACTCCAACATACACCTAAGGGTTAACATGTATAAGTTTGCCTGGCTTAGTGCCAAAACTTCTATAACTTGCCTTGAGAAAGACCACCGAGATTAGTGGCTGAAAAATTACCACTAAACCACATAAATCTGCAAAGGTTAACACTTTAAGTATGTGCTGGAGCTATTTGTGTACCATTTAATATGGGCTCGTGTCAAAACTGCACCTTGAAGTGGAGGAGGATAATCTGACAAACCTTTTGATGCACTATTCCTCAGAAAAATTTCCTGCTTGTCATCTTGCCACAATCCACATCGCCTTCACTCTGGACAGCATGTTTCTACTAGGACAGGCAGGCAAATGAGATGTAGGAGGATCCTCTGAAAAGGTTACCATCCCTAATTTTCATCGCTCCACCTTTGGCGGCTGTGCCTTCAGCTGCCTCAATGCTAAACTCAGGAATTCCCTCCTTAACCCTCTCTCTCTCTCCTCCTTTAAGACACTCCTTAAAACTCTTTGGCTAAGCTTTTGGTCACCCATCCTAATTTCTCCTGATGTTGCTCCATGTCAAATTTTGTTTGATAATGTTCCTGTGAAGTGCCTTGGAACATTTTACTACGTTGGCATTAGGTCACAGATCAGCCAGGATGTCTGAATTGCAGAACAGGGTTAAGGGGATAAACTAAAAGCAAAATACTGTGGATGGTGGAAATCTGAAATAAAAACAAGAAATGCTGGAACCATTCAGCAGGTCTGGCAGCATCTGGAGTTCCAAAGAAGGGTCACTGACCCGAAACGTTAACTCTGCTTCTCTTTCCCCAGATGCTGCCAGATCTGCTGAGTGGTTCCAGCATTTCTTGTTTTTATTAAGGGGATAAACTCCTCTTTCTATGTTACTATGTATAAATGCTAGTTCTTGTTATTGTTGTTTGATTGACGGGAGACATCAGCAGGCTAGAGGAAGAAGGTTAAAGTCAGCATTGAAGTCAGTGCCCGTATAAGAACAGTCATAATTATTTTGTTGGAATTTCCAAAGTCTTATTTGCCAATGTTATTCACAGTTGTAAGTATCCTATTATTTGAAATCTTCATTTTAATTCATGATTGACATCCTTATCCTGAACAGTCTATTTCAAAGCATATGCTCAATCCTTCAAATTAAAATTATAAGGAAAACTATTAGGGCTATTATTATTTGAAGAGGATAGCCGTAGACTCCAGAATGATATCAATGGTTTGGTTGAGTGGGCGGAAAAGTGGCAAATTGAATTAATCAATCCAGAGAAGTGTGAGGTAATACATCTGGGGAGGATAAATAAAGCAAGGGAATACACAATAAATGGGAGGATATTGAGAGGGGTAGCAGAAGTGAGAGACCTTGGAGTGCATGTCCACAGGTCCCTAAAGGTGGCAGGACAGGTAGATAGTGTGGTGAAGAAGGCATATGGAATGCTTTCCTTTATTGGCCGAGTTATAGAAATAGAGATATACAAAAGCAGGGATGTAATGCTCGAACTGTATAAAACAGTGGTTAGGCCACAGGTGGAGTATTATGTACAGTTCTGGTCACCACATTACAGGAAGGACATAATTGCTCTGGAGAGAGTACAGAGGAGATTTACAAGAATGTTGCCAGGGCTTGAAAGTTGCAGCTATGAGGAAGATTGAATAGGCTAGGGTTGTTTTCCTTAGAACAGAGGAGGCTGAGGGGTGACTTAATTGAGGTGTACAAAATTATGAGGGGCCCAGATAGAGTAGACAGGAAGGACCTGTTTCCCCTAGCAGAAAGGTCAATTACCAGGGGGCAAAGATTTAAGGTGAACGGTAGAAGGATTAGAGGGGACATGAGGAAAAATGTTTTCACCAAGAGGGTGGTGGGTGTCTGGAATTCACTGCCAGGAATGGTGGTGGAGACAGAAACCCTCAATTCTTTTAAAAGGTACCTGGACATGCACCTGAAGTGCTGTAACTGGCAAGGTGATGGACCAAGTGCTGGAAGGTGGGATTAGACTGGGCGGCTAGTTTTTTCGACCGGCACGGACATGACGCGCTGAATGGCCACTTTCTATGCTGTAATTTTTCTATAGTTCCATGGCTTCCCCCTGTGTTCTCAGTAGATTTATCCAGGATGCAGCTGAGCCATATTAGCCATAAAAGTTCCAAATTTAATCTCAAGTCACTTAGCTGATGTTTATCATGGACTCACTGACTTCAGAAGACGAGGAAAGAAAAGACAGTTAGAATAGAAAATGGGTGACAAATATAAACTTTTTGTGCCAAAGTGAAAGGATTGCTGGGAGAACGATCTTTAATGGACAAGAGCGCAGAGAAATCTTCTTCCAACAGGAGCTCAGCAACCCTCCTCCTGCTAAGTAAGAGTGAACAATGCCAACCGTATGACAACCAGGTCAGCAGCTTGGCCAGAAACCCAAATCAAATTCAATGCACCAGCAGATCAAAGTGTTTCCCAATGCTATTGCTTAAAAATTACCACAAAATGTGAGGTGGTACACACAGATGAATGTTCAGAATACGTAATAACTATATTCATTTGCATCATAAAACCTATCCTAAGCCAAGGCGATAGTAACCTTCAGGAACCTATTTTTGAAGTGAGTCAATATTTGAACATCTTCAGTCATAAAGTGTAAATCCTTTACAGGTGTCACAGCAGCTTAGTAAATTGACGCTCCATCCAAAACACTTCAACAAATGTGGTTGAATGTAGATTTATATCCTTTGAGTCATCAGATGACTTCTCAGTCTTGTCCGAGCTGTTAGGGGAGGTGCTGAGCAGAAGGCAGGTGCTCTTTACAGAAAGGAAGTTAGTATGATTGACCCGAATCATAATTATATACTTCTTTGCAGCTCAGTTCCAAAAGGAATTGGCAGAAGCAAGGAACTGTGCCACTTGTTTATTCTTCCAGTCAGGTCTGGTGTATAGCATAGGGAGACTGACAATAACATATTACATCTAACAATTGTATTCAACAAAGCACCCTGAGATGATTTACAATGCACTGGATACTGAACAAGAACAAAGATATAGGTTAGGGGAGGTGACAAAAGGCACAGTCAGAAGGTATGTGTTGATAAAATTTTGGAACGTGATGAGAGAGATAGCAAGGTTAGAAAGAAAACTCCGGAGTGGAGGGGGTGGTGGCTGAATGCTGTGGAGTGGAGGAAGGGAGAGGCATTATGTAATGCAGACTCGAGTTGGTAGTGAAAAGAAGGGCCGGTGTGGGGTGAGGGTGTGTGGGGCGGGGGGGGGGTGGAATATATAAAAGATAAACATTTTTTGCAAATATAACACATGCTTGAGTGCAACCATAAAAGATAGGATTTCAGGAACTTTATGAACTGCTCAAGGCTTGCTATTAGGGTTTATAAACTCTTCACTTTTATAAACTTCCTGCTGATTACTCCATCCAGTCCATCAATTTTTATGAAGATATTTATATATTTATGTTAATTAGCAATAAAATGTTAAAGGTTAGGTACTTTATTTTACACAACACAAGGTACACCTATTACTACCACTGTAGAACACCATACCAAATCTAATTGATGATGTTCAGCTTCTGGCATTGACACCAGAAAGACAACAAGGATATTGTTTTAAACTGAATTCATTAGTTAGAGAGATTCCACTGATGACTATCTGTGTTTCCAGTGCAAAATTACCCAGCAGGGGCTGAATCTTGTGCTCGTCCAGAAAGCAAGTTTTGTGGGAAGGGTGCTGGAGATTCCCACCATGGAACCCGATGCCAGGATTCCTGGTTCCGATCTTCCCGGGGGCGGGATAGGCTGATGATGGCCTTCCCGCGCCAAGACTAATTGAAGCCTTAAGTGGCCTATTAATGACCAATTAAGGGCCTCTTCTTGCCACCATTGGGATCTTATTATCAGCGGGCACAGGCTTCCACTGTGCAGGGCGGATGCCTTATAAAACAAGACGCCCTCCCTGCAGGCTTGGTGGGATGGAGGGCCCTTCCTTTGAGGGCAATTTGTGGCCCATAGAGGACACCCCCAGGAACAATTGTAGCCCCCCCACACCTTGGACCAAACGACCACCTCCTCACCACCCCTCACTGGACCTTCCGGACTGGCCCCAGAGACCCCGACACACCTACCTCTGTTCCGGGGTTCCAGTGCTGGGCCTGGGTCTGAGAACTCTGCAGTACCAGCAGTGGTCACCACTCCTGATGGCGCTGCCGATACCGCTGAGCCGCTGACCCTCTGATTAGCCAATAGCTCTTGGAGGTGGGATCCCCATCCCTATAAAGTCTTTAAAGGGACGGGGATCCTGCCTCCTAAAACTTTGACCCCAAAAGACCAGATGATCACGCCAGGGGGCCAGAAAAATGAAGAGGCGGGGCTCCCCCCGCCTTTTCAGTCCAGTGCCGGGAGCCCTGTCTCCCGTACAAAATCCAGCCCTAGATCTTTGAATTTCACATTGTGATCTACCATGCCTAAACTGCCTCAAAAGTGACACTGTATTGTCTTGGGCAACTTCTGGTTTGGCTGGACGCCCAACTGAAACAGGCATTAGGCTCCTCAAATATATAAATCAGGTTTCTATGTTAGTTCTACGACCCCAGATGCTAAATTTAGATACAAATGGTTGGGGCATGTGCTGCACACACTCTGCCTATTTGAACTAGGCGATGAGCAAACCAAACAGTGATCCTTAAAGGGGCTGCTAGAGGCTGCTCAATAAAAAGGCCCATCAAAATTTCAGCTTTTATTTGTGAGGGCTCAGGAAAAGCAGGAATGCTCCACAAGAAGAACTCCATTTCACTGCCCTCACTGGAATTGCTTCCCACATTGCCACCCACCTCATTCACACCCCCTTTCAGAGGCATCCGATTGGTTCTACCCGACCAGTGAGCTGCAGTGGGGTGCCAGTTTGACACCTGCAGTTCACCAGCAGCATTAACTGAGGAAAATTTAACTGGGCCTCAGATGGCATGCATGAGCACACAGATCAATTGCTCTGCTGACATTACAAGTGAAACTTATCCCCCACTGCCTTAAAAGTTGAACCATACTTTTTTTAACTTGTCATTTGGTTGGTTTTAACCAATATCCTGATCTATAACCAATAATTCCTTTTGAATTTTAATGTCAAATTTAACAATAATATAGCCAATATAACATTGCAGTCCCAGATTTTCTCATCGGTATTCATCTATTTCAAATGGGTTAATGCTTGCATTAAAATAATGTTGATTAGAAAATCCAGGCTTGTCTCTTTAAAGGAGTTTAAGCTGTTCTTTATGAAAAAAAGAACCAGTCAATAAAACTACAACATAATAATCAATTGCCATTTGTGACGGCAGGGCTGACAGTAGGTGCAGATCACTGCAGATTACTGTCATTGTGTGCTGTCGTGCAGTACAGGCAGGCAGCACAGTGGAAGACAAATGATACTGTATTCAGAGGAACCAGAAAGCATTTAGTCGTACCTGTTCCCACTGTAACTGAACATGAAGTAATGTCAATACTAGTGTCTCCTGGATGCACATGACAGGATTATGAGGAGAAAGGGCTAAATTAATCAAAAAAGGCTCCTCTGACAACCTTCATTACTATGAGGCTATTTCATGATAAAGAATATTGTATTTCCACCCATCTCTTCTCCTTTAGGGCTCCTGTCAACAAATATATTTATACATTTTGGTTGGAGTGGTGCAGAGCAGACCTATGTTGTTCAAATTAATCTGTCATAAACTACACCCACTAACTGCGTCAAATCATTTGGCAAATATCCAAATAGTAAACTCTTAAATATTGAATATTTGACGATTCTTAATCAGTCAAAATAAAGCATGTGACTGTTTAAAGGAAAATTATTTCTCTTGGCACCAATAATTAATTTTCTGGTTAGGTCCTGTTATTAGAGATTAAATCTCTCCCTTGTATTATCATGCCCAATGTGCCTGCTTTGAAAATAACAATAAAACCAATATCAGGTATGAAGGGAATGAAACACATAATAAACTACCAAGTACACAAGTCAAATGCTTTGATTGTCATACTTTTGTAACCCACGCCATACTACACATGCTGGCACGTGACAGTCAATAAAATGTAATCAGAGATGTAATGAAGCTTCAGAGCTTTCAGCCTTAATTCAATTCTGTGAGGCTATGGAGCTGGAAATTTTAGTTTCAAAGCCCATCATGGACCATTTCCGCTTCTTAACTGACCCTGACTACACACTGCTGGGTCAATTTCCCTTCCCTCCTCTTCTTTAATAATAATCTTGTCAATCCCAGCCACAAACTAGCTTCTTTATGCGAGTCACTATCCTCACCAGAACTCCAACACTTAGATGCCCAACATGAACAAAACCAATGAGAAAAAATTCTCCAGTTGACAAAATATGTTGAAAATATTGCATTCAATAATTATTTCATTCAGTTACCAGTGGTACAGTCGATATTCTTCACCATTCCATCTTAACCATTTGATGATGAAGAATAAAATGAATAGAATGCATTCATAAATTCTTCATGCTATTCAGTAAAAGAACCTATTTTATTTCAGTATTGCAACAGAAGAACTATCAAGGATACTCAAATTTAGTAGAATCTGTACTTCCTGAGGACTTAATGCGTAATAGAACCATGAAATGTGGCACTGAGATGTACAGAACTGGAACATCTTAGGTTTAATCCTTGGTCTGTCCCAAGATTGATAATCTCGTCAGGATGGTAGTGCAAGTATTACTGTTGGCCTCAATTTTCCCACTCTGCCCATTCTGGGCACAAGGGGTGGAATTTCACCAGGTTCATGTTTCTGATCATTATTCCTGACCCCTGCTCAAAGTAATCTGGAAGTCAGGCGAAAACAAGATCAAGTTTAGCTGTGAGATTCTCCTGGTTTGGCATTCTGATGAAAATCTCTAAAGGTGTGACACATGACAAAAGAAAGGCTGCCATTGCCAGCATGGAACTGTGTGACAGTAACAACTTGTATTTATATAGCGCATTTAACATAGGAAATCCTCCCAAAACATTTCACAGCAGTGTATTCAGACAGAAATTGATGCTGAGCCAAAGGAGGAGATATTAAAGACTTGCATTTATATAGTATCTTTCACAACCACAGGACATCCCAAAGCACTTTACAGTCAATGAAGTAGTTTTGAAGTACAATCAGTATTTTAGTGTAGGAAACGCAGCAGCCTCAGTTTAATATCTCATCTGAAAGACAGCACCTCTGACAGTGCAGCACTCCATCAGGATTGTCATCTTTTTTGTTTTTGTGCTCAGGTCCTGGAGTGGGATTTGAACTCACAACCTTCTGACTCAGCGGGAAGAGAGCTACCAACTGAATCTCCATTGACACCTATTGGTCAAGGAGATACGTTTTCAGGAGTGTGCTAAAGAAGGAAAGAGAGGTAGAGTGGCAGAGAGGTTTAAGGAGGGAACTCTAAGAGCTTAAAGCCCAAACAGCTGAAAGCACAGCTGTCAATGATGGAGCAAAAGCAATCTAGGATGTACAAGAGGCCAGAATGGGAGGAACACACAGTTCTTGGAAGGTTGAAGGACTGGAGGAAGTTACAGAGATAGAGAGAGGCAAGGCCATGGAAGGATTTTTAACACAAGATTGGGAATTTTAAATTCAAGGCCTCCTTGGACCAGGAGCCAATGTTGATTTGCTTGCACAAGGGTTATGGGTGAAGTTGACAGTGTGGGTAAGGATATGGCCATCAGAGTTTTGGTTGAGGTCAAGTTTTTGGAGGGTGGAAATGGGAGGCTGGCCAGTGGAGCATTGGAATACTTCAATCTGGAGCATACAAAAACATGAATATGGATTTCAAAAACAGATAAGGTGAAACAGGGGTGGAGACTGCCAATGTTACAGAGGTGGAAGTAGGCAGTCTTTGTGATGGAGAGAATATGGGATTGGAAGCTCATTGGATGCTCCAGTAGGACATTAAGGTTGTGAACAGTCCGGGCCAGCCTGAGACAGTGGCCAAGGTGGAGGATGGAATCGGTGGCGAAAGAATGGAGTTTGTGGCGGGGACTGAAAATAATCATTTCAGTCTTTCCAATTGGAAGGAATTGCATCTGATCCGGGACTGGATGTTGAAGAAACAATCTGACAACACAATGTAAGTGGAGGAGTCAAGAAAGGTGGTGGTAAGGTACAGCTGGCTAATGTCAACGTACAAATGGAACCTGACATCATGTCTTCACATGCTGTTGCCAAGGGACAGCATATAGATGAGGAACAGGTGGGGACCAAGAAGAACTCCAGAGGGAGCCATTACAGGGGTGGGAAGAGATACCATTACAGGAGATTCTCTCATTTTGAGTAAGTTGGTAACAGAGGAATGCTCGGCCAGGCCCACATAGTTGGACACTTCACTGTATCTAAAAATGAGCTATTAGCTTGAGTAGGAAAGAAGCTGAAGTTAATTAAGGAAATAGTTTCTTTCAATACATTTTTATTTGAAATAAAAAGCTAAATTTCATTTGCACAGTACCTTAATGGAATAAAACAACCCAAGGCATTTTGGGGCGGAGAGTTGACCAAGCAGTAGTAGGAGAATTAGGAGAGCTGATCAAGAGGTGGGAGATAAGTAGCAAGGGTGAGGATCTGTAGGGAGGAAGTTGCAGAATGTGGGACATAGATGTCTGAAAGCTCTGCCACCAAGTGGGAAATGAAAACCATAACAGTACTCATTTAATTTATCTATCACCAATAAACACTCACTTTTAAATATTTTTCTATGCTGTCTTGTACTGCCAGGTTTTACTTTTCATAACTTCCTCCTCACATCTCTTCCCACCAGACAATATAGTCCACAATAGGCCATGTTTACATAGTCTGAAGTTATTCAGTTGGATCAGTTTTTGGAGTAAAGCTGGCCCCCTCCCCGCCACTACAACAACACCCGTGTTTGATCTCAGGATGGTTTGGAGCTGTGAAGCAAGAGATTGGGATCAGGCTGGTGCAAACAGCTGATAAAATCTCATGCTGATTTTAGACAAAATGCAAACTCTCTGTATGTAATAAGCAGGCAATTTATTACAGGCTTACTTTCTCTTTGCGACTTTATTGTTTGCTGATCACATAGGTGTTTCACACACCATTTCCAGACGGAAAGGGTGAGAAAGTAACCTTTTGCCAAGTGTTTGCTAATGCCACTCTGAACGAACTGCTTATGTCTAGCCAATGCTTGGCTCCTCCCAAATAGCCTTGCATGAATGTGAGAGTTCACAGTGAAGGAAAGCACAGTCAAGATCCAACATCCAGCCTGGTACAGAAAACCAGCGCACCAAATAGACTACTCGAACAAAATACTCCCCAACAAAATAACTGACCTGGTATGACCCACAATATATAATTTGTATTACTCATCCTAACCAAACGGTGAGAAATCCCTGTAAACCCAAAGATATAAATAAAACTTCATGTTTCATGTTTCTTAAAACCCAGTTCCTTTCTTTCCTTTTTCACCCCACCCTGGATGTTTGTTATAATGAATCAAATTTTTGTATTGTTTCGTTCCATAATAAGCCACTGCATCATACTTCCCATTTAAAAATGCTTCGACTTCTATTCTTGTGAATTGTAATTCCCACAGCAAGAAATATTTGCAGCCAGAGATAAACACCAAATGGCATTTTTTATATATATATATATTGTGCTGGTTACATTACTACACTATTGTTAAAGTTAATTTGAGTTACATAGTATTAACAGCACAGCAACAGACTGTTTGGCCCAACAGGTCCATGCCAGTGTTTATGCTCCACATGAGCCATCTATGACTAGGCTGACACTCCTGTGCAGGACTGATGGAGTACTGCACTATCGGAGATATAAGCATACGAATTAGGAGCAGGAGTAGGCCATTTGGCCCCTCGAGTCAAATGCTCTGCCATTTGATAAGATCATGGCTGATCTAATTGTGGCCTCATCTCTACTTTCCTGTCTACCCCCTATAACCTTTGACTCCCTTGTCAATCAAGAATCTATTTAGCTCAGCCTTAAAAACCTTCAATGACCCAGCCTCCACTTCTCTTTGGGGAAGAGAATGCCACAGACTGACAACTGTGCTATCTTTTGGATAAGCTGTTAAACCAAAGCCCCATCTGCCCTCTCAAGTGGACGTAAAAGATCCCAAAGCACTATTTAGAGGAAGATCAGGGTGAGTTATCCCCAGTGCCCTGGCCAATATTTGTCCATCAATCAACATCACAAAACAAATTACCTGGTCATTATCACATTGTTGTTTGTGGGAGTTTGCTGTGCGCAAATGAGCTGCCACATTTCCTGCATTACAAAAATGACTACACTTCAAAAGTACTTCAGTCGTCTGTAAAGCATTTTGGAAAATCCTGAAAGGTGCTATACAAATGCAAGTTTTAGTTTTTGTATCAAAATCACTTGGATGCACAAGTTTCAATGATAATTATCTGACTGTAACATGATCTTTTCTCTTTCCTCATTTTTAATATTAGCCTTTCTCTTTCTATTTTTACTTTTGTTTTTCACAAGCAATGATCGGCCATCCATCTTTATTTAGTTTTCCTCCTCATGCCTCTGCAAAATGTTTTGGGTGACTTCAGCTACGTTAAAGACACTATGTAAATGTGTTGTTGTTTTATCTATAATTTGTGCAATTTTACCTCAGTAAATAAATTCAAAAATTGTACTAATATTAGGACGGAATGATAGAAACACAACATGATAACATTTTGCTTGACCTTATCACCAATGACAAAAAGCAACAACTATTCAGGAAACTTGGGTTTAAAAGTAAGTCTTGATTGCTGCTCAACTTCAAGTCCCCAAAGTTGGAGAACCCTGACCAAGTAACTGGATGAATACTACAGTAGTTAATATGATCCAGAATGATATCTTGGACTAGTTTTGATTGCCCAAGGGGATTGAAGAGAAATTTTCCACATTATTTCCCCCAAATTGACCTGGACTTTTGCCTTTCCTAGGAAGTTGCATGGCTTTCAGGTGGGGGGTTGAGTGTATATATGCTGATGCACAAGGCATCACAGTTGTGTGGGACAGGCTAATGCACCAGTGGTTCTTTCCCAGTTCGCTATTACTTACAGATTCATAGCTGAGCTCGCTACCTCAGGAAAAATTCATAGCCAGTAGCCAGGGCCAAATTTTCTGATCCCCATGGTAGGGAACCAGTAGTGGGAATCAAACGATAATCTAAAGTAAATCACTGAAAATCAAATAGGGAATTCCTGGGGGTGGTTAGAATGTGGAACTCGCTACCACAAAAAGTCGTTGAGGAAAATAGCATAGTTGAACTTAAGGGGAAAGTTGATAAACATATAAGGGAGAAAAATAAAAAGGTTATGCTGGTAGGGTTAGTTGAATAAATGTGGGAGACATCTCATGTGGAGGATAAGCACTAGCATTGTCCAGTTAGGCTGAATAACCTGTTTCCGTGTTGTACATATAGTGTAAAAGTATCCAAAATAAAATAATGTGCTAAGTGGCATATTGTTGCTTGGATCTTCTTTGTTACAAAGTGGTAGGATTTTCCACATACTGACTCATGAGTATGAACTGTCCCATTAGGAAAAAACATAAAGAGAACGAAAGAAAGTCAAATAACAAATCAACTCGCTAGTTCGAGAATCAATGGTTATCTTTCATCCTCAATTCTTCATTGTTTCTTTCTCTTCTCTCCAGTTGCAGTTCCTTGTCAATCCACTATCTAGCTCCCTTTCTCTACTAAAACAACATTATTTCCTTGTGGAATTAATTTCCTGCAATGACAGTTTTCAATTAGTGCAAACCTAGGGTGCATTTATACTACAAATTTGATATTACACCCATGCTGCAGTATGAACACAGACTGGATGCAGGGTAAGGGCCTACCTGGCTCTAAGGTTAGTTGTGGCTCAGTACAACTCTTGCCTCTGAGTCAGAAGGTTGTGGATTTAAGCTCCACACCAGGGACTAGAGCACAAAATCTAGGCCAAAACTCCATTGTAGTACTGAGGGGACACTGCACGGCTGGTGATGCCGTCTTTCGTATGGGATGTTAAACCAAACCCCTGTCTGCTCTCTTAGGTGCACATACAATATTCCTAAGTACTACTCTGAGGAGCAATGGAGTTATCCCCAGTGTCCTGCCTAACATGTATCCTTCAACCAGCATCACTAAAACGGATTATCTGATCATTGTCATATTACAGTTTGTGGAACCTTGCTGTGTGAAAATTGGCTGCTGCAATTCCTACATTACAACAGTGACTGCACTTCAGAAGTACGTAATTAACTGTAAAGTGCTTTGAGATATCCTGAGGTTATGAAATGCGCTATATAAAGGCAAGATTGTCGTTCATAGTGAGACAATCATTGTTCCTGTATAGGGTCAGTTTTTAAACTATTTTTGTCTATCAGATTGTCCATGTTATTTCAGGTCGCATGACTGCCAGCTTCACAATCAGTGTGATCAGGTAACCTCGTGAGATTCTTGCCAAATACACCAGTATAATTTGAGTAACGTTGCAATTCATCTGCAGTAACAAATACATTCCCACAACGGCTACGTCAATTATGTCAGTGATAACAATAGGAGCAAGGCAAATAGAATACCATTATGCGATTAATAAAATATTAATCAATTATGCATGTTTTCAATGACTAATTAATGAAAAGTCATTGCTTTCTAGCTATGACATGCCATTAATGCTGTACAACTTGTCTTTTTCCTGTAATTTTCTTAATAACTCTGAATTGCAGCCCATTATTTAGAAAAATAAGATCACTCTTTGATTTAACACAGTCAAGTTCTAATCAGAGGATGTGATTGCATTAAGAAAAGGAATTACAGATTTTTAAATGAGGCCTGAAAGATACTGAGCTGTGGAGTCCATCTTTCTGTATGCAGTGTCTGTAACAGCTTCAAACTACTGGCTTGTTAAATCAAGAATTGGCTTGGAAACTTACCCGAGGGTATGTAATGAAAAATAAATTTTAGCACGAATGTTGGTGTTTCACTTGTTATTTTTAGCCCACTTAACACAAAGAGGATTGTTTCAATATCTACGGCTATTTTGTCAAAAGCTGTTGCTTTGACATCATCATTATGCAGCAATATCTATTAATCGGTGCTAATGATCTGACATTCAAAGGTATTCAAAACATTTGCAGCAATACCGTGGCCGATTGAAACCCTGTGCTTTCCTACTTCTAACCCAATTTTTTTTCAGCATCTTTCTCTGCTCCTGAACAATGACTTCTCTCCACAATACAAAGGCCTGATGTGTTCCAAGTCTTCCAAAAAAATTCCCAGTATCTTTCTCAGAAGTCACTGTCCATCCCTGTGGTAAAATGACCCAGAATCTCACCAACATATTGTCCCTGTGATTGTCCATTATAAAGTCCCAACATCTCTTTCCAGGCTGCCTGCTGCAAAACTCTTACATTGCTGTAACTTGCTTTGATTCCGATTGCTTCCTTCTTTGGTACTATTCTAGCTTCACTGGTAATACATTTTCCACGTAGTATCTTAGCTGTTTTCTTCACCACTTTGGATATCTAATTGTACATAAAATAACATAGAAATTGAAAAAAAAACTCGAGAGGATCAAGGGAAGTAAATGGAGCAGTAAAACAACAGGAAATAGAAAGATGGACAGTAAACATGAAGAGACAGATTGAAGAAACAATAAGTAATAAAGGGAGAGGTTTAAGGACAAAGTAGGAGGCCAAGAAAAAGATAGACGAGGGCAAATATGGAAAGCAATAAAGTGAAAGAACCTACCAGAAAAAAAATGTAAGGCAGAAAATGTGAGCGAAATAAGGAAATAAAGAACTGGAGTACAATTAAAGACAAATATTGAATGAGACAATGAAAAAAGAGAGGGGAAGAGACAAGGAAAAGAAATGGACCAGAAGAAAAGAAATGAAGATATTTTACAAGAAGATGTTTATCTCAACACAGTGAGCAAATGAGTGATACACAGAAAAACACAGATGGTGTCCTAAACAAAGTTAGAGACAATTTTAAATGTAAACCAAAAGGCGAATTTGTAAATACATTGTTTTGTAATGCCAACACACAATGTAGACATTAATCTGTTAATTGTTCATCTAAAGAAGATGAAAGACGTTATTACAAAAACAAAATACTGTGAATGCTGGAAATCTGAAATACAAACAGAAAATGCAGGTAAGATACAATGGATCAGGCAGCTTCTGTGGACAGTGTAACAGAGTTAAAGTTTCAAGTCAATGACTGTTTTTTTTCCCTCAGCCAGGCACCCCTCCACCATGATTAACAGGGCCCTCAGCTATGGCCATCCCATTTCACACACTTCTTCCCTCACCCATTTCCTTTCCTCCCAGAATTATGATAGGGTCCCCCTCATCCTCACCTTCTAACACACAAGCCTTCACTTTCAATAGATCATCCTCCGTCATTTCCGCACTTCCAGCGCGATGCCACCAGCAAACACATCTTCCCATCCCTTCCTTTTTCAGCATTCTGAAGGGATCATTTCCTCTGTGACACATTGATCTATTCTTAAAGCACTTGCATCCCTTCCCAGGGCATCTTCCCATGCAAGCGTAGCAGATACAACACTTGACCTAACACGTTCTCCCTTTCCACCATCCATACTGTATTTGCTGCTCACGATGTGGTCTCCTCTACACTGGGGAGAATAATCAGATTACAATTACTGCTTGCATTTTCTTTTAGGATAGCAGTTGCTGGTAATGGTTCTGTTTTTGCCATTTACAGACCCATCTTTTGTTCCTTTATTTGTCCCATTACCATCCCATTTTTTCCTTGTACCCTCATCCCATTTGTCATTTGATTTTTCCTGCCCCCCACGCTATCACAGAGCTTCCCTTTTGTTCTTTCCCCTACTCCCCCTTTTCGCTGCCTCTGTATTTGCTTAAAAACAGTTACACTTTTAACCTCTCTGGTTCTGACGAAGGGTCATCAGCCTGAAATATTGGGCTAGATTTTTCGGGCCCCATGGAGACAGGGTTGGAGGTGGTGGGAGGTTGGGGGGGGGAGGGTGAAGCAAAATAGGCTCCCCGACACATTCCCACCTCCGGGGAACTTTCCCAGAGGCAGGCTGGGAATCGGGCCAGCTGGTCACTCCATGGAGGCAGGCAGCCAATCAGTGCAATTAAGGCCTGGCACCAGGGTCCTGTCCCTTTAAGGATGAGAATACCGCCTCCAAGAGTTTCCGTCCAATCAGAAGGCCAGCACCTCACCAGTCTGAGCAGTGCCACCAGGAGCAGTGGCCACTGCTGGTACTGCAATAGGCCTGAGACCAGGAATAGCGATACGTCCCCAGGTTGAAGGTAGGAAGGAGCGAGCTCTCTGGGGCCAGTAATGCAGGCCCTGTCAAGGGGTGGGTTGGGTGTTGATGCAGGGGTTTGCCCTTTGCTGGAGACCACCCCCCCCCATGGGCCAAGATTGCCCATGCAGGAGGGGCCCCCCTCCCCACCCACCAGTTCTCATGGAGGCTTCCTGGTGTTACTAGGTGGCCTCCCCATGTGGCTGGGCTCCCACCAGCCACTGGTAAAATACTGGAAGTGGCAGGATGAGGCTCTTAAGTGGCCAATTTGCCTCTGAGTGGGAAGACTGTCCTCGGCCATCCACTCCCCTGACAAAATTGAATGGCATCGGGAATACGTCAGGAACTCCACCCCACCCCCCCAACACGTTCCCTTGCTATTTTATGGGCTCCCCCCACCACACCCCAATCCTGCCAGTCCCTAGAGGGCTGATAAAATTCAGGCGGATGCTTCCAAAATACAAATAATGAGAACAAAATAACCTGATCCACAATTTTCTTTATTGAAATCCTGAAATAATTTGTGAAATAATTAACCTGAAAAAAATCAATCCCTGGTTGCTTTTCGTTGAATAAAATCTTTCCAGTTACTATTTGTTTCACTTCTTTGGCATTAAAACTTAGTCATCCACGTGGGTATGACTAAGATCACTACTATTAGACTACAAAGAATAGTTGAGGGAAATAGCATAGTTGAACTTAAGGGGAAGTTTGATAAACACATAAGGGAGAAAAATAAAAGGTTATGCAGGTAAGGTTAGTTGAATAAGGGTGGGAGAAATCTCATGTGGAGGATAAATACTGGCATTGTTCTATTGGGCCGAATAGCCACAATCCTGAAAGCTCTATCGGTAAACAAATTGCAAGAAAGGTTACATCATATTTCTCAGCAGTGTTGTGCTTGATTATTTTTTCTCCTTTTTCAAACCAATTTTCACCCCTTTCCTCATCCGCACTCCTTAGTTTGTGACTACTTGCTGAGGTATGGCTTTTCATTGCTGAGCCTACACAATGGCATTTGGCAGAATTTTCAATCAGCTATAACTCTCCACCAACAGCCTCGATACCACAACTGTTTTGAGTTGTTGACGAACCTGAACTTTCTCCAATTGAACATCGGGAAGACCAAAGCCTGAACCTGTATCCCTTGCCTCAGACTCCATCGCATTAACCAGCTGCTCACTCAAGATGAACCAGATGGTATGAAATTTCAATATCCTGATTGGTATCACTGAAGACTCTTGAGCATCACTGACTTTCACTCTTGTATCACCTCCAGTTCTCCTGAAACCCTTCTCCACATTTTCATTGCCTCCAAGCTTCACTTCCCAAACTCCACACTGCACAAACTAAAATCTCATCATGGAATGCTGTAATGCTTGTCCATCATCTTTATTCTCACTGGCATAGAATCATAATGCCAACATTGGGACCAAATGGGAGTCCTGATCCTGCACTTGCCGGCAGTGAGACTGGCCGCACAATCTTTGGGGAGGCAGCCTCCTAATTGGCCGCCACTGGGCTTGCTGTCCTATTAAGGATGGTAGGCATGCTCTCGATGCTGCAGGCTCACTCAAGGGGCTGTCAACTCTGGAGCCTTGGCAACCCCACCAGGAGAGGGGGGCACCACTGAGGCATGTCCAGGACCATGAGGGAAACAGGGAGGTTATCCTCAGAGCTTTGGATCCAAGTCAATGATAATGAGGGTCAAAACTGGTATACCCTTCAGGGCAAAGGGGAAACCCTCCAGAGGAATCGTTGGGGCCATGGGCAGGAAAGGCTGCACCAGCGGCCCAATCATTGGGACATGGAGCCTCCGGCCTGCTTCAGGGAGGCTGCCTCCATTGAGCTGGAGGCCTCTGCATGCAGTAGGGGGACCACTCTGCCTGGAGCAAAATGCCGGTGAGGCCACTAAATGGCCCCTAATTGGGGCCTTAACCATCTTAATTAGCTGCCTGCCTATGTGGAAATCCTATTCCCAGCCTGCCCCTGGGAAGGTTCCCTGGCAGCGGGAATGCATCGGGGAACCGTCCCGACACAACTCCCCACTATTTTTCTGTCCCCCTATCTGCCTTCAAGCTGGCCAAACGGGAATGGGAAAATTTTGTCCATAGAATCTTACAGCACAGAAGGAGGCCATTCAGCCCATCATGCCTCTACCGGGTCTTTGAAAGAGCTATTTACAGCAACAACAACTTGCATTTATATGTTGTGGTGGGACTGCCAGAGCAATGTGATCCTCACCTATCATCTTGCATTCCAGTAAAAATCCACTCCCTACAATAATCAAAGAATTCTATGTTTGTCCACTTCTGGCCTGTTGTGTGTCTTTTGATTTGCTTCGCCTCACAATTAGCAGCTGTGTCTTCAGTTACCAAGGCCTTAAGTTCTGGATTTGCCTCCCTAAAGCTCTCCACCTTTCTCTCCTCCTTTAAGACATTCCTTAAAACCTACTGGTTTGAATGAGCTTTCAATCAACTATCCTAATATCTCCTTATGTGGTTCAGTGTCAAATTTTGTTCAACAGTGATCCTGTGAAGTGCCTTAGGATGCTTTAACATGTTAAGGACGTGATAATAATGCAAGTTATTGATGTTGTCGTTGCTGAATAGTAACCAGCAGTACAAACCAAAGCTAGTTTTCCATAATTAGGGAGTGTTGCCGCCAATGTAACATCTCGCATATTGCCACTCCAGCTGAGATAAGCTAACAAGACACAAGGGCTTGAACACAGGACATTCTGATATGTACAGATAAACTAGTCACTGGCTAGACCAGCTGAGCCACCTAAATGAATTATTTTCATGGTTTTATTTACAATATTACTCTTTGGGGAGGAGGCTTGTGGTGGAGGACTGTAATTGCTTAAATTATTGCCTACCTTACAACAGTGACTACCCTTCAAAAGTACTTCATTGGCTGTAAAGCACTTTGAAACATCCATGGAAGGCACTACATAAATGCAAGTGCTTTATTCTTTTTTTGTAAAACAAACTCAAACTGATTCAAACTGGATTGGCCCAGTGCCTCCAAAATTTGAATGTGCTTTCAATTTAGACTCATGGTTCATTGCCACACAGGTTTCATATTCATTACGATTTTAACAGAAATGCAGATTTGATCAAAATGAAACTTTGATCGCCTCCATAAGTCTCCAAGTAGTGAAGAATGCTAATAAGTCAAACACTCCTAATCCATTCCATGTTTCCATAATTACTTTTAAAAAGTCAGAGGACCACAGCAGTATAAACACTCGAGGTTGTCACCTGAAATAAGCCCCCCCCCTGCCCCTCCGCCCCACCGGGTTTCTCTACATGCCAACATCAATGCCATAACAGAGGTTAGAATCAGTATGAGATTTCTTGCCTATTACCTTGACTGAGGTATTAATGTAAGGTACGAGTAGCTAAGATTTGAAGAATATTAAAAAAAAATAAAAATTAACAAAAGTCTATTTTTTCAAACTGGATTTGAAAGGAAAAGTTTACTTATTTTAATTAAAAGAGCGTAAGAAGTTTAGTTGCCTACAGCTGCACCTAATTAAAGATTGCAAAGATAAGGTTTCACACAGCTGCGTGTCATTATACACAAAGTAATATTTCAGCTTCTTTCAGCTGAAAGGCAAAGTTTTCCTGAGGTTTTAGCAGATAATACTGCTTTTTGCAGGGTATAAACAGGCCAAGAAATGTCTCCTTTATCAACTAATTAACAACTGCACCAAAGTTGAAAGTGTACGTTTGGACCACATTCGAACGAACCAAGGCCTTTTGCTTCAGAATAGATTCTGCTGTTGGATCATCTGGGTACCTTTCTTCAGAATTATCTGGAAGGCGTTTAGTTTCATTGTATTGCACTTTATTATTATAAATCAGACACAACGCAAGGGAGATAGGTCAAACTGTGCCTAATGGCACTTCCAAGCCAATCAATGATCTTGTCCTGAATTACCCATGATCCTGTAATTGGCTGATAATTTTTGAATTAAGAATCTAACCACAGTTAGTGTGTGTGTGCATCAGGAGTACAAATTGTACCTCATTGTATCTTTTTTCTAAGCGTAAAATAGGAACAACAGGGTTACGTTCAGTGACCAGTATCTCGCACCAGAAGACACCTGACAGACATCCAACACGATATTGGATAGGGCCATTTTGAGGCATCCCTGGTGGCCATTTTAAACAGGTGTTAGTGCTCTTACATGTGTAAATGAGGGGTCCAATTCCTGTTTTAGGCCCCGTCTATAAAATTTGATATCACAGAGCGAAGAAAAAGCCAGGCCTGCTATACTCAACATTTTTAAGAAATCTCTGGTCGACCGCTGTGGAGCAAGAATTCCCAATCCACCTCTGCCAATTAGACTTACCTTTGAACCGCTGCTGGTGAGGCAAGTGGCACGATATTCATTTCTTCAAATGGGTCAGCTGCCTGTGGAGTCGTGTCAGGTACCCGCAGTTCATCCAATTAATATTGTTGAGTCCCTAGGCCTAATTTCAGGCCATCTCAGGCTTCTAGGTTTGCACACACCTTGAGATGATGTTGCCACCTTCATGTCTGAAACGGGGTGCCAATGAATTTATGACTTCAGGACTTTGTTACGGCTTGACTGACTTACACTGAAGATCCTTTTAAAACTATCTTTCTATACTGATGAAGCAGCTTAGCAGGTTGATCTGCTTTCTCACAACAGGCATTGTTCTGGACAGTTTTGTATTTATGAAGATCTCACTTGAGAGTGTCTGAGATCTTCTCAAAATCACCACCTGCCATTACAAATCAGGCACATTGGTTTGGTATAAGATTGCTGCATGCAAGAAAGGTGATAACTGAAATTTTCAGAGTGAAATTCCTCCTGTTGATAAATTTATTGGAAAAAAGACAGAAGGAAGAGAAATAATCCTGTAACAAACAACATTTTTGGGGGCTATTTTGTGTGACTCCATATCTAAGGGTTGAGTGTCCCTTGGGAGGAGCTCGAGTCCTAGAATTAACCTTATGCTATTTTGACCCTACTTCCAAATTATTCTCCTGCCTACTGAGGCACTTTGACTGGAAATAGAGTCTTGCAAAATTATCTCATTATTCTCAGCCTATAAAAAAGTCCTGAATCATCTGAAAAGTGGTTTTACGCTGCATTTACATAATTATAGCAGGGATCTGAAGCAGTTTCAAATCAAAAAAACCTTTTAAAATCATAGAAGTTTACTACATTGAAGGAGGCTATTCAGCCCATTCCATCTAAATTAATCTCACTCCCCCCTTGGCCCTTCAGTGACAGGCATCTTATCAGACAGTGGCAATCCATGCCAACCTGCTCCACTGGGAAAAGAGGTCTTGTTCCAGGAGGCTGCAGATGCCAGCAGTGACCTGCTGTAAAAGCTTGAGCCTCCTGAGGCACAGGGGTTCACACATGCTGAGAGAGCTGATCCTCTGCCTGTAGACTCTAAGTTAAGGAGTTCTTGCCTCCTTCCAGCTGGATATCGATGTCCATCCTCTCTGCCCTGTGGAAGGGCATGCAGCTGAGCAGATGGCAGCCAGAGAAGGTGTTGATGGTGGTGTTGCTTCTGCTCTTACCCCTCATCAGAGGTGCAAGATGCATCTGCATAAGCTGCTCCCATGCCGTGCTGCAGGCTGGCAACAGGGAATTGCAGCTGAAAGTGAGTGAAGTGCTCATCAGGTGAAGTGCCTTCCAAGAAGTTGGCAGCCACCTGTCAAACAGCGAAAGCATCTCTGAGAGAAGAAGTGCTTTGAACAGCAGCCTCTCACCTGGCCATGGCTGGATCTCTTCAGTTGCACTGATCAAAGCCTTCCCAGCTTGTCAGTTTCTCTGAAGAAGCTCTTCCCACTGTGCACTTGCCTGGTGAGTTGCTGACAGGTCAGGAAACAGGTACTCAGGCTGGGAAATTCAGAATTGAAGGTTAAAACAGTTCTTCATTGGCTTTTTAAATACCTTAATTACTTACCCGACAGATCCAAGGGGATCCTCACTTGCCCTCAATCCCATCCTGATGAAATCTGGAAGATTTTGGCATAATCTGGGGGATTTAATTCCCCACCTGCTCCCAAACTCGCCTCCCCTTGTCTTTAAAAATTCCACTCTTGGGCTGGGATTTTAGTCTTGGTGACGAGGGTCTTTACCACCTCTTCTGGAGAAGGCCCACCAAATCAACTGCCAATTAGGCACTTAAGTGGACAGCAGCGGGCCTTCCCCGGGATCAAGGACCCCAACAACAGAAGTTCTGCTTGCTGAGAGCTGCTGGCCAATCAGAGGCTGGATTTTTTTAAAATTTATATTCCAAAAAAATACCTTATTCACAAAAATCTGTAAAAATACATTACAAAACAGTTCAAACTTGAATCTTGACAAGTGCAAAACAGATCAGATTCCTTCTATACAGAATGTGAGTTTTCTCATAACTCTTGCCATTCCATTTTACATGCAACGTACATTTGCATTACACAGCAAAAACATATTTGGTGCATTCAGCCCAAAGGGTTTTACATGGTTTCCAGCCTCTCGGTATACTATGGAGGGAGAACCTTACACAGTGGCCTTTCCCATTGAGCCTTTGCGGCGGCTGAATCCAAGTTTTAGTGCGTTCCTCAGCGTGTAGTCCTGGACCTTGGAATGTGCCAGTCTGCAACATTCGGTCGTGGACAACTCTTTGCACCAGAGGACCGGCAAGTTTCGGGCAGACCAAAGAGCATCTTTCACCGAGTTGATGATCCTCCAGCAGCAGTTTATGTTTATCTCGGTGTGCGTCCCTGGGAACAGCCCGTAGAGCTACTCAGGATGTTACAGAGCTGCTCAGGATGAACCTTGACAAAAACCACTGCATCTCTTTCCACACTTGCTTTGCAAATGCATATTCCAGAAGAAGGCAGATGACGGTCTCTCCCCTACCGCAGCCACCTCTGGGGCAGCATGTGGAAGCAGTGAGACTCCGGGCGTGCAGGAAGGATCTGACAAGGAGGGCCCTTCTCACCACCAGCCAAGCTACGTCTTTGGACTTGTTTGAAAGTTCTGGCGATGAGACATTCCACCAAATGACTTTGGCAGTCTGTTCGGGCAACCATCCGACAGGATCTATCATCTCATTTTCCCGCAGGGCCTTGAGGACCTTCCGTGCAGACCACTGCCAATCAGAGGCTGGCAGCTCTTTAATTGAGCAATGTGACCATGGAGGCAGTGGCTGATGCTAGTACTGGACTCACCAGAAGCCCTTGAACCAGGCCAGAGGTAAGTCACAGCAGGAAGGGTTTTTTGGGGTAGGGGTCACGGGGAAGGGGGCATGGCAGCAAGGGCGGGGAGGTGGATGTTCAGTGGGCCCCCCCACCCCCGCTTCCTGATGTTGGATTCAGGCACTAAGTGCCTTTTAACAAGAGAGAAGCAGTGGGAGGGGAGAGGAGAGGATTTAGAAAGTGGCAAAACCTTGGAGATTGCAGAGAAGCAACGGGAGAGGAGAGGATTTAAAAAATGGCAAAGCCTTGGAGATTGGAGAGAAGCAACGGGAGAGGAGAGGATTTAAAAAGTGTGCCAGAACCTCGGAGATTCAGAGAGAAGCAGCACAAGAGGAGAGGATTCAGAGTGTGACATGAACAGAGTGCTGGGAGTTGGGGGAGGAGGGTGAGAAGAGGAAGGAGGTGCTCCTTTGCTTTTTCTAACTTTTTCACCCTGTAGGATTTGGTTCTTACTCTACTCCAGGGGATGAAGCCAGCTGTTTGGTGAGTATTTGGTCTATTCTATTCCTATGGTTTACAATAGTACAGGAACTGGTGGTAAGGTTAATAAAATATGTAAAAAGGAAAATAAATAATTAAATAAAATAATTAGGTGGTTAATTAAAACACATTAAGGATAGCAGGACAGGTTTTGTGTCATGGCTGCAGCATGTGGGAGCTCCTGGATGCCAGTGTGTTCCAGGGCAAACATGTCTGCAGTAAGTGTTTGCATCTCAAGGAGCTTCGTCTCAGAGTCATTGAGCTGGAGGCCAAATTGCAGACACTACAACATATCAGAGAGGGGGAAAGTTACCTGACGCTTTGTACCAGGAGGCGGTCACACTCTTTAGGATAGGGTCTTATGATTCGGTCAGTGATCAGGGACAAGAAAGTGTTGCTGTAGCTGAGGCAGGTAAGGGGACCCAGAGGGCAGGAGTACAGGTGCCTCAGCCTTGGTGATTTTCCAACAGGTTTGAGGTTCTTGCAGCTTGTTTGAATGAGAGTGGGGGTGCAGGTTGGATGAGGTAACTGACCATGGCACCATGGCACCATGGTACCATGGTACCATGGTACAGGAAGCCATTCAAGTGGGGGGAGAAACAAGGAATGTAGTGGTAGTAGGGGACAGTATAGTGAAGGGGCTTGGCACTGTTCTCTGCAGCAAAGAGCAAGAGTCCATAGGGCTGTGTTGCCTGCCCGGTGCCAGGGTTCGGGACATCTGCTCAGGGCTGAAGAGGAATTTATAGTGGGAGGGGGAGGATTCAGTCATCTTAGTCCATGTAGGTACCAATGACCATGTAGGCAGGACAAGGAAGGAGGGTCTGCATAGTCAATATGAGGAGCTAGGCACCAACTTAAGCAGAACCTCAAAGGTAATAATCTCTGAATTATTACCTGAGCTATGTGCAAATTGGCATAGGGCAAATAAGGTTACAGAAATGAATGCATGGCTGAAAGACTGGTGTGGTAGAAATGGGTTCAGGTTTGTGGGACACTAGCACCAGTACTAGGGAAAGTAGGGGCTGTACTGTTGGGACAGTCTACACCTGAACCGTGCTGGGGCAGGTGTTCTTGCGAGCCACAAAACTAGGGACGTAGAGAGGGTTTTAAACTAAATAGTGGGGGCAAGGGATCAAATTTGGGAAGATGTGGTAAATCAAAGAATAGAGACAAGGCAAGAGAGAAAGGTATTAATATTGGAAATGATAAACAGACCATGACAGGAAGGGATAGAGAGTACAAATCTAAGAGTAAATCAGCAGTCAAGGCTATACATTACAAAAATAATAAAAAGGACAAAACTAAAGGCTCTGTATCTGAATGAATGTAGCATTTGAAACAAAACAGATGAACTGAGAGCCCAAATAGAAATAAATAAGTACAATTTGATAGCCATTACAGAGACATGGCTGCTGGATGACAGAGATTGAGACCTGAATATTGAAGGGTACATGACATTTAGGAAGGACAGGAAGCTAGGAAAAGGTGGAGGGGTGGCTCTGTTAACTAATTATGTTATTAGCACATTAGAGAGGGATAACCTAAGTTCAGGCAAGCAGGATGTAGAGGCGGCTTGGGTGGAGATGAGAAATGATAGAGGCAAGAAATCACTCGTGGGAGTGTTGTAACCATACAGTAGGACAGGGTATAAAGGAAGAGATAATGGAGCTTGTCAGAAAGGTACAGAGATAAACATGGGGAATTTTAATCTACATATAAGACTGGAAAAATCAGATGGACAAAGGTAGCCTAGATGAGGAGTTCATAGAATGGAAGGAGGGGAACAGAAAGCAGGAGCAGACTACAGGACCGAATGGCCTACTTCTGCTCCTAATTCGTATGTTTGTATGAAACTTCAGGCCAGCTAGCTTGACATCTGTCTGAGGGAATATGTTCGAAGCTATTATTAAAGACATTATAGCAGGGCACTTAAAAAATTCAAGGTAATCAGGCAGAGTCAACATGGTTTTGTGAAAGGTAAATCATGTTAACCAACTTATTAGATTTATTTGAAGAAGTGTTGCTGTAAAGGGAACCTACTGGATGCACTGTACTTAGATTTCCAGAAGGCATTTGATAAGGTATCACATCAAAGGTTATTGCAGAAAATAAAAGTTCATAGTGTAGGGGGTAAGTATGGATAGAAGATTGGCTAGCTATCAGGAAACAGAGAGTAGGCATAAATGGGTCATTTTCTGGTTGGCAAAATGTAACGAGTAGTGTGCCACAGGGATCCGTGCTGGGGCCTCAACTTTTTACAATTTATAAAAATTACTTGGATGAAGGGACCGAGGGGTGTGGTTGCTAAATTTGCTGATGACATGAAGATAGATAGGAAAGTAAGTTGTGAAGAGGATATAAGGAGGCTTAAAAAGGATATAGATAGGTTAAGTGAGTGGGCAAAGATCTGGCAAATGGAGTATAATGTGGGAAAATGTGAAATTGTCCATTTTGGCAGGAAGAGTAAAAAAAGCATATTATCTAAATGGTGAGAGATTACAGAGCTCTGAGATGCAGAGGGATCTGAGTGTCCTTGTGCATGAATTGCAAAAGGTTAGTATGCAGGTTCAGCACGTAATTAGTAAAGCTGATAGAATGTTATCGTTTGTTGCGAGGGGAATTAATGACAAAGGTAGGCAGGTTATGCTTCAGTTATACAGGGCATTGGTGAGACCCCATCAGGCTAGGATGTAACAAGAGACCACCCCCACCCCCACCCCACCCCATTGGTGCCGGCAAGCATCCTGCACAGCTTTGCTTGGCATGCTCCACGTATGTCGCCAGGCCCACCCGCCACTGGACTAATCCTGGCAGTGGTGGATGAGGCCCATAATTGGGCATTAATTGCCCACTTAAGGACCTCAATTGGCAGCGGGGTGGGAAAACTGTTTAGAGGCCTTCCCCCCCCCCTGCACCTAGAGGCCTGCTACCCGGCCCGAAACCGACGGGACCCGACGACATGTGTGGGTTTGGGTCGGGCCAGGCCCATCTTCCGGGGCTGGCTTTCGGGCTCGGGTCGGCTCGGGCCAAATCCAGATCGAGTCGGGTCAGGTTGGGCCGAACTCACACAGTAAGTGCTCTGCCGGTAAGTATTAAAATTAAAAAACTTACCTGAGCTGGGAGTACGGGACGAAACTGAGTCTACGCAGTGAGCGAGTAACGTCACTATGACATCATCGTGCATGCGCTGCGGCTTCTTGTGGATTCGATGTTAGGAAGTTAAGTAAAGGGATGGTTGGGTCGGGTCGAGTAGTGGCGGGTTCGGGTCGGGTCAGGCTCAGGGCAAAATCGGAGGGACTTGGGCCAGGTCGGGCTCTGGTCCGCTGTGGTTCGGTTGGGTTCAGGTCGGGTTCTTTTTCCCAACCTAAAGCAGGCCTCTACCTGGACCTAATTTGGGTCCCCTCGTCACCATCCTGCCTGATTATATGCTCTCCCTGCCTCCAAAGCCGATGTGGGGGAGAGCATAAAACTCCCCCCTTATTGCAGAACAACCTTTTTTTAAAACCTCAATCAAATGTTATTGCTTTTACTGTTTATTAAACAGTGCAGCAGACAGGACTGTAATAAGAATGGATGTGGGCTGCTGGGCAAAGAAAAGGAATTGAGATAAATTAAGGTGGAGTATCAACAAAATTTATTTTGGCATGAGGCATAATACCGTTTTGTAGTGATGCAAATCAAATACAATTTTATATAAAGTCTGCATGTTTAAGTTTCACATGGAGTATCGAGGCTCATGCATGTCAGTAACAAACATTTCTATAACTGTTATTTTATCATTTTCAGAGTTGGAAGAGCTTAAGGTTTCATGTCCAACCCAGAGGGCGGTGAGCATCTGGAACTCACTGCCTGTAAGGGTGGTGGAGGCAGAAACCCTCATCACGTTTAAAAAGTACTTGGATATGCACTTGAAGTACCATAACTTACAAGGCTACAGACCAAGAGCTGGAAAGTGGGATAAGTCTGGATGGCTACTTGTATGTTAGCGCAAACACAATGGGCTGAATGGCCTCCTTCCGTGCTGTAAATTTCGATGACTCTATGAAACTCTTTTTATTTGTTTTAATAATGCTGGTGACACTGGGAAGCCAGAACTAACTGCCCATTCCTGGTTTCCTTGAGGACATTTACAGAGCAGAAGGCCCCCAAGGCCCAAGTAAACCTGTAAATTTAAAAAGCAAACTAACTTACTTTTGAGCCTGTCTTCAGTTTACTGTGGGGCCCCCTCAGGCCCTCCATTCTAGAGCAGGGTCCTGGTGCATTAACCCAACCAGCATCTCAGTGTCCTATGGCTGCAGAAACAGTTAATTGATGTGAGAGGATCAGGAGGCCCCCTTGTACCTCGCCTGCATCGATGTGCTGCGCCTATTGGAGATATAGGCCCAAATCCACACTCTTCCCCCTCACCATCCCCCTCCCCCATCCCAGGGAAGCTCCAGAAACTCAGGCTAACGTAAATGTCAGGAAGATTGACACCAATATATATTTTGCAATAATTCTGTTTACCCAATACAATCTTCAAATGGATGCTTCTTTCTAAAAAATCATACTATTTAAACACACCAAAACCAAATTTGTTGCTAAAGCTTTCTGCGTTCAACTCCCACCTTAGCTCTATTACAGAAATTCCGAACAACAATATGGTGTTAAAATCAAGTTGATTTTTTTTTGGTGGTCGAATCCTTTGCTTTCCTCATCCATATAGGGTAGATGTAATGAGTCTTGTCAGTCTCAACTACATGCAGGCAGAGAGGGGTGAAGAACAAGATAGAGACGGTTTATAAAAACCCCACTTGAAGCCATGTACTGAACGAAAAACAACGAAACGTTTCCACTTCTACAATTTAAATAAGAAAATACAGAGCAAAATAAAGAATCTTGTTTAGAAATCTTACTTTAAGAAAACAAGATGTAGAATTTTAATGATGAGGAATTTTCAGAGCCCTTATTAGTGGAAAGAGTGAAAACATTCCTAAACCAATTTGCAGCATCCTCTCATCCGTGTTTCTTTACAGCTAAATTGAATGTTATTGAATTTTTGCATCACTTTATAGGTTGCACTGTTCTGTTTAAGGAAGAAATATCGATGCTAGTCCTGAGGCAAAATGTGCAGTGACTAGGGACAGAAATCATAGTCTGACCAGCAACAAACCCAATTGATTAAAACATGAAAACTGTCTGCATTTTACAGGATAGGAGATGTTTTCCTTTTTTGTCCCCATAGGAGATATGTCTTCAGTCAGATGTGACATAATATACAAGGTTATGATTTAAACTTTAGACAGCTATATATTATTCAATGGACAGCTCTCCTATTTCCTATTATTTCACCAAGGTTTATTTGGCATAGGATATTGTGGACAAGAAGAAAGGACAATCTTCTGAGATCACTAGGGAAACAGATGCCTGGAATGGATTCTGTGGTACCACCTCCTGTCAGCCTTGAACTGGTAAATAGATGGCTTATATGAACAGCCATAAGACAGACAGGGAACCAAATACCAGGGGACGGACAATCACATCCTTCTCCAGCCTGCTTGGTCACAACAGAAAACAGATCTTTTGGTTAGATAGGCTGACGTCGTCATGTAAATTGATGTCTGGAGCAAAATCCTTTCCCAGGGAAATAGATGTTTCAGACTACTGGTCACTGGACTGTTAAGGAACAGATTTCTTTGGATGGGTAATCACTGGAACATCAGAGAAAGACTGGATCTGTACAGTAAAGTAACTATATATGTGTGTTAGTATGCTCACAGGGTAAACTGTGCTTTGGGATATTACAATTTGAATACTTAAACACCTCAGTTGAAACAGCGGACAGAGAATTTTCATACACTTGTATTAAGCTTAAATCGCCCTGTTAGATTTCTAAAACCTACCTGACAATTGCTGTCAGTTGCTTCAGTAGGTGGGGGCTTAGTGGCCCTGACTTTAACTGCTTATGCCTGGATGAAACAGATGAGGCCCGAAAAGAAAGTTTAAAAGTTTTATTTTAGGTTTCCTTGTGGGCCACGAGCGTTAGGAGTGCTCAGCCGAGTCTCACAAAGAAACCTTGGGCTTCACTTGCACAGGTTACACCCCTCCCGATCTTTCACAGAGGCTTCCCACACACATAGGAATCTCTGTCTAGCCTTTCTCTCTGCATCCCCATCCCGATCTCTGCCGAGGAGTCCCCACCTGCTGCCACAATCTCGATTGTTCACAGAGGCTCCCCCCGACTGTTCCCATAGCTTGCTGGCTTTGGTCTCCTGCCACCAGATACCCACTCTGTCCACTGGCCAGGTAGTAAATCTGGCAGCGTGTCAGGCAGAACTGTGCAGAAATTAATCAAAATGAGGCCCTACTGTTAAGATCGGCAGGGACTTCACATCCCCAACCTTGCTGGGTTTATCACTCATTACTAGGCTCCCTGCACACTTACTACCCCTTGTTAAAATCAAGGCCAATATTTATATGTGGTACATTTTTTTAACTTCTGAGATTGCATGATATTCCAAGTGATGCATGTATGCGCATACCCAATCGCTCACTGTCCTCAGATTGCTTTCAATCAGTGGATTGCAACAGCAAAAGTTTACCTGTTTAATTAATTCTCTGCCTCTCAGTCTCATCCCTCACAATATAACATATTGCCCCCAGTAGAGGCTGCAGTCATTAATGCTTACATAATGTCACTCTCTCAGGCACTTAGTCTCATCTCTCTCAATACAACATAAAGGCACAACTTGCTAAAGCTCACCCTCTTTCAGTCTCTGTATCTCATTTCCATTTTTTCTCAGTAGAGCTTATTGCAGAATAATAAAAGTTTGGGCTGTTATTTTCCACCATGCCATGATATGCACACCACTAGCCAACCTTCAACACTAGCATGTTCATATCATTTCCATTTTTTCTCAGTAGAACTTGTTGCAGAATAATAAAAGTTTGGGCTGTTATTTTCCACCAAGCCATGATATGCACACCACTAGCCAACCTTCAACACTAGCCTATCATATGACTACATAACAGTATAGCAGTTATAATGACAGAGCACACAATAGTAATGCTCCATACAATAAAGCAACACCATTGCCCTAAGAATTTAAAAAAACTTAGGACAAGCTGGTGATTTCAGTGCATGTAGGTTATTAAAGAGATGTATGACAAGACATTGTCTTTTATGGAAAATCAGTCATCCAGTAATTTGTATCCATATTGCTCATCAGCTTGAATATGCCTCACATTACCAAGCAGTTTCGTTTTCAGTAAACAAGCAACTTTCATCATTCATCTTCCATCTCATTGCTGTCAATAGAAGGCTCCAAAACAGAAATATATGGAAAGTTAAGTTTAAGTAATGAATTGTATTCATTCAGACAATTAAAGAAAATATCTTACAACAAGAAGTAATTTTGAAATATTTCCAATTCTGAGTTATTGATTAGTACAATGGACAAATAGTTACAGAATGTCCCTCTATATGTATGTATGGTACCATTTCTTAGAGGGAGAACGGAGACTCCCTCTTGAAAGTACTGATATTTACTATCATTCATAGGAACATAGGAAATAGGAGTGGGAGTAGGCCATCCAGCCCCTCGAGCCTGCTCTGCCGTTCAAGCAGATCATGGCTCATCTTCTCCTCAACGCCATTTTCCCGCACTATCTCCATATCCCTTGATATCTTTAATATCTGGAAATCTATCGATCTCTGTCTTGAACATATTCAATGACTGAGCCTCAACAGCCCTCTGGGGTAGAGAATTGCAAAGATTTACTACCCTCTGAGTGACGAAATTCCTCCTCATCTCAGTCCTAAATGGCCTACCTGTTATTCTAAGACTGTGTCCCCTGGTTCTAGACCTCCCAGCCAGGGTAAACATTCTTTCTTGCATCAACCATGTCGAGCCCTGTAAGAATTTTGTATGCTTCAATGAGATAATTCCATTCTATTTTTCTCTGTTTTTGCATTTTTTGCTGTTGAGAGATCCTTTACCAATGCTGATCCAAAACTGCCTACAGTCTACATTACAGGGTGACCAGGCCTTTGATTTTCTCTCCAAGTGCAACCCTTGCCCCCACCCCTGATGATGACACAGATATGATTCAGAATTCAGCTTCTGAAGGATTGCAAGTGAACTCACATCCATTGCATTGCTTCATGGCACTCTAATACAGTGCCATTTTCTTAAAGCAACAGATAACATTCATTTCCTTATCATCTGAACTCTTCCAATGCTATTCTTCCCTAAATAAATCCCAATCAACTCAATTTGGATAGATCTGATTTCAAATTTGGCTCAGAATTCATCTCTGCCGCTAAGTGAATGACAATGAAGTTTCCTTTTGTTGTGACATTTTTACTTGGACTGGACATAATCTTATATCCATAGCCACATGATGGAAGGGTTTACTGAGAACAAAATACCATGGAATTAAAATTATTCAAATGAGCATTTATTTTGCAATGGCTACCCCACTTCTCATTCTTTAAATCTTAAAATTTTAAGTCTGACTATCAAAGCTCCAATATTCCCATTTCATTCATGGGGAGTAATGCAATAAAGCTGCAGTATCTGTTTTCCAACAGTAGCGATGAGAAGGATGAAATCACTGAAAAAGTACAAACAACAGGCTGTGTCAGTTTGATTTGCTTTACGAAAAGCTCCTTCACTTACATTTCATCTTTGTGGAATTCTGCAAATGATACCATATGAAAGATCTAAACTATATGTCAGAGACTGTGTTTGACTGTGAATTGGTGTGCATTAGTTTAAAATATGGAAAACAAAAGGAATTTAGCTTAACTGGGCCTATTTTGAATTTAGATGCGTTTCTCCCTTTAAAAAGGAAGTGCAATTTAGATTTAGAAGGATAATAAAAGCACTGTTTGTTTTCTATCAAAAAAGTAGGGAAAAGAAGTTTGTCTTCCATAAAGTAGGGATCAACGGATGGTTGATATTGGGAAGGAAAGGTCCGTGATACAGTAGCTATATAAGGACGCTGGATGGAGTGCACTAGTTTGACTTTATGGCATCGAGTTGCCACTTGGTTGTGCTGCTTTTCTTGGCGTAATTCAGTTGAAATCGGCATAACCAGTGCAAAAGATCATAGCATTTTAAGCTCAAATTATGTTCGGTGTAACATGAGTTTCCGCAATCTTTCGCAATTTAAAAAATATCCTTCTAGAAGCCAGCCCCACACATAATAATGGCCATTTCCCAGACTAAATTAAAAATTTCTGCCAAAAGCACTCATTTACAGGCCTTTGAGGAGGCTCAAAAAATGAAGGTGGCTCTTTCGGGTGCAAGATTACCAATAGGAACATTTTTAATAGCTTTTGATTTTTTAAAAATTTACTAAAAACTAACTACTGTACCCCAATATAAGTAGGAAATGGTTCCATATATTTTTTTAAATTCATTTTTATTCATTTAAAATCAGGTTATTCACAGGTGCTGGATTGACACTGTGATTAAAGATGCTTTTTTCTTGATGAACCCATTTTAGACCGATTGCGCTGGTTCATGGCAGATTTTATGTTTGGCGATGTTCAAAAGACTTTAGTGAATGGAAACTTGAGAAAAAGGAACATTTTTCGAAACGAAAGCAATTTTCAATGCAATTTGCACCCATTTCACCGATTGCTCCCAAAGCGGAAAATCTATCCTTATGTAACCTTCATTTAAACTTTAATTTCTTTGATGTTCCAGTGAACAGAGGCAGAGAAGGAGGTTGCACCCAACTCCATGGGCTGGATTTTTAGTCCCCAACAGGGGCGGGCACCATCTCCCCAGCTCCATCCCACCCCCGGGCATTTCCCTTGAGTTGAGATGGGATGGGGGGAGTGGCAGGGCTACCGTCCGCAAGCGGCCAGCAGCTAATTGAGCTGCTTAAGGGCCTATTAAGGCCTGTTGTTGGAGGCCAACTGGGATTTTCCAGTCAGTCTCCAGGTTCCCGCAGGAGGCAAGGGCCTGGAGTTGCCTGGAGTGCTGGCCTCCCAGGAGCAGAAGGGGGGGCCAGCACTCTAGGCAGGCTTAGAGGCCCTCCCTGTCTGGGTTCAGCAGCAGATGCAGGCCACCCCATTGAGGTCTCTCTCCCCAACCACAGGGGTGACCTTGTTGCAAAGGCAACCCTGCCCTCTGGCCATTAATTGGCCAATTCAGGGAAAAAAAAAAATCACAAGTGAGCGACTGTTCCCTGAGGGGACTTCTGACCTGCATTAGAGGCTGACAACCTGCCCCATATTTCCAAACAGTATTGTGTAGATATAATTCGGAGATCCATGGCAATCCGATGAGGACTGTCTATTTGCAGAAGTGCTCTGTTTCTTTCATAGTCCAAAGAGAGCTGTATTTCTACGATCCCACAAAACCCAGAGAGGTGCTCCCTACTCAGTACTGAATTATTTTTATTCACTAACAGTAGACTTCATAACATGAAGCTGCTTCTGTACAATATAAAATCAGTTCAGTGACAGGTAGTTTTAATTATTCTGTGTGGTCAAAAGTATTGTACAGATGTGAAAATTGGAGCTTGAGCTAAAGCCAGAAGGAGGTTAGAGGTGTTTGACTTATGAAACTATAATGTACATTGAAAATTAGTTGGACAAGGAGTATAACTAATGAGATGAGCCTTGAACTAGCACAAGAGAGAAGTGATGAGACTGATTACATTGAGAAAGATGGCCAACTGTGGGAAAATTTCTTCTGTGCATTATAAGTGGCAAAATTAGAAACCCGTTCTTGATATATGACTTTATGATTTTGTTACACAGAGGAAATCACGGCCTCCATATTTATTACAGATGTCATGCTTTCATCACCAGCTGGTTCTTGGCTATATTTATGCCCTACATGAGCCTTTTTGCACTCTACTTCATCCAATCCTATCAGCACATTGTTCTATTCCTTTCTTCCTCATGTATTTACCCCTTACATGTATCTATGCTATCTGCCTCTACTACTCTATGTGGTAGCAAGTTTCACATTCTAACCACTTTCTGAGTAAAGGAGTTTCTCCTGAATTCTTTATTGGATTTATTAATGACTATCTTATATTTATGACTGCAGTTTTGAACTCCACCACAAGTGGAAACATCTCTATATTTACCCTATCAAATCCCTTCATAATCTCTAAAACCTCTATTAGATCACCCCTTAGCCTTCTCATATCTCAAATAATCAGCCATTTTTTTGTTTAAAGTGCACTGTATTAAAAATGTCTCCTTCCAAACCAGAAACATCACTTCAAAAGTGTTTATAGTCATGCTGAATACATTTAAATTGTGCCTTTAGGTTAATCATAGCAGATGATGTGCCCTCCCCTCTTTCCCAATTCATGACCAGTATGAATTCTAGATCACAGATTTGGAATGTTTGATTTGAGTTTAAATCTGTGCAGCTCATGTCACCCACATGACTGTAGCTGAAGGGCAGCTTTCCCCACACACAGTTGGGCACCAGCATCGATCAAACCACTTTTCAATTCTATTCCTTTAGAAATGAACCCAGTGATTTGTTTATATTTTTATGGCCTTGTTACTTTTAATGATTGTGAATCTGTATCCCTAGATCCCTTTTCTCCTCTAGCCCACTTAAACTCTTATTTTCCAAGGAGTATGTGGCCTCCTTATTCCTCCTAATAAAATGTATCACCTTATGTAGCTATATTGAAATTCATTTGCCATTAACATGCCCAGTCTGCAAGTTTATAAACTTCTTCAGGAAATATTGTGAAATTCTTCACAGAAGAGGGATCAACATAGAGAATAAACTTGATAGTGTAGTGAAGGCAAAAACCCTGTAATCATGTAAAAAAGAAATGGATGCTATAATGGAGATGTGTTAAGGTCACTGGGCCAAATGACTTTCCTCATCCAGAATTATATTGAAATCTTGTAACACAAAGTTGTGGCAAATAATGCTCCATAACCAGCTCCTATTGTCTTTTCTGGCTCTCATTCTGGTTCAAGGATAGCTACTAAACTGAATGGAGTCGGACCCATGTGACCATCGAGGCACTGACTGAGCAGCCAGGGCGATTCCTCAATAGGAAGGGATTCCATTCCCTAAGTGTTCAGCTAGTATGCGACCATAATAAGTGCTTTATGCAGCTGTATGCACAGTATCCTGGAAGCTCCCATGATACCTTCATCCTCCAGCAATCGCAGATGCCACAGCTGTTCATGGAGCCATCGGAAATTCATGGATCGCTTTTAGCAGATAAGGCTTACATGTTGAAGAGATGGTTAATGACTCCAGTGCGTTACCCTGCCATGGAGGTTAAGAGACACTACAACTGATGCCACTCGAGCAGAAGGGTCATCATTGAGTAGGCCATCAGCCTGCTGAAGATAAGGTTCAAGCTCCTTGACTGGTCGGGTGGCGCCCTCCAGTACACTCCCTCAAGGGTCTCACGCATTGTGGTGGTCTGCTGCACTCTCCATAACATGGCCCTCCAGAGAAGTGTGGACCTTGAAGAGGAAGAAGTGCTGGAATGGGACAGCTCCTCAGAGGACGTGGAAGACGAGGAATAGGAGGAGAAAGTTGAGGACAAGGAGGAGCAGACTGAAGGAGATTTGGAGAATTGTTGCAGGGATGTGGCCGTGGTAGGCTCTGGAGGCGGAGTGCCTATCAGGATGGCAGGGACACTGGGGCTACTCTAATCCAGACACTTTTCATCTGAGCGAGACTCAGTCTGCAGGACATTTGGAGATGAGAGATGAGAGTCTTCTTCACCTAAATGAGAGCAAGCATTCATTGACAACAAAGGTCAGCAACCTTCCAATGACACAATCACTGCAAGGCTCTAGAGTCTCCACCTGACACTCTCTTCCCCAACACACTCCTATGCTTTGCTGACCCTTATTTTCCATTCTCCTGTCTTTCACCATGATGAAATGGAAACACACAAGTTTGTCTTAGTGCAATAACATTCCCAGTGCTTTATCTCATGACGGTTCAATATCATTTACGACAAAAATACCCAAGTGACCCATAAAGTGACATCATCGATGCAGTGACTCCACTCACTGCCACTCCTATGAGTTGCATCCCCTGTGGCTGAGAATGAAGTGGAGGTAAACTGCTCATTTGTGCCTGTCTGGGACTGATATTCCCGTGGCAGTCGGCCTCGGTGTAGATGTGCCAGGGCAGCATCTCCAAAGGCTATTGCATTGGCATCACTGAAGGGGCAGTCTCTGTCACAGGGCCTTACTCTACAGATGCTTTATCCATCAGAGGGGCCATGGAGGCCGATGATGATGACGGAGCCCATGAGGGGTGACCCTCTCATCACCATCTGGTGCCTCCTCAGCCCTGTCATGGCACGCTTCATCGTTTGAGGGAACCACCAGCATCCACTCCATGCATCTTTGCGCTACTGACCAGACAATGCTACTGACTGTGAAATAGACTCCTCCATTCTCATACTGTGACTCTGGCAGGTGGGCACGCATCTCACGCTGGTACTGCAGGTACAGCCACCTGTTTCAGGAGTCCCAAGGCTATGCATCTCTCCCGAGGGGAAGTATTTGCTAGAATGGTTGGGGAAGGTTTAAACTAAAATGGCAGGGGGAAGGGAATCTTTGCAAGGAGTCAGAGGAGGGGGGATCAAAGAGAAGAACAAAAGACAGTAAGGGGAATAAGAAAAGTAATAGGCAGAGAAATCAAGGGCCAGAATCAAACAGGGCCACGGTGAAAAATAGTGGGAAGGGGACAAGTAATGCTAAAAAGACAAGTCTTAAGGCTTTGTGCCTTAACGCGTGGAGCATTCGCAATAAAGTGGATGAATTAATTGCGCAAATAGATGTAAACGGATATGATATAGTCGGGATTACAGAGACATGGCTGCAAGGTGACCAGGGATGAGAAATGAACATCCAGGGGTATTCAGTATTTAGGAAGGAAAGACAAAAAGCAAAAGTCGGTGGAGTTGCATTGCTGGTTAAAGAGGAAATTAACACAATAATGAGGAAAAGTATTAGCGCTGATGATGTGGAATCTGTATGGGTAGAGCTGAGAAACACTAAGGGGCAAAAAACATTAGTGGGGGTTGTATATAAACCCCCAAACTGTAGTGGGGATTTGGGAATGGCATTAAACAGGAAATTAGAGACGCATGCGATAAAGGAACATCAGTAATTATGGGTGACTTTGATCTGCATATAGATTGGGCAAATCAAATTACACAATACCATAGAGGAGGAATTCTTGGAGTGTATATGGGATGGTTTTCTGGACCAATATGTTGAGGAACCAATTGGATAACAGGCCATCCTGAACTGAGTATTGTGTAATGAGAGAGGAATAATTGACAATCCAGTGGTGTGAGACCCCTTGGGGACGAACGACCATAATATGATAGAAATCTTCATCAAGATGGAGAGTGACGGAGTTGATTCTGAGACTAGGGTCCTGAATCTTAGTAAAGGAAACTATGAAGGTATGAGGCACGAGTCGGCTATGATGGATTACTTAAAGGGATGACGGTGGATAGGCAATGGCAAACATTTAAAGAGCACATGGATGAACTGCAACAATTGTTTATCCCTGTCTGGTGCAAAAGTAAAACGGGGAACGTAGCCAAACCAGGGAAATTAGAGATAGCAATTAGGTCCAAGGAAGAGGCATATAAATCTGCCAGAAAAAACAACAGACCTGAGGATTGGGAGCAGTTTAGAATTCAGCAAAGGAGGACCAAGGGATTGATTAAGAAGGGGAAAACAGAGTACGAGAGCAAGCTTGCGGGGAACATAAAAACTGACTGTAAAAGTTTCTATACGTATGTGAAGAGAAAAAGATTGACGAAGACAAATGTAGGTCCCTTACAGTCAAAAACAGGGGAATTTATTATGGGGCACAAAGAAATGGCTGACCAACTAAATGCATACTTTGGTTCTTTCTTCACAAAGTAGGACACAAATATCATACCAGAAATGTTGGGGAACACAGGATTTATTGAGAGAGAAAAACTGAAGGAAATCAGTATTAGTAGAGAAATGGTGTTGGGGAAATTGATGGGATTGAAGGCCGATAAATCCCCAGGGCCTGATAATCTACATCCCAGAGTACTTAAGGAAGTGGGTGCATTGGTGGTCATCTTCCAAGATTCTATAGACTCTGGAACAGTTCCTACAAATTGGAGGGTAGCTAATGTAACCCCACTAGTTAAAAAGGGAGGTAGAGAGAAAGCAGGGAATTATAGACAAGTCAGCCTGATGTCAATAGTGGGGAAAATCTAGAGTCCATTATCAAAGATTTTAAGCAGAGCACTTAGAGAACAGTGGTAGAATCGGGCAAAGTCAGCATGGATTTACGAAAGGGAAATCATGCTTGACAAATCTACTAGAATTCTTCGAGGATGTAACTATTAGAGTTGATGAGGGGGAGCCAGTGGATGTGGTTTATTTGGACTTTCAGAAGGCTTTCGACAAAGTCCCACATAAGAGATTAGCGTGTAAAATTAAAGCGCATGGGATTGGCAATAGTGTATTGTGATGGATAGAAAATTGGTTGGCAGACAGGAAACAAAGAGTAGGGATAAATGGGTCTTTTTCCAAATGGCAGGCAGTGACTAGTGGGGTAATGCAGGGATTGGTGCTAGGACCCCAGCTATTCACAATATATATTAATGATTTAGATGAGGGAACTAAATGTAATATCTCCAAATTTGCAAATGACACAAAACTGGGTGGGAGGGTGAGTTGTGAGGAGGATGCAGAGAGGCTTCAGGGTGATTTGGACATGTTGAGTGAGTGGGCTAATGCATGGCAGATGGAGTATAATGTGGATAAATGTGAAGTTATCCACTTTGGTAGCAAAAACAGGAAGGCAGATTATTATCTGAATGGCTATAAACTGAGAGAGGGGAATATGCAGCGAGACCTGAGTGTTCTCGTACACCAGTCGCTGAAGGTAAGCATGCAGGTGCAGCAGATGGTAAAAAAGGCAAATGGTATGTTGGCCTTCATAGTGAGAGGATTCAAGTACAGGAGCTGGGATGTCTTGCTGAAATTATGCAGGTCCTTGGTGAGGCCACACCCGGAATATTATGTGCAGTTTTGGTCTCCTTATCTGAGGAAAGATGCTCATGCTATAGAGGGAATACAGCGAAGGTTTATCAGACTGACTCCTGGGATGGTGGGACTGACGTATGTGGAGAGATTGAGTCGGTTAGGATTATATTCGCTGGGGTTCAGAAGAGTGAGGGGGGATCTCATAGAAACCTATAAAATTCTAACAGGACTTGACAGGGTAGATGCAGGAAGGATGTTCCTGATGGTGGGGGAGTCCAGAACCAGGGGTCATAGTCTTAGGATACGGGGTAAACCTTTCAGGACTGAGATGAGGAGAAATTTCTTCACCCAGAGAGTGGTGAGTCTTTGGAATTCACTATCACAGAAAGCAGTTGAGGCCAAAACATTGTCTGTTTTCAAGAAGGAGTAAGATATAGCTCTTGTATCTAAAGGGATCAAATGGTATGGGGCGAAAACGGGAACAGGTTACTGAGTTGGATGATCAGCCATGATCATAATGAACGGTGGAGCAAGCTTGAAGGGCCAAATGGCCTACTCCTGCTCCTATTTTCTATCTTTCTTTGTTTCTATGCACCTGTCCTCCATCCTCAAAGGGGGTCTGCCCACAGCTGACCCTGCCTCCCCCATATCCTCCTGCTCAGAAGTGATCTGCGCTTCATCCTGTGCCATTGTTGTTAATACTGTGCGAGGATCCACTTAGGTGTGAGTTTCTGCACTGGTGGAGGGTGCACAAGAAAGATGTGATGGTGCAAGTTCAGATGGGTCTTCCTCCACGGACTCCTCTGGAACAGGTTGGCAGTGAGTCACTCATCCCCCTCTGCAGCTGGCCCTGTGGGACACATAAGAGAAGGTGGTCATGAGAAATCAACACAATCAACGGATGCTTCTGCTGTTTAAAATAATGAGATGACAGCTTATCCATTGACTGCTTGTTGCACAGGGAGCATTGCCATGCATCCCTTGAACCTGGAAATGTTGAGATCTTAACATCCTGTCTATGTTGGACGCCCATTTCTCTGTCTCCAATGTCTCAGGGCTTGCAGCTCTGGTCAAATCAAGGGCCAGCTCCTTAAAATGTGTCAGTGATGCGAGCTGGGGAACCCCACCATGCAAACATGTTCTCTCACTTTCCCTCGCATTGTTCTCCCATTTGGTCTGCAAGGTGAAGAAAGATGCCATTTGGACAATGCCTCTCTCCCTCACCACTTGCAGCTTTTCATTTGCATACGATGATGCAGTCTTCACTGTGACCTACTGTACAACTGCACTAGGGTTATAAACTATGCTTATGGGGCATCAATGCTGCTGAGCACACATGCCTCCCATGGTCAGGAGAATGCTGCGTGCCCACAGGCTGCCCTCTCTTTTGCATTCTGGTGACTGCTGACCAGGATGCCATCTAGATCAACTCGCTAGACTGAAGCAGGTCATTGAAACATTTCCTGCAATGTGTAATATAGTGTCGTGGTTACATCACCTTTAAGAAACTGCACCTTTAAGAGACCAGGCTACTTTTTTTTTTATTCATTCATGGGATGTGGGCATTGCTGGCAAGGCCAGCATTTATTGCCCATCCCTAATTGCCCTTGATAAGGTGGTGGTGAGCTGCCTTCTTGAACCGCTGCCGACCTTGGAGTTTAGGTACATCCACAGTGCTGTTAGAAAGGGAGCTCCAGGATTTTGACCCAGCAATAGTGAAGGAGAGGCGATATAGTTCCAAGTCAGGATGGTGTGTGGCTTGGAGGGGAACTTGCAGGTGGTGGTGTTCCTAGGCATCTGCTGCCCTTGGCCTTCCAACTGGTAGCGTGGGGTTGGAAGGTGCTGTCGAAGGAGCCTTGGTGAGTTGCTGCAGTGCATCTTGTAGATGGTACACACTGCTGCCACTGTGCATCAGTGGTGAAGGGAGTGAATGTTGAAGGTTGTGGATGGGGTGCCAATCAACTGGGCTGCTTTGTCCTGGATGGCTTCTTGAATGGTGTTGGAGCTGCACCCATCCTGATAAGTGGGGAGTATTTCATCACATGTCTGACTTGTGCCTTGTACTTGGTGGACAGGCATTGGGGAGTCAGGAGGTGAGTTTCAAGCAGCAGAATTCCCAGCCTCTGACCTGCTCTTGTAGGCATAGAATTTATGTGGCTGGTCCAGTTCAGTTTCTGGTCAATGGTAACCCCAGGATGTTGATAATGATGCAGCTGACATCATCAGACATATATAAGGAGGAGACACTATTTTGAGAGACTCACTCAGCACATGGTTTACAGGCAGCACACACATACACCAGCGAAGAAAAGACCTGGACCTCAGATCATGCAATGCAGATAAGTAAGACAATAAATAGCATTTGTGCTGAATCCGAATATGAAGCCTGCATTTATCTTTAAATGAAGCCTTAAGAACACAGCACAGCATTGCAATTTCTGGCAACAAGGAGAGAAAAAAAGAAAGGAAAGACAAGGCACCGAAGGATCCAAGGACAGAAAGCAAACACAGACCAAGAAAATGTTGAGAAAAAATGTGGACTGGAGTAGAGAGAAAATCTGGGCTGGAACAGAGAAAAAAAAAGTTTTGTTCCAGATTGAAGCAAAATATATCACATGTGATATATTTTGTTTCAGCAGCTTTTTCTGAAGCAGCGATAGTGCGAGCGAGCTGTCAGCTGGGAAGGTGAGTTTCAGTTTAAAATAACTTACCTTTTGTTTCGGCGGACACGGGGACTGCTGGGTAAGTAAACTTATATATTCGGGCAGTGGCTAAACCCGGAACACTACACGTGAAGTGTCTCCCACCCATCCTCCGCCTCTAACCAAACAAAAAGGCCTCTTGTGTGGAGTGTTTGGTAAGGTAAGGTTTTCCTTTTGTTTAAATCGCTGTTGTCAATTTAGTGCAGAGGGGATGGAAGCTAGGGCAGTTGCATGCTCCTCTTGCAGGATGTGGGAGGTGAGGGTCACCACTGGTGTCCCTGCTGACTTCACCTGTGAGAAGTGTACCCAACTCCAGCTCCTCGCAGACCGCGTTAGGGAACTGGAGCTGGAGCTGGATGAACTTCGGATCATTCAGGAAACTGAGGGGGTGATAGAGAGCAGTTATAGGGAAGTAGTGACACCGAAGTTACAGGATAAAGGTAGCTGGGTGACCGTCAAGGGAGGGAAAGGGAATAGGCGCACAGTGCAGGGATCCCCTGTGGCCGTCCCCCTCAATAATAAGTATACCATTTTGGATACGGTTGCGGGGGATGACTTACCAGGGGAAAGTCACAGTGGCCAGGTCTCTGGCACAGAGCCTGGCCCAGTGGCTCAGAAGGGAAGGGGGGAGAATAGGAGAGCGATAGTGATAGGAGATTCAGTGGTTAGAGGAACAGACAGGAGATTCTGTGGTCGCGAACGAGACTCCCGGATGGTATGTTGCCTCCTGGGTGCCAGGGTCAGGGATCTCTCGGATCGAGTCTACAGGATTCTTAAGGGGGAGGGGGAGCAGCTAGAGGTCGTGGTACATATCGGTACCAATGACATAGCTAGGAAAAGGGATGAGGACCTGAAAAGCGAATATAGTGAGTTAGGTTGGAAGCTGAAAGGCAGAACGAGCAGAATAGTAATCTCAGGATTGTTACCGGTGCCACGTGCTAGTGAGGCTAGAAACAGGGAGCGAGTGCAGCTGAACACGTGGCCACAGAACTGGTGCAGGAGGGAGGGATTCAGATATGTAGATCATTGGGATACCTTCTGGGGAAGGTGGGACCTGTACAAGAAGGACGGGTTGCTTCTGAACTGGAGGGGCACCAATATCCTGTGCGGTAGGTTTGCCAGAGCTCTTCGGGAGGGTTTAAACTAGTTTGGCAGGGGGATGGGAACCGGAGCTACGGATCAGTGGATGGGGTAGCTGTTGAACAGGCAGATACCGAGTGTAGAGAGTCTGTGAGGAAGGTTAGACAGTTGACAGGGCAAAGTTGCAGCCAGTATGATGGGTTGAAGTGTGTCTATTTTAACGCAAGAAGTGTCAGGAATAAGGGTGAGGAACTTAGAGCATGGATCAGTACTTGGAGCTACGATGTTGTGGCCATTACGGAGACGTGGATATCACAGGGGCAGGAATGGATGTTGGATGTTCCGGGGTTTTGATGTTTCAAAAGGAATAGGGAGGGAGGTAAAAGAGGTGGGGGAGTGGCATTGCTAATCAGGGATAGTATCACAGCTGCAGAAAGGGAGGTCGTTGAGGAGGGTTTGTCTACTGAGTCATTATGGGTGGAAGTCAGAAACAGGAAAGGAGCAGTCACTTTGTTGGGAGTTTTCTATAGACCCCCCAATAGCAACAGAGACATGGAGGAACAGATTGGGAGGCAGATTTTGGAAAGGTGCAGAAGTAACAGGGTTGTTGTCACGGGTGACTTCAACTTCCCTAATATTGATTGGAACCTCCTTAGTGCAAATAGTTTGGATGGAGCAGTTTTTGTCAGGTGTGTCCAGGAAGGTTTCCTGACTCAATATGTACATAGGCTGACTAGAGGGGAGACTATGTTGAACTTGGTGCTTGGCAACGAGCCAGGCCAGGTGGCAGATTTATCGGTGGGAGAGCATTTCGGTGATAGTGATCACAACTCCCTGACCTTTATTATAGTCATGGAGAGGGACAGGAGCAGACGGGATGGGAATATATTTAATTGGGGGAGGGGGAATTACAATGCTATTAGGCAGGAACTGGGGAGCATAAATTGGGAACAGATGTTCTCAGGGAAATGCACGACAGAAAAGTGGAGGTTGTTTCGGGAGCACTTGCTGCGACTGCTGGATAGGTTTGTCCCGATGAGGCAGGAAAGGGATGGTAGGGTGAAGGAACCTTGGATGACAAGAGATGTGGAACAGCTAGTCAAAAGGAAGAAGGAAGCCTACTTAAGGTTGAGGAAGCAAGGATCAGACAGGGCTCTAGAGGATTACAAGGTAGCCAGGAAGGAACTGAAGAATGGACTTAGGAGAGCTAGAAGGAGACATGAAAAATTCTTGGCGGGTAGGATTAAGGAAAATCCCAAGGCGTTCGACACTTATGTGAGGAACAAGAGGATGGCCAGAGTGAGGGTAGGGCCGATCATGGATAGTGGAGGGAACTTGTGCCTGGAGGTAGGGGAGGTCCTAAATGAATACTTTGCTTCAGTATTCACTAGTGAGAGGGACCTGGTCGTTTGTGAGGACAGCGTGGAACAGGCTGATATGCTCGAACAGGTTGAGGTTAAGAGGGAGGATGTGCTGGAAATTTTGAATGATATGAGGACAGATAAGTCCCCGGGGCCAGACGGGATATACCCAAGGATATTACGGGAAGCGAGGGAAGAGATTGCTGCGCCTTTGGCGATGATCTTTGCGTCTTCACTGCCCACTGGAGTAGTACCAGATGATTGGAGGGTGGCAAATGTTGTTCCCTTGTTCAAGAAAGGGAATAGGGATAACCCTGGGAATTATAGACCAGTCAGTCTTACGTCGGTAGTGGGCAAATTATTGGAGAGGATTCTGATAGACAGGATTTATGATTATTTGGAAAAGCATGGTTTGATTAGAGACAGTCAACATGGCTTTGTGAGGGGCAGGTCATGCCTCACAAGCCTTATTGAATTCTTTGAAGATGTGACAAAACACATTGATGAAGGAAGAGCATTGGATATGGTGTATATGGATTTTAGCAAGGCATTTGATAAGATTCCCCATGGTAGGCTCATTCAGAAAGTAAGGAGGCATGGGATTCAGGGAAAGTTGGCTGTCTGGATACAAAATTGGCTGGCCCATAGAAGTCAGAGGGTGGTAGTAGATGGAAAGTATTCAGCATGGAGCTCGGTGACCAGTGGTGTTCCACAAGGATCTGTTCTGGGACCTCTGCTCTTTGTGATTTTTATAAATGACCTGGATGAGGAAGTGGAAGGCTGGGTTAGCAAGTTTGCCGATGACACGAAGGTTGCTGGAGTTGTGGATAGTGTGGAAGGCTGTTGTAGGTTGCAACGGGACATTTACAGGATGCAGAGCTGGGCTGAGAAGTGGCAGATGGAGTTCAACCTGGAAAAGTGTGAAGTGATTCATTTTGGAAGGTCGAATTTGAATGCCGAATACAGGCTTAAAGACAGGATTCTTGGTAGTGTGGAGGAACAGAGGGATCTTGGGGTCCATGTCCATAGATCGCTCAAAGTTGCCACCCAAGTTGATAGGGTTGTTAAGAAGGCATATGGTGTGTTGGCTTTCATTAACAGGGGGATTGAGTTTAAGAGCCGCGAGGTTATGCTGCAGCTCTATGAGGCCCTGGTTCGACCACACTTGGAATATTGTGTTCAGTTCTGGTCGCCTCATTATAGGAAGGATGTGGAAGCTTTAGAGAGGGTGCAGAGGAGATTTACCAGGATGCTGCCTGGACTGGAGGGCATGTCCTCCGAAGAAAGATTGAGGGAGCTAGGGCTTTTCTCATTGGAGCGAAGAAGGATGAGAGGTGACTTGATAGAGGGGTACAAGATGATGAGAGGCATCAATAGAGTGGATAGCCAGAGACTTTTTCATAGGGTGGAAAGGGCTATCACCAGGGGGCATAATTTTAAGGTGATTGGAGGAAGGTTTCGGGGAGATGTCAGAGGTAGGTTCTTTACACAGAGAGTGGTGGGTGCGTGGAATGCGCTGCCAGCGGTGGTAGTAGAAGCAGATACATTAGGGGCATTTAAGCGACTCTTGGATAGGTACATGGATGATAGTAGAATGAAGGGTAGGTAGTTAGTTTGATCTTAGAGTAGGTTAAAGGTTCGGCACAACATCATGGGCCGAAGGGCCTGTACTGTGCTGTACTGTTCTTTGTTCTATGTTCTATGTTCTATGTTATATGTGTGCTCAACAATTGTCAGCCTTTCCAGCAACAAACAGCAACTCAGGGCCATACTGGAGCAAATGGCTCGCAAGTTTCAAATATCTAGTGGTGGCACTCAATATCAATACACCTCGAAGAAAGAGAGCTTTACTCCTATCCCATACTGGACCAAAAGTCGACCATATCTTCGATACACTCACTGACACCGGAAACGATGATGATGATGACACAGCAAAAATGCCGAGACAAGATATTTTCAACTGAGGGCAAATCCTCACTACAAAATTTATGTCTTCAGGCAAGCAAATCAAGATAAGAACGAGACTCTTGACCACTGCGTGATGAGGCTCAGAAGTCTGAGCCAGAATTGCAACTTCACAAACATGGACAAGGAAATCATCTTCCAGATCATTATGACCTGCCATTCACCAAGACTAAGAAGGCAAGCTCCTAGAGACGCTGAATCGTTAAACTTGCAAAGGTTACTCGTTATTGGCAGAACGCCAGAAGCCAGCGACAAACAAGCCGAACTCTTAGCAGGGTAAGAGGCAAATAACATAGGACAAGAATCCCCTGAGGCCAGGTCAGGATCGTCGACAGAATCCGTGAATTCCGCAAGAAGAAGGTTTCCCCAGAGAAACACACCAAACATAAGGGCACAGAGGAAACCCAGAGAAAGGTCCAAGGCACATCAAGGAAGATCAAGACAGAGATTACAATCACCTCACGTTTGAACATGCAATCATTGTTGTGGTGCATATCCTCACTACAAAGCATTTCCTGTGAGAGGAAAGACGTGTAAAGCCTGCAGAAAAATGGGGCACTATGCCGATCGAAGCCTGCACAAGACATTAATAGAGTTGAATGCCAGAAGGAAGATTACATATTAACAGCATGAGAGAAGATTTTTGTTTCTCGCAACCAAAAGCACTGATGCCTGCCCATGTGCGATGTGTTCATAGGCAATTCGACAATCTCTGCATTGACTTAGGAGCAACAGTCAACATAATGGATGCCTCGACAGTCCATGAGTTACAGAGAAAACAGAAACTGCAATTGAACAAGCCGATATCTAAAATCTCCCATGGATCAGAAATCCCTCTACTGGTCTTCGGGATCTTCCAAGTTGTTCTCAAATCCTCCCTTGGGTCCACAAGTCAGAATGAGTTCCATGTTATAGATTCAAGCAAGGGAACTCTGCTAAGTTTTGAAACTGCCAGCAAACTGAAGCTGATCATGGTCAAAATCGTCAGAGGACAGAACTACCTGATGAAAGAGATAAAAATAAAAACATGGGTTCCGATGAAGGGTCACTGACCCGAAACGTTAACTCTGCTTCTCTTTCCACAGATGCTGCCAGACCTGCTGAGTGATTCCAGCATTTCTTGTTTTTATTTCAGATTTCCAGCATCCGCAGTATTTTGCTTTTATTATGATGAAAGAGATAGCTTGAAGAAGTACCCACTGCCACAATTCACACCTACTCAACCCTACATGCACTCAACAGAAAGGTTAAGAGATAGAGACATGATTCAAAAACAGAGGATAAAGATGCATGCAGACCCATGGATGCACGCAAAAGATAGCAAGACAAAAGAAGGCGAAAAAGTCCTGGTGCGACAAGAGAAAGTGTTCAAAATTAGCTCACCATTTGACCCAAGAGTGCTTACGGTAGTTCAGAGAAAAGGAAGCATGATCATAGCGAAGAGAGGAAACTACATTGTGAAGAGAATGTAACCTTCAAAAGAGTCAATGCTAAAACAATTCCAGAAGAAAGTGATAAAGACGGCTTCAATGTTTAAAGAGGTGACTAGATGTGTAGATGAGGGTAAACTCTACATGGACTTCAGTAAGGCTTTTGATAAGGTCCCGCATGGGAGATTGGTTAAGAAAGGAAGAGCCCATGGGATTCAGGGTAATTTGGCAAATTGGATCCAAAATTGGCTTAGTGAAAGGAGGCAGAGGGTGATGGTTGAGGGTTGTTTTTGCGAATGGAGGCCTGTGACCAGTGGGCTACCGCAGGGATTGGTGCTGGGACCCTTACTGTTTGTAGTGTACATTAATGATTTAGATGTGAATATAGGAGGTATGATCAGTAAGTTTGCAGATGACACGAAAATTGTTGGTGTCGTACATAGTGAGGAGGAAAGCCTAAGATTAAAGGACGATATAGTTGGGCTGGTAAGATGGGCGGAGCAGCGGCAGATGGAATTTAATCTTGAGAAGTGTGAGGTGATGCACTTTGGGAGGACTAACAAGGCAAGGGGATATACAATGGATGGTAGGACCCTCGGGAGTACAGGGGGTCAGAGGGACCTTGGTGCACTTGTCCATAGATCACTATAGGCAGCAGCACAGGTAGATAAGGTGGTCAGGAAGGCATATGGGATACTTGCCTTTATTAGCCGAGGCATAGAATATAAGAACAGGGAGGTGATGTTTGAGCTATGTAAAACGCTGGTTAGGTCACAGCTGGAGTACTGTGTACAGTTCTGGTCGCCACACTATAGGAAGGATGTGATTGCACTGGAGAGGGTGCAGAGGAGATTCACTAGGATGTTGCCTCGGCTGAAGCATTTAAGTTATGAAGAGAGACTAGATAGGCTGGGGTTGTTTTCCTTGGAGCAGAGAAAACTGAGGGGGGACCTGATTGAGATATACAAAATTATGAGGGGCATTGGTAGGATAGATAGGAAGAAATGTTTTCCCTTAGCAGAGGTGTCAATAACCAGGGGGCATAGCTTTAAGGTAAGGGACAGGAGGTTTAGAGGGGAGTTGAGGAAAAATTTTCACCCAGAGGGTGGTTGGAATCTGGAACACACTGCCTGACAGGGTGGTAGAGGCAGGAACTCTCACAACATTTAAGAAGTATTTAGATGAGCACTTGGAACGCCATAGCATACAAGGCTACAGGCCAAGTGTGGGAAAATGGGATTAGATTGAATGGGTGCTTGATGGTCAGCGCAGGTGGATTGGGCCGAAGGGCCTGTTTCTGTGCTGTATAAATCTATGACTCTATGACTTCACACCTGCGACAAGAAGCCACTCAGCCAAATCAAGCACAGCCAATATAACAAGATCCACAGAGAAGATCATCGAGACCTCATCAATTAGCTGTCCAATTTAAAGACTATGTCATGCATCGATGATGAATGGATCCAGGTGGGAACAAAGCCTGGTATTGAGGGCGATGTACCAGAAATCTATCCCCTCCAAGTTTTTCAAACTTCAGTCCAACTGAGTTTTGTTCAATATAAGTTTGCATAATTAAGTAACTAGAGAGTAATTATTAATTTTTAAAAAGGGGGAAACTTTAAATTTAAAAGACGGGGGTAAAGTAATGTAGTGTAGTGGTGACCTCACCTTTAAGAAACTTTAGCTTTAAGACAGCAGGGCACTGATGCAACTGATGATATTATCAGACATATATAAGGAGGGGACACCATTTTGAGAGACCTCCTCAGCACATGGTTTGCAGAGGGCACATACCAGCAAGGAAAAGACCTGGACCTGAGATCATGCAATGTAGCTAAGTAAGACAATAAATAGTGTTTGTGTTGGGTCTGAATATAAAGCCTGCGGTTATCTTTAATGAAGGCTTAAGAACACAGCACAATACTACACGCTGTACCCAGTTCCTCCTCACGAAGCCTCTGCTGCTGATCTCATGAGCCACCTCCAGCCACATCTTCTTGGTCTGCCTTGCAGAATTTCTGGTGCTGCTAGCAGGGAATAGGCTATGTCTCCATGCTGTCACTGTCTCCAGCAGCACCTCAAATAAGGCGTCAGAAAAATGTGGGGGGCTGTTCTGGCATGGGGTCCTCCCTACCCACTGCCATCTGGTCAGCTCCTCCTTCCATGTTTGAGGTGAATGGCAACCACAGCAATGGCTGCTGCTTGCCGCGTAAATTGGGCTTGCTGCTTACTGTTTCCCACTTTCTTCCTGTGCCTGCCACCACTAATTGGACACTGGGCCAAGTAAATTAATTTCCCATTAAAATAGTAATGTGTGCACATTCCTAGTGCAGGGTCAGGACCCAGAAATGAATGTGGTGTCAGGGTCCCGACCCCAGATTTGAAATCCCACACAAGGTGCCCTGCAGTTAACTGAATTAACCTGATCATGCTCATATTGATCCTTGGCATAATGATTAATTATACAGTGCTCAGTTAAGGAATAACCAATCAAATAGCAAAGTATTAGATTTGATCCAGGTGGAGGAGGGAGCAGGTTACACACTAGAATAGCAGACCCAAACTTAATTCTTCAGTTAGCATTTTCCCCTCTTCTTTCATTATACCACAGTTGTATTTATTTTCATATGAAATTTTTTTTTTAACTTCCAGTACATATAAAAATTGTTGCTACGTTTATGCAGACTGATCTGTGCCAGACATTATTTTAGTACCTTATGATTGTCGCACATCCATCTCTGTTGTTTTCTGTCTGCTAATTACAGAATTGAGGGTTTTCTAGTGATTGGAGCTGCAGGAGGTTGGAGGATTGCTTGAGGGGCTGGGGAAAGCATTCCTGCTCTTCCAAGCCCAACAGGAGTGTTGAAAAAGTCATTTCCCTTATGGAATTTGCAGCTTCCACCTCCCTTTCACTGCAACCCCTAGAAAACCCATGCAGTAGCTGTCAATTTTAAATCAGGCTTCCAATTACACTGTGGGAGGCCAATTTAAATATATTAATTAAGTGTCCCGCCTCTCCTTAGGATGGTCTGATATCCACCCCAGTATAAATTTTCTTTTTCTTTTTTGTTTGTTTATCTTATTTTAGTTTGTTTAGCTTGTTTCTACTGTGCCTTACCACTGTTTTCTTTTTCATGTTTGTGCTTGGGGCCAGGGCTGTTCATTTTTCTGTCAATTAACACCCTCTCTGTACTTTCATCATGCCATTCACATACCGTTTGTTTTTGCTCCATGACCTTCTGGTCAGTTATTCTCTGTGACCTTGTCCTATCAACACCTTCTCTTTTGTTATCTCTTGCCTCACCCCTGCTTTACTTACTTAAAACCTTTTACATTTTTAATATCTGTCAGTTCTAATGGAGGGTCACTGACCTGAAATGTTAACTCTGTTTCTCTCGCCACAGATGCTGCCAAACTTGCTGAGTATTTCCAGCATTTCTTGTTTTTATTCCAGTATAAAGGGTAGCAGGCATGTATGTGTCATACTGGGGATGTGATCCACATATTTAACTCTCTTTAACCCACTGTTCCCCCCCCCCCCCCACCGCCATGATCCTTTCCAACCCCGCCAGGGTTTAATATCAAGGCCATTGTTTCAATGGACAGATGAGGGGGAAAAAAATGTCCTTGTGCAATTGTATGTTAGGAAATCATAAACCTATTTATAAAGAAGGATTTATAACTTTGTCACACATAGCACATTGAGGTAATTCTTCCTGCAAGAAAGGAAAATGCAGACATAGTTAATTCAATCTGGAATGATGTGTGCTGAACTCACAATATAGACTTGTGCCACTGAAAGGGTTAATTTGGGCCACTTTATGTGGAAACCGGTTTCATTTTGAGTTCAAAAGAAGAAAAAAAAATTCTGATCTTTGCCCCATTCATTTTTCCAGTTCTCTTGTTCATAATCTTTCAGATGATCACGTACACTTGCACCTGAGTGTTTACTGACCAGAAAATAAGCAACTGCTGCTCCTGCTGCTGTGTGGTTATAGAAAGACATGGGCAGATTGAGAAAGACTACAGGCAAAACTAATGCATCTTGTGTGTACTGATATAGTGAGAGGCAATGTCTGCTTTACTTTGAGTTTTACTTTAACCTTCACATTTTGCTATAAACAGTTACAGACTGCACTATGGTGCTTACAGTTCTTTTTCCACTATATCATTCCTGTCCAGAGTTGTATGGATTTGTTCAAGTCCATTACTGTTCCATTTCTGAAATGATTGCAGAGAAATCTTGCTGCCGGACTGCTTCTTTGCCTATTCCTTAATGCAACGACGACTCATTTTTGTTTTCATACTTCACAGAATGCTCTGTTCTAGCTCTTATACAATGACTGCTGAATTCTTTTTGAATTTCTACTACCATTTTACATTGCTCCTCTACCAAGCCTGGAAATGTCAACTCACCAAGCAGCCTGGAGCAAAAAAACTTTATAGCACAGACAAGCCAAAAAATCAAAACAACTTGCCAGCTTCCAACTAACATCAGTGGATTTGTGCCTCCAGCTCCAATGTTTCATAATCTTTTTCTCTGCTTTAATGCTGTATCTGATTCATTTATGGCATGATGTAACATTTCTTGGTCTTCACTGACTAGCTCATTCCATTCCAAATGTTCATTTCCCTGCCCCCTCCCCACCACCCCTGACCATCATTTCTCCCCCACTCCTTCTCTTCTGAAGATGCTGGTTTTTGCTAGGGTATGACTTTGAGTGCAGGTCACTCTTGGATTCACTGAACAGTGAGTGGGTTTGGGTCATTTGATCATGGAAGCTATCATAACAAAGCCCAGTGCTATCCTCACTCCACATCCAGCTTGCATACTTCTCAACAGGGATTACTGTATAAAATTTAGGAGGCACCAAAGGCAATTTTAGTGCCTTGACTAATACCCAAGGGAAATCAGCACAGACCTCGAATTAAACTTGATTCCTCCTGATCTGTTTGACTATAAATATATGTGCTGTTTGGGCACATGATGTTAATACTGGTAAAAGCTTCCAGTTGTTGAACTTCATCAACGTGATGTGTCAGGTTCACAATGAGGAATGCCTGTTTGTTTTCTGTCAGAGAACTACTTCTCTCTGAGTCTTGTCTCAGGTCTGCTTTGCTGTGGACCTCATGTATCGGCTTGCATTTACGCAGGTCTCTGGCACTTTCCTTGCTGCTGTTGCCTTGTTGTCTGTTTGTTTGCATCTGACCGTGATTTCCGGCTACGTCTTTGGAGCCAGAATTCCTGCATCGGTGGGTCCAGTGTCCTTGTGCACCACATGCCTTGCACAGGTCATGAAATGCAGGAGAACTTTGCCGTGAGTGGGATCAACCACATTTAGCAAACAGCTTGCTTGCCCTTTTCGAGCTGTTTATGGTATAACCTTCTGGGGATGTCATCCTTGGCTGTTTTGGGTTTGTAGGCATGTTGTCAATGTTGATCTGTCACACCCCATCATCAGACCGTGCTCCCTTGAGTTCGCTGTGCATAATTCGAGTACTGCTTCCCTCTCTCCATTGGCTTGTGTTCCTTCTCAACACCGCTCCACGAGAGGTTGTAATTTCATAGGACCTAGGTTCACCACACATTCCGGACACCTCTTCAGGCAACCATGTCTCCACTGTGTATAACCCTGACCCTTTGTCCTACATGTAGCCATCCACAAGGTCACCAAAGTACCTATTACAGCAGAAGAGACCAAGGGTACCTGCATTGAGTCAGTCCACGACCTACAACCAATGTACCCGGACAGGTTCAACGCCACAGGAAATTTCAAAGGTGATGCTGTACTGCACTTCTAAGGGGATGCAATTCCGTCAATGGACCCTCCCAGAAAGTGCAGCATGCACTACAAGAAAAGCTTAAGTGCGAGTTAGGTGACATGGAACACAATCGCATCATCAGTCGTGTGCATCGTTACACAGACTGGTGCCGCTCAATCACATGTGTACTGAAGAAGGATGGAGCAATCAGGCTATGTCTAGATCTGAGGCGTCTAAACTTCTCCCTAAAGAGATGCCCCCCGAAGATTCCAACATTAGAGGAATTGAATCCCAAGTTCACAGAAGCCAAATTCTTACTCCAAGTTGGATGCCAAACATTGATATTGGTCGGTACACTTAGCTAAGGAATCTCAAGAAGTCACCACCTTCAGGATACCATTTATAAGATACTGCTTCCAGAAAATACTCTTCGGCTTATCTGTCAGTCAAGATCTGTTTCAGCAACATATGGACAGAGTTAGAGAAAATGTCCCTGGCTGCATATGCATTGCCGATGATATTGCAGTAATGGGTAAAACCAAAGAAGAACATGATCAAAATCTCCATTCCCTGATGGCAGTAGCTTATCGCGAAGGGGTCGTTGATAACAGCAAGAAGTGCCTGCAGAGAGGGAGAAACCTCAGAAAGAACAGTAACAGATGAGACGCAAACTCCCCGAGCAAGAGTTGTCAAACCATCGAGACGATATATGGATCTTTGAGCCTCTATATTTGTAAAGGTCATAATTGCTATACCTGTGTAAATAATTTTGATGTTATCTTATTTTATATGATTTTACTTTATGACACGGAACACAAAAGTCCGAGTGTATCAAGCCTGTGTCCTCAGTACCTTGCTCTATGGCAGCGAGGCCTGGACAACGTATGTCAGCCAAGAGCGACGTCTCAATTCATTCCATCTTCGCTGCCTCCGGAGAATACTTGGCATCAGGTGGCAGGACCGTATCTCCAACACAGAAGTCCTTGAGGTGGCCAACATCCCCAGCTTATACACACTACTGAGTCAGCGGCGCTTGAGATGGCTTGACCATGTGAGCCGCATGGAAGATGGCAGGATCCCCAAAGACACATTGTACAGCGAGCTCGCCACTGGTATCAGACCCACCGGCCGTCCATGTCTCTGCTTAAAGACGTCAGCAAACGCGACATGAAGTCCTGTGACATTGATCACAAGTCGTGGGAGTCAGTTGCCAGCGTTCGCCAGAGCTGGCGGGCAGCCATAAAGGCGGGGCTAAAGTGTGGCGAGTCGAAGAGACTTAACAGTTGGCAGGAAAAAAGACAGAAGCGCAAGGGGAGAGCCAACTGTGTAACAGCCCCGACAAACAAATTTTTCTGCAGCACCTGTGGAAGAGCTTGTCACTCGAGAATTGGCCTTTATAGCCACTCCAGGCGCTGCTCCACACAGCACTGACCACCTTCAGGCGCTTACCCATTGTCTCTCGAGATAAGGAGGCCAAAGAAGAAGAAGACTTTAAGCATACAAGACTTATCTTTGGAAAGAAGGGGGATGTTGTGTGATTGACTCTAAGAATAATGTACCTTTAAGATCTTAGTATGCTCGTGAGCCAAGTACCAGGACACAGTCATGTGACTTGGAGCCAGAGTCACTCTGCTACTGTAACACCTGAGAGGTAAGTCCCGTAAATAGTTAGCTCTGCACTGTATATACTTGTTAGCTGTTAACAAACCTGTTTGGAAATCTTCAATCATCTGAACTCCAAGTATCTCATTTATTTGCATCAGACAACATAAAAAGTTTCTCATTACAATATGTAGTCCTGTACTGAATGGTAATTGTTTTCATAATCATTCACTGGATATGGGCGTCACTGGCAAGGTCAGCATTTATTGCCCATCCATGACTGCCTTGAGAAGGTGGTTGTGAGCCACCTTCTTGAACCACTGCAAGCGTAGCAGTTTTGGTACATCTGTGCAGTTTTGATAGGCTATTTCCAAGGGCAGTTAAGAGTCAAACACATTGCTGTGGGTCTGAAGACACATATAGGCCAGACCAGGTAAGGACAGCGGATTTCCTTCCCTAAAGGACATTAATGAACCAGATGGGTTTCTGCAGGAATCTGTAGTTTCATGATATTAGCTTTTTCAATCCAGAGTTATTTAATTAATTAACTGAATTTAAATTCCCCAGCTGCCATGGTGGGATTTGAACCCATTTCTCAGGATTATTAGTCCAGTAAGACAACCAATATGCTACTTTACTCTGATAACCACTATGCTACCATACCCTATTGTGCCTAAGGTTAAGATTTATGCATTAAGCCAAAGTAGAGTCATAGAGTTATACAGCACAGAAACAGGCCCTTCGGCCCGTCGTGTCTGTGCCGGCCATACAGCACCCAACTATTCTAATCCCATAGTTCTGCACTTATAGAGTCATAGAGTTATACAGCACAGAAGGAGGCCATTTTATGCACATTTTATTTATTTCCTTCCCTCAATTTAAAGCTTCAGTATTTATATTTAATGGGTGGAAGTTAATATCAATAAGTTTTTTGAAGTCCGACTCATCACAGAATCACAGAATAATTACAGCACAGAAGGAGGCCATTCAGCCCATTGTGTCTACACTGCCTCTTCCAGTGAGCAATTCACCTAATGCCATTCCCATTGCCTTCTCCCTATATCACTGCACATTCTTCCTTTTCAGAGATCTGTCTAATTCCCTTTTGAATGCCTCAATTGAACCTGCCTCCATCACACTCTCAGGCAGTGCATTCCAGATCCTAACCACTTACAGCGTGAAGAAATTTTCCTCATGTCGTTTTTGCTTTTTCCAATCACTTTATATCTGAGCTCTCTCATTCTCAATCCTTTCACAAGTGCATCAAATGGTGAATAATGGCCAGAATTTTGCCACAACAGTTGGAGTCCTGCTGCCAGGGCCGAAGGCAGGAGGCAACCGCACTTAAGCCAGCGGTGGGACCCAGACAGGCATTTTCCCAGCGGTGGCCAATTAAGTGGCCACTGACAGGGCTGCCATCTCCACAAAGAATGGCAGGCCTCCCCCAAGAGCTGCTGGCCCAATCAGAAGGCCAGCAGCTCAACAGAATCAACACGAGTGTTGGCCATTGCTGTGGCTGTAGCTACAAGGAGAGAGCTCCCCAATGGACGAGGCACCCTCGGTGAGGGGTAAGTATTCTTTGGGGATGCTGGGGCCAGGAAGGCAGGCCCTGGTGGATCAGGGTTGGGGCCAATGTTGTGAGGAACAAGCGGCGCCATTGCCGCATGGGCAGGCATTGCTGCTGGAGTCCACTGCATGGGCTATCGAGTGCCCCCCGCCCCCCCACTGGAGACTGCTGGGAGGCCACCAGGTTTCATTCGATGGTCTTTCCATGTGGCGGCAGCCCACCCTCCCCGCCACTCTGACAGTGGAGTCAGGAAGAGGCCCTTAATTGGCCACTTACTGAATCAACCGGGCTCCGGGCAGCCAGCTCGTCTGCCACCTTTCCTGCCACTGGCAAAATGGCATGATGGCGGAAGATGGCAGGCATGCCCCACCCCTGACGCCTTCCTGTGCATTTTGCCAGCCTTCCAGCCTCCCAGCCTGAGACCAAAGGGCTGGTAAAATTGAGCCAAACTTTTCAACTATTTATTTCCATACTGCTCCTGATGTTTGTGTTACTAGAACAGTAGATCAGGCTAAAGATGTAGTGTTTGAGTTGGGAATAGGAATAGAAGGAATTTGTAAATCTCAGGGAAATCAGGATCATATTTGAAGATAAAATAAAAATATTTGGCAGAACAATTGCCCAAACTTTGTTTGGTCTTCCCAAGAAAAGTGGTAAGGGACATGGGATTAATGTAGGATTAGTATAAATGGGTGGTTGATGGTCGGCACAGACTCGGTGGGCCGAAGGGCCTGTTTCAGTGCTGTATCACTCTATGACTCTATGACTCTACGACTCTAAAACAAACTGGTAACTGCAATGTGGAGTGGAGTCTATCAAAATGAAATTGGTCTTCGATGATAGCACAAAGTGGAGAAGAGCAAATCAAGAACTCCTTTTACTCTCAGCTCAAATGTCTTATCAATTGCAGCTAATGGAAAAGAAAATTGTACAGGTGTAAAATTTGCCACCAATTCACAGTCACCCATTTTGTGCTATCCTCAAAGACCAATTTCACCCTTGTATTACTGAAAAGTGTTTTTAATTAAAGATATTCTGACTCTTTTTGCCTCAGCAAGATCAGTGTCAACAATGGCTAGGATATCAATCTCTTCTTGATGCTGGGCAAACACATAGTACCTGTTGATACTGTGCATAATGCAACACATCAGAAGGAAATCAGCTCCCTTACAATAATTATATAACATCTTTTATCTGACCAAACTATAGACCTCCATCTTCAGTAGGCACAATTTTCCTTTAAAAAATATACCTATGATTTTCTTAACTACATAAACACAGAAGACAACTGTAGAAGAGTTAATCGCTTGACAACCAACTCATACATTCCTTGGCAAATGTGGCTGTACAGGAGGCAAACAACAAAATGAAAAAAGACTAGCTATCATTTGAAGAATAAGAAAATGGAATGAGGGAGAAAAGAAAAAACTGTTTTAATATTAGCAGGTCAAGAAGAATGTTGTAGATCACAATGAAAAGATGAAAAACATAATCCCTTAGGTACTCCCATCAGTCTGACAAATGAAAATGAGACCTAAAGTGGCATCGCAAGACACCAGAGTCAGATTCGCCAACCAATGAACCAAAACAATTTCTGATCACCGGGCTACTTTCCAACTCATTCAGTCTTGAAGGCAGGCACAGCTCTGCTCAGCACAGAAAGGCAGGGATGAAATACCTAGCTTCATACATTGGGGGATCGGTGAGACAATGCCAACAGTGACGACAAACAATTTGCTTTAATACAGCACCTTTAACAAAAACAATTTGCCTTTATGTAGTGCCTTTCACATAGAAAAACATCCCAAGGCAGAGGTGTAATCAGACAAAAGTCACACAAGTACAAAAATCCAAGGGAGCTGCAAGTGAAATCTTAACATGCATGATGATCTTGATCTGTGCAAGAATTGTAGTCAAAAATGGATGGTGAAACCAGATTCAACAGTAACTTTCAAAGGGGAAATTGGATATAAATTTGAAAAGGAGAAATTTGCTTGGTTATGGGAAAGGAGTAGGGGATTGGGACTAATAGGAAAGCTGTTTCAAAGAGCTGGCAAAGGCGTGATAGGTTGAATGGCCTCTTTCTGTGCTGTATAATTCTACCTAGGCTCAACTATCACCAGTAACCTGTCTCTAGATGCAGAAATCAACAAGCGCATGGGTAAGGCTTCCACTGCTATGTTCAGACTGGCCAAGAGAGTGTGGGAAAATGGCGCACTGACACGGAACACAAAAGTCCGAGTGTATCAGGCCTGTGTCCTCAGTACCTTGCTCTACGGCAGCGAGGCCTGGACAACGTATGCCAGCCAAGAGCGACGTCTCAATTCATTCCATCTTCGCTGCCTTCGGAGAATACTTGGCATCAGGTGGCAGGACTATATCTCCAACACAGAAGTCCTTGAAGCGGCCAACATCCCCAGCTTATACACACTACTGAGTCAGCGGCGCTTGAGATGGCTTGGCCATGTGAGCCGCATGGAAGATGGCAGGATCCCCAAAGACACATTGTACAGCGAGCTCGCCACTGGTATCAGACCCACCGGCCGTCCATGTCTCCGTTATAAAGACGTCTGCAAACGCGACATGAAATCGTGTGACATTGATCACAAGTCGTGGGAGTCAGTTGCCAGCATTCGCCAGAGCTGGCGGGCAGCCATAAAGACAGGGCTAAATTGTGGCGAGTCGAAGAGACTTAGTAGTTGGCAGGAAAAAAGACAGAGGCGCAAGGGGAGAGCCAACTGTGCAACAGCCCCAACAAACAAATTTCTCTGCAGCACCTGTGGAAGAGCCTGTCACTCCAGAATTGGCCTTTATAGCCACTCCAGGCGCTGCTTCACAAACCACTGACCACCTCCAGGCGCGTATCCATTGTCTCTCGAGATAAGGAGGCCCAAAAGAAAAAAAGAATAATTCTATAATATGAAAGTTCTGGATTTTACAGCAGTTCCATGCAAGACAAAATATCAACTCCAACACTACTGCAAGTTCTTAAAATGTATTTGAGTTGACATGGTGTAAACATAATAAAGAAGCTTAAATAAAAACAGAAAATGCTGAAAATACTCAGCAGGTCTGGCATTATCTATGGTGAGAGAATCAGAGTTAACGAGTGAGATTTTACCTCATTCAAAAGTCACCCACTTGCACAGAGTTAAAATCGGGCCCAACATTTCAGGTCGATGACATCTCCTAATAGATTATTAGTCAAGGTCTTAGGCATTGACAAAGATACCCATTTTTCTGCAATATCAATTTTCATTTCACACGCTCATTACTCACACAAGCTAGCTGAGCTCAGCATATTCATTTGAAAATAACAATGCACAAAACGGGAAAGGAAGTTTAACCACATCAATCTAAATCTATTGAAAATGTTCTACATTGAAGAAAATTGCCCAAAGAGCGCTCAGAAATGGTGCTGGATGTGAAGGTGCCCAAAAGAATTTCATTGGGTCCATAATTCCAGGAGTGTCATAGGAACTGAAATGGTGCTGTCTTTTTATTCATTCATAGAATGTAAGTGTCACTGGCAAAGCCAGCATTTGTTGCCCATCCCTAACTGCCCTTGAGAAGACGGTGGTGAGCCACTTTCTTGAAATGCTGCAGTCCATGTGGTGTTGGTACACCCACAGTGCTATTAGGGAGGGAGTTCCAGGATTTTGATCCAGCTACAGTGAAGGAACAGCAATATATTTCCAAATCAGGAGGGTGTGTGACTTGGAGAAGAACTTGCAGGTGGTGGTGTTCCCATGTGTCTGCTGCCCTTGTCCTTCTAGGCGGTAGAGGTCATGGGTTTGGAGTGTGCTGCAGTGCATCTTGTAGATGGTACACACAGCTGCCATGGTGTGCCAGTGATGGAGAGAATCAATGTTTAAGGTGGTGGATGAGGTGCTGACCACTTTGTCCTGGATGGTGTTGAGCTTCTTAAGAGCAGTACTCATCCAGGCAAGTGAAGAGTATTCCATCACACTCCTGACTTGTGCCTTGGGCAGTCACGTGGTGAGTTACTCGCCAAAGAATTCCCAGCCTCTGACCTGCTCTTGTAGCCACAGTATTTACATGGTTGGTCCAGTTAAGTTTCTGGTCAACAGTAACCTCCAGGATGTTAGAGTCATAGAGAGATACAGCACTGAAACAGGCCCTTTGGCCCACCAAGTCTGTGCCAACTAACAACCACCCATTTATACTCATCCTACATTAATCCCATATTCCCTACCACATCCCTACCATTCTTCTACCACCTACCTACACTAGGGACAATTTACAATGGCCAACTTACCTATCAACCTGCAAGTCTTTGGTTGTGGGAGGAAACTGGAGCACCCGACGGAAACCCACGCGGTCACAGAGAGAACTTGCAAATGCCACACAGGCAGTACCCAGAACTGAACCCAGGCCGCTGGAGCTGCGAGGCTGCGGTGCTAACCACTGTGCCACCCCAATGGTGTTAATGGTAGTGGATTCAGTCATGGTGATGCCATTAAATGTCAAGGGGACGTGGTTAGATTCTCTCTTGTGGAACCTGTGTGGTGTGAATTTTACTTGTAACTTTTATTGTCAAATCTTGCTGCATGCACATACGGACTGCTTCAGTATCTGAGGAGTTGTGAATCATACTGAATACTACACAATCATCAGAAAACATCCCCACTTCTGACCTTATGATGCAAGGATGGTCATTGATGAAGCAGCTGAAGATGGTTGGACCTCAGACACTACCCTGAGGATCTCTTGCAGGAATGCTCTGTGGTTGAGACGACTTCCAACAACCACAACCATCTTTTTTTGTGCTAGGTATGGCTCCAACCAGTGGAGAGATTCTCCTTGATTCCTATTGACTTCAATTTTGCTATGGCTCCTTGATGCCACACTCGGTCAAATGCTGCCTTGATATCAAGGGCAATCACTCTCATCTCATCTCTGGAATTCAGCTCTTTTGCCCATCTTTGGACCAAGGCTATAATGAGGTCTGGAGCCAAGTGGCCTTGGACGGACCCAAACTGAGTATCGGTGAGCAGTTTATTGATGAGTTAATGGCACTTGACAGCACTGTCAATGACACCTTCCATCACTTTGCTGATGATTGAGCATCTTTGGGTGATGGGGCTGGCTTCAATGTATGTTATGAGGTGAACCAATTTACAGAGGCAGGGTTATGTTCAACACACTGGTGGAGGTGTGGAAAACTGCAGTGCTGGTGGAAGTTGTGCCCCTAGTGGCCAATAAATGGGAGCAGAAAATACAATGGAGAAGCAAGGAATGATGTGAGTGAGGGAGAGGGGAGTGCAGGTGTGGAGATAGGCAGAGAACTGTTGCAGCAGAAGCATAGTACTGGGGAAGCAGAGGGAGGATGGCAGCACTGGAGGAAACAGGCAACCTGGACAACGGAGCTGGTAGCCGGATCAAGGAAATGTTCAGCAAAAATCAAGACATGGGCCTGCGTGTCCTTATAATAGAGACTTGGTCCATGAAGGATAATCTATTTGGTGATTAGGGACGGGAGGCCCGCCAAAAATGTGCACACTATGTGGACAGAGAGTGCCACCTCATTGAGTTCCAACACACTTTTGCAGTTCAGGAAGGAGTCTAGTGGTCTCACAAGTACAATCAAAGTTACCAAGCTGTTCTCCCTGATCCTTCTTTGCAGTTTTTTAATATATTAGCACTCCTTTGTTCTTTGCCTTCAGGATTGCAGAGGAGTCAGAAGTAAAAGTGGGGTTCGACAGTAGGAAGTAGGAAGTCAGCCACAGGCCCCCAAGACGCAGATCTTTGGAGTGCCTCTTTAAAACAAAAGATACTTGATAAGCATAACACTTACATGGAGGCACTGTGACCCATCTCAAAACACCTGAGATAGACAGAGCAGGTGTCACAGCAGAATCCAATGTCACCCTCAGCAGCCAATATCCAAGAAGGATTTGGCAAAATGCAAGCAGTCGGGAACATCATCTGAAAGCACAGCATTAGTTTGCACATATACGCTGACAACATCCACCTCCACCTGACTACCAACTCTTTCAATTCCTCCACTGTCTCTAAATTATCAGATTGCTTAGCCGACATCCAGTACTGCATGATTCGAAATTTCCTCCGATTAAATATTGGGAAGACTGAAGCCATTGTATTTGGTCCCTGCTCTAAAGTCCATTCCCTAGCTACCGACTGCATCCCTTTCCCTGGCAACAGTCTGAAATTAAAGCAGACAGTTCACAACCTCGGTGCCATATTTTACCCTGAGATGAGCTTCTGACCACATATCCATGCCATCACTAAGACCGCCTATTTTCATCTCTGAAACATTGCCTGACTTTGTCCCCTTCTCAGCTCATCTACTTCTGAAACTCCATTCGTGTCTTTGTTATCTCTAGACATGACTCTTCCAAAGCAATTCTGGCTGGCCTCCCACATTCTACCCTCTGTAAACCTAAGGTCATCCAAAACTCTGCTGCCCATGTCCTTATTCGCACCAAGTCCCATTCACCTCTCATTCCTGTGGTCACTGATCTACATTAACACCCTGTCAAGAAACATCTCGATTTTATAATTCCCATCTTGTTTTCAAATTCCTCCCTGGCCTCATCCCTGCCTATCTCTGGAATCTCCTCCAGCCCGACAACCCTCCTAGATATCTTGCTCACGTATGTGGCACAATGTAGGATTATGGTGTCCATGCATCTACAGTGATGACGCAGCCTGCTGAAGGGTGCTTCAACCATGTGACAAGGACAACCTCAGTTCTAGGTGGTTAATGATACCATATTGCAAACAAACATGATTGGTGTCCCTGGCCCTCAGTCATTATTTTGGCTCAATATAAGAATAAGTTTAACAAGAACGCACACAGGCACCAGAGGTAGACATGATGTTTAAAAACAACACTTGATGTAAATACAAATGTGTACACTAAAACAACTTAGTGATATAATGTTGAGAAGTTTCTTTATTCTTGAGTTATTGGATTTGAGAGGATATCTTGAGGTCAGTTTGCAACAGGACAGATACCCCTTTTCTATGCCTCCACAGTGAGGTATTTCCTCTTTAAAAGCTTCCTGAATGGCCATTGCAGCTTTGGTTCCAACATCTTATCAAACATTGCAGCATTGCCTCAGTGTTGCATTGGATTGTCGGCCTAGACTGTGGGCTCTAGCCCTGGAGTGCAGTTTGAAGCTATAGTGTTCTGACTTGGCGGTGAGAATGCTGCCAACTGTGCGTAGCTGACAAAGTGATGGCAAATACCTTAACACATCTATTCAACTGCTCCAATAATTGAGCGAGGAGACTGCAAGAGACCGTAAGTGAGAAAAGGGAACAATTTAATTATTTTCTCAATTGTGCTATGTACCTTGTTATAATTTTCATGTGCATGAGTATAAGTTTCAATCTACATTCCTTATCATTGGTACAAAAATCAAAAATGCAAGAAACTCAACATGCAGGGAAGTTTTCCCTGGTGTCCTGGCCAATAATTATCCCTCAGTCAGCATCACAAAAATAGATCATCTGATCATTATCACATTGCTGATAGTGGGAGTTTTCTGTGTGTGAATTGGCTGCCGCCTTTCCTATGTTCCAACAATGACTACATTTCAAAGATACTTCATTGGCAGTAAAGCGCTTTGTGATGCCTGGTGGCTGTGAAAAACGCTATATAAATGCAAGTCTTTCTTTTTCTCTTCCTACGTGAGAGGATGGATTTGCCCAATAGCCAACTCTGCAACCTGTTGTCTGTCTCAAAGCACCTGGGAAGTGACAAACTGGGACAGAATGAACATATTTGTGACAGGATTCCATGAAATTAGCAAACAGATGGGTTTGGAAAACAAATATGGTGATCTGCCACCCTAAGCAAAGCAGCTGTCACCTGGCTTACACAATTAGATATGGTGGACTAGCTGAGGTCTGTGCTATCACCTGCAGGGCCCTGAAATGTGCCAGAAGCATAGAAGGTAAGAGCAGCTGTCACCTTCACTGCTACTGGCAAGGCTGTTTCTAAATCAGCTCTCAACTCCTGACAGAGGTCGAGAACTGTTTACTTTAACAACTGAAATCTTTTCAGACATTGGTTGTCAGGTCAGGAACATATATTCAGAACTGATGCAGTCACATAGCATGAAAGCACATCTACAATGACTGAGTTTTTACTCTTATTCTGCCTTTCTAACATGCAAGAGGAAATCCATCTTCTTGTAATGTGCAGCATTTTTGTTTCTCATACCTGATTTCAGCTGGTGAATTTGCTTATGAAATTGTAATAGAAGATTGAAAGCAATGGGCAAATTGGCTGCTAATATCATACAATTAATATAAGCAATTACACAAAGATGGCCATGGGCTTGCAAATATGAGCACAAATACTAATTTCTGACTGTGTGTACACCAGATATATTTAAATATTTGCAAATAACCATCATACATTTCACAACAAATTAAAATGAAGTCCCAAACGTTTCAGCCTCGAGAAACATTTTGTGTGGATTTCAGGCAAAGTTTTTAGTTTCCCAGGCTCTAATCACAATAAACGCATAGTATGTGGTTCATACACTTTGATTTTCTCTCCCTTTTTATCCTTAAGCATCCACGTCCCTTCTGTTTCTTCACCCTGGCAGCACAGATATGATTGGGATCTCACTGTGTAAGGCATTCAGGCTCAAACTATTTTCGTTGCTAAATGTAGCCCACTGATGCACCAATATGCATCTTAGGTTTCTTACCTCCTCAACAACCTCGGCCGCTGAATAACTGTACAGATACACACAAGCATAGACACAGTGCAACTGTTACAGTGGCAGGAGCAGAAGATAATATAACTAAGTTGACAGTTCTGCAGTTAAAGTAAAGAAAGATCAGTTGATATTATAATCTGTTTGCCTTTAGGCTACTCCGTACATGATAGCATTGGTCATCTCATAGCTTGCAATTGTACAGCACAAGGAGGGAAGACACATCCAGCAATGAGGCAAGAACCTCCAACATAAAGTATATGGTTTGCTGGTTTCCTGTCCTCACCGATCTGATCTGTTTTGATCAATTTGTGATGATTTAACCCCCATGATTCTGATGCATATTTTATCAGATGCTCATTGTTTACAAGAACCCTATGAAATTAAAGGAAAGACAGCTACAAATGTAGTTAATGGAAGGCACATGCAGGAACAACTCATTAATCCTTAAGCAATGCAATGTTTCACATGTAGATTGATAAAGAAAAGGTTGAGAGCTACATACCTTTGGGAGTAAGTTTTAAGACAGAGATAAATTCAGGAATTTTAATTGTGGGAATGTTAAAAGTTATGTTAACACAAAACATAAAATATGCCAGGGAAGAACAACTGATATTGTTCTGATCTTTAGTCCACCTCCCTGCCAGTCACAGGATTCAGATTACAAACAGTGAGTGAATTCCTATTGAAAATAATGAAAACTGTGAATACCTTTGGAGTGAAAGTTAATAACACAAGTGTGAATTGGTGCAATGGGGGATCACGTACTATCACTCCTTCTCAGTGCAAAAGCATCTTAGTTAACCCCGGGTAAATACTTTTTGGCTGTCAGAGACTTAATCTTGTACATCTTAGTCCACTGCTAATCATAAGCATGTTCGACTTTGTGTTAGCCCGAAGCAAAGGTAGGCAGATTAGGTGTTTGACATAATATTATAGGTCATAAATCAAGTGCTCCTTTGGATTTTTTTTTTGCCTAGTACTCACTCTTAGGGCTAAGACAAGTTGTAATTACACGTCAGTAAGCACTGCAAAGCAGAGGAATGAAATACATTGCACTGCACGATAAAATGAGCCCCATAAAAGCAAACAATATGAGAATTAGGTGAACCAATCCAGTATTTTACGACAGAAGAACAAAATTACACTGAGATTACAGACTGGTACAGAGTCAACTTTTGATTAATCAGGAGCCAAGCTGTAACTGACAGGAACACTGCAATATTATTAAAGTATAAATGCTCATATTCTGTTGTCAACATAGCAAGTGTTTGTTCATGTTGACTTTCACACAGCTGGAAACCTTTTCAGCTGCAATCCAGCAATTCACTGATAGATATGCAAATCTGATCTGTATAATGAAGTTGAAAGATACTTTTGTATTTCAGCACCTCTGGACATATTATACACTGTTACACTACAATACATAGTACAGAAAATGCTCAAATGTAAATGGTTACTTTATGAACAGCATTGTGGCAAAGAGATGTTTATCTCATGTCTGGCTTTTTCCAATGTTTTTCATTTGCACCTCAGGTCACCTCAATATCATTTGCATTACATGGGGCTAATTGTAACCCTGCAAATCTAAAATGGAAATTCAACAAAAAGTAGACTTGCACTTTGAGTAATATATTTAATAATGTTTACACATGCAACGGAAAGTTTTGTAATTTCAGAACACTCTTTTATCACCATATTAGTGTTGCATGGACTGGTAGCTTTGTTTCTCTTCTCGCTGGAAAACAGGGCATTTGTCAAACAGAAATTTAGAAAAGATTTGCCACCCACTTTCCATTCCAGGCCCGCCTGACTTGATTTTTAAGTAGGTCTCAAAACAGGAGGCTAACACTCCGTGCAGCAGCCTAATGTGATTTTCCTGTATCAATGGGCAAGGTGTGCTCCTCCCGGCCCCATAAAAACTCTTTAACCCACTTCCAGTCCCTGAAAGTTACTGTCACCTCCACTCCCCCAGCACCTTTGTAGATGGCCTCCCTCTTTCCTCCCAGGTATGTACTATCATTGAGCTTGGCATAGGAACCAGCCATTTTTCCACCCTACCCAACCAGCTCACTGACTGCATGCTCATGAGCCCCAAGGCGGTTGGGGCCTTTAACTGCTGCAATTGTAATGTCCACTGCCTGCTTGATTAATGCAACAAACCAAATGTGTCCTTAACAATCCAGCACCATGTCATGCACTGCAATTGGTATGTGTATTAGGGGGAATAAAGCTGAAAACATTAGTATGATAAGACAGGAATATTTTTATTGCTGGCCCATTAACACTATATAAGTAATTCTTTTAGTTCCCACTTGCTTGTTGGATGAATTCCAATTATCCATGTTTGAAATTCAGAGGTTTCTAGTACCTCATTTATATTGCTTAATTGATACTGGAGTCAATCCAACATGGTCTCCTCTATGGAGAGAGTCTGGCAGTGTAACAGTCCCCACATACTGACATCATACTGATATTAAAACTCACCCCTCTGGTCATAGTTTTCAGTCCAGATAGATTCTGGATATTAGTGTAGATTAAAAGGCAGCTTGATCTCACACCAAGGGGAGTTTTTTTTTTAATTTCCCCTGATGCTTTCATACAATCAGAAATGTAGGGCCATATTTTCCTCTGTTCAGAAAAAATAGCCTTTTTCTTTCACTGAAATTTATGATTGTGAAAAAAGACATGAAAATGTGCAATTCTTGGGAATGCATTTTCGTTGGTGAGAATAAGAAACAGTCCATCACAACACATCTGCAAAAATGATTCTTTAACATGCCCTAATCAGCTAATATACCTACATAGAATTACACAGAATTACATAGAACCTACAGCACATAAATGGGCCATTCTGCACAACTGGTCAATGCCAGTGTTTATACTCGACATAAGCTTCCTCTCACTCTAAATACCCCTGCTTATCCTGCCCCCATATCCTTTTATCTCCTTTTCCCTCATTTATGCATCTAGCCTTCTCTTAAATGCAGCGATGCTATCTGTTTCAACCACTATATGTGGCAGCAAGTTCCATATTCTTGTCTCTATGTAAAGAAATTCCACCTAAATTCTTTATTTGATTTGTTAGTGGCTATGATAAAGTTATTCTTCTTGTTCTGGAGTCATCCATAGGTGGAATGTACTTCCCCAAATTCTCCAAATTGACTCTTCATAATGTTAACGATCTCTATTATATCTCCTCCTGGAGATTTGTAATTTTAGCCCAACTGCTCAATTTTTCCTCATAGTTGCACCCTCTCAGTTCTGGCAACATCTAGGTAAACCTTTTTCAATTTGGTATAATCTGCCCATTTAGATGCCATACCTCCAATGTCTAAGTCCAAATCATTTATGCATATGATGAATACCCCTGCAAGACATCACTTCGCACTTTCTGGCAGTTTGAGAAACTTCCCTTAACTCCCACCCTCTATTTGCTGCCTTGTAACCATATTGCAGTCCATTCTGCTACTTGAACCCTGGCTCCATATGCCCTGACCTTCGTTCCAAGTTTTTTTTTCTACCCTGTTAATGAAGACTTTCTGAAAGTTCATGCATTCCCCATACCTGGCATTGTTCTTCTCTATGCATTCTGTTAATTCTTCAAAGAATTCAGTAAGGTTGGTTAAACATTACATTCCTTTTAGAAATCCATGTTGATTTTTTAAAATTATATTCTCTATCTTGAGGGCCACAAAGTTGGACAGGGCCTGTAAATGGGTGCAGGTATCGCAATACATAATTAACTTGCACCCATTGCTTCCGATGCAGGCAGCGTGCAAACTTCTGATTTGCAATGAAAGCTGCATGCAGCCAGTGCTAAACATGCTGATGAGTGGCTGTATGGCCCACCAGGGGGCCCAAACTTGTGCTAGCACCACTTAAAGCCAACCTGCACCTCTTAAAAAGGAAGTGCATTAAAAGAGTATAAGCAAGAAGAACACTGAATTATGGTACAAAAGGGCAGAGAGCACACTCCAAGATTCTCCGACACTGCACTGGATGCCTTGATGGAAGAGGTTGACAGAAGAGAGTTCCTTTATCCACAGGAAGCCACAAGGCCCTGAAGACAAAGTGTACACAAAGGCAATGGGAGCAGATAGCCATGCCAGTCAATGCCAGAGTTTAGCCCCAGGACCTGGATGCAATTGCTGCAAGAAGTTCAGTGACTTCACACAAATAGTCAAGGTCAGTGAATGCATCTTGAAATGCCAGATCCCACCAACTGCACCACTAGCCTCACACACTGCTCAATGCATCACACCCCCATCATTCACCTTCCAACAATCTCTATCAACTATGACTCATATACAGCATTCATAGCTTCACTTCACCCTCACAGGCTTAGCATGGTTGCAAGCCTCATATCCACATAAGAACATAGGAACATAGGAGCAGGAGTAGGCCATTCAGCCCATCGAGCCTGTTGTGCCATTCAATACGATCATGGCTGATCATCCACTTCAATGCCTTTTTCCCACACTATCGCCATATCCCTTTATGTCATTGGTATTTAGAAATCTGTCAATCTCTGCTTTAAACATACTCAATGACTGAGCTTCCACAGCCCTCTGGGTAGAGAATTCCAAAGATTCACAACCCTCTGAGTAAAGAAATTTCTCCTCATCTCTGTCCTAAGTGGCTTCCCCCTTATTTTGAAATTGTGTCCCCTGGTTCTAGACTTCCCAACCAGGGGAAACATCTTAGCTGCATCAACCCTGTCTATCCCATTAAGTATTTTATAGGTTTCAATTAGATCACTTTTTATTCTTGAAAACTCCAGAGAGTACAGGCCCAGTTTCCCTGATTTCTCTTCATAGGACAGTCCTGCCATCCCGGGAACAAGTCTGGTGAACCTTCGTTGCACTCCGTATGTGGCAATAATCTTCTAATTCTTGGGCAATCCCTTGGGAACGAGGATGACTTTCTTCTACTTCAGGGTTGTGGGTCCTTAGGTGACTGAATAGTCCAATTCTGGACCCGCACTCTCTGCCACAGGTGGGGCAGGTGGTGTTTGGTGAGGTGAGTGAATGGGATGATTGAATTTCCGAACTCTCCTTCTGCTGTTGACATTTGGTCACTGCCTGGGCATGTTGACATTGTTCAAACTGGCTGGCACCTTCGTGGATGCTTCTTCTCCATTTTGGGTGGTTTCGGGCAAGAGATTTCCACAAATGAGTGGAGATGTCACATTTTTTCAGGGAGGCTTTAAGGACATCCTTGTAGTGTTTCCTCTGCCTTCCTGGTAGCCTCTTGTCGTGAAGGAGCTCGGAGTAGAAAGCTTGTTTTCTTTCCTAAAGTAAGGGAACCAAAACTGCACACAGTACTCCAGGTGTGGTCTAACTAAGGTTCTGAACAATTGAAGCAAGACTTCGCTACTCCTGTACTCTTGCGATAAAGGCTAATATACCATTAGCCTTCCGAATTGCTTGCTGCACCTGCATGTTAGCTTTTAACGACATATTGACGAGGACACCCAGGTCCCTTTGTACATCTACACTTTCTAATCTCTTACCATTTAAGAAATACTCTGCACATCTATTCCTCCTACCAAAATGGATAACCTCACATTTTTCCACATTATATCGCATCTGCCATGTTCTTGCCCACTCAGCAGGTCTGTCCAAATCCCCTTGAAGCTGCTTTGCATCTTCCTCACAACACACATTCCCACCTAGTTTTGTGTCATCTGAAAAACTTGGAATTATTACATTTGGTCCCCACATCCAAATCATTGATATATATTGTGAACAGCTGGGGCCCAAGCACTGATCCTTGTAAGTACCCCACTGCCAATGCAAGAATGACCCGTTTATTCCTACTATCTGTTTTATTTTATTTATTCTGCCTGTTAATCAATCCTTAATCCATGCCAGTATATTACCTCCTATCCCATGTGCTTTAATTTTGCTAACCAACCTCCTGTGGGAGACTTTATCAAAAGCCTTCTGAAAATCCAAGTATACCACATCCGCTGACTCCCCTTTATCAATTCTGTTAGTAACATCCTCAAAAAACTCCAACAGGTTCATCAAACATGATTTTCCATTCATAAATCCATGTTGACTATACCCAATCAGATCATTATTATCCAAGTGTCCATCTATCTAGAATAGATTCTAGCAATTTCCCTACTACTGATGTAAGGCTAACGTCTGTAGTTCCCTGTTTTCTCTCTCCCTCCCTTCTTGAATAGTAGAGTGACATTTACTACCTTCCAATCTGCAGGAACCATTCCAGAATCTACAGAATTTTGAAAAATGATCACCAATACATACACTTTCTCCATAGCTACCTCACAACTCACAATTTTCACACACTGCCAGCTATTCCAACCATGACCGTCACATCACCCAAACAGATTGCACCAGACTCACTGACACACTTTCTTTTCTCTTGCAGGACACAGTGATGCATAACCTCTAGCAGAAGCACCCAGCTGGTGGGATCCAGACACAGCTGCATGTCTTTACCCCCATAGAGGAGACAGTGTCGCCACCATTGGAGCGGTCATGACTAAGGCCATGAACAGCGGCGGGCTGAAACCATTGAAGATGAAAGTATGCTCACACCTAATCCTCCTTCCCACATTCCACTTTCCCATCATTCCACAATATGTTGTAGGGGAAGTGGTGGCGTAGTGGCAATGCCATGGACTAGTAATCCAGAGTCCAGGCTAATGCTCTGGGGACATGGGTTTGAATCCCACCATGGCAGATGATAAAATTTGAATTCAATTAATAAATCTGAGAATAAAAGCTAGTCTAATGATGACCATGAAACCATTGTTGATTGTTGTAAAAATCCATCTGGTTCACTAATGCCCTTTAGGGAAAGAAATCTGCCATCCTTACCCGGTCTGGCCGACATGTGACTCCAGCCCACAGCAATGTGTTTGACTCTTAAAATGCCCTCTGAAATGGCCAAGCAAGCTACTCAGTTCAAGGGAAATTAGGGATGGGCAACAAATGCTGGCCTAGCCAGCGACGCCCACATCCCACAAACAAATATTTTTTTTTAAATCTGTCAATTTAAAAGCTGCAGATGGTGTACATGTGCACCTCTTGTTTCCCCCAACTCTCCCTCACCATTGCCCTACCCTTGTGCCTTTCTCTTTTCAGATACCTAAGAATTGCAGCCTAACCAGGCAGTGATGGAAGAGAAAGGTGGAAAAGCAGGAAGACAGTGTCACTTGCTCTCATTCTCACAGTCACCAACTCAGATACTGACACCATGCCTACTTTAATGGATAGCTCAGAGGTGGGACCTGCACGTAGCGAGACTCTGGTCATGAGTGGGTTGCAGCCAGGGGAGGGAACAAAGGTAGCAAAGGTGCCTGCTCACTGGAGGGCGAGGTCACACAGGAGTTCTGCTGCAGAGGACTCAGATGAGGTCTTTGATGGGACAGCCTACAGAAGAAGGTTGATGGGTATGCACACTGAAGTACTGATGTGTGGCAGTCCTGCCAGAAAGCCTGTTGGCAAGGTCAAGGAGCATGGAGGAGTCCAACTCCAACTTGGTACAGGGCTTTGCAAAGAGCTTGTGCCCATCCTCTCCAGCATGGAAGTGGTGGCCAACTCTATGAGAACACTTGCGGACTCGTCCGTGATGCAGTGTCTGGTGACCTTTGCAGTACAAGCAGAAGCCACCCAACATCTGGCTTCTGCAATGGAAGATCAGACTGAAGTCACGCATGCTCAATTTGCTACTACGCAAGATCACACTGCTGTCATACAAATTCAGCTTGATGCCACGCAGGCTCGAACTGCTGCCAGTATAGTTACAGATAACAGTGTTCAAAGGAGCTTGCAGGGTCTCACAGCAATCTGTCCTTCAGCCCATTGCTAAGTATGCTGAGACCTGCTCTGGGGGTTGTGGGGGAGGGGGTGTGAGTGGTGGCAGTGGCTCCTTGGTGCATGAACCTGCTGTCCTCTCTCAGGATGGCAGTATTTGTCCTTCCACCATAGCCAATCCATGAGTGCCCTTGCTGTTGCCTATCAACAAGCCAGCCGAGACTGCAGAGGTGGTGCAGTCCGAAGCAGGGCCTTCTAGGCCCAGAGCTGCTTGAGTAAGGCCATCTACAGTCCCCTGCACTGAAAGTCAGCAGCCTTCCATCAGCCATGCTGCAACCACCGGAGTAGCATTGTGTAGGAGCACTAGACTAAAGGTACATGGAAGACAAGCGCTAGCAAAATGCACAAGGGTGAATAGTTGACATTTGTATGCAATACAGCATAGTTTAATTTATTAATTTGATTTGGAATGTTCATTTTGTGCTGGCTTTTATTTTGCCATTTTGGCCAAGAGGTTGCTGTGATGGTCAGTGACAGAGGAAGGAGAAGGTGTGGGACTGCTGGTAAATGGAGATTTGGGGTTGTGTTCACTAGCACCACAGTCAGATGAGTCAATCACAGACAGCCTGGCCAGAAAGAGGCTGTGTTGGTTGGCTCCTTCCTTCCTTGTCCTCCTCCTCCTCTTCCTCCTTCTCAACTGGTCCCTGTATAGTGGCAAAGGCTGTGCCCTCATGATGCTGAAGTTGTGCAGCATGCAGCATATCATGGCGAATTTGGTCATGCACTCTGCCAAGTACTGCAGGGTTCTGCTAGAGTGAAGAGGCAGCAGAAGCATTGTTTAAGGATGCCAATGGTCTACTCTATCACATTCCATGTGGCAGCATGATGTTCATTGTATGCTTGTTGCCCCTCTTTGTGTGGGTTGTGCGTCAAACTCATGAGCCATGTTGTTAGCTGATAGCCCTTGTTGCTCAGTAGCTACCCTCCAGTTTCTTTTGGTGGCTCAAATGCAGCTGGCACAGCAGACTGCACAGAATGATGACATCATGAATGCTGCCAGGATTTCAGGTATTAAGCTGCATGATACACTGTGTATTGTCGCACACAAGTGGGAGGTTGAGGCAGTGGAATTCCTTCTGATTGTAGTACCTATCAGTGTTTACATGCAGTGTAAACATGCATACAGTCAATGGCACTCTGCACCATAGGGAAGACTACAAACCATAGGATCTCTCTGCCTGCTTTTCTCTGGCAAGAGGGAATGAAATGCATTCAGGTCTCTTGGAACACAGAGACTAAGTGACCCTTATGCAACAGTGGATTGCAAACTCCAAGATGTTACAAATATCTCCAATAGATAAAAGTTCATGGTCACAGTCACCTTCACAGCCACTGGCAATCCTGTTCTCGCCCTGCTCTGAGGCTGCAGTATATCTTACAGTGAGGACCTCCATAGTAAAGCACAGATGTCTGACACACTATTATTCACTGCTCCCTGAACATTCTGGCCTCCTACTAAGATCCCTTCTATTCCCCACTCCTCCTCCACCGTCCTCTTTCAGCAGCTTGTCCTACTTTGTGTTGCATCTGCTCATTCTCCCTTTCATGCTCTAGTCCAAGGAGGATGTATATTACTGAACCCATGTCTGGGAACAAGAAGCTTGTACAGAATCCTTGAAAGCAGGACATAATCTTTCAGCACTTACCAAACCATTCTCTGTAAACTTCAGCAACTTAAAACAACTCTGGAAACCATGAAACACTTCTACAATCACAGTAAGAGCCAGTAAAAATCAATCAGCAGCTAAGCTGAATGTAGTTGATGATCTTGTTAAGTAGCGTTGCAGTGGGGGAAGGGGTCCTTCATGCTGCTGGACTCATATTCAGCTGAGTGAGGTTACAAACGGACATAAGCTGAACATTGAACTCTAAGATCGCACTGCTGGTGTCAAATCATGAACTGCCAATTCAGTGGACATTCCCTGCACATGTTAACACCTGTCAAAATGTCAACCAGTGTGGCTAGCACCAGAATTATGCACATATGCCTCAGACACCATTTTTGAGGCAAATTGGAACCCATAGTGCTGAATACAGAGCCAAATTTAATGATCTAAATGCTTTACTATCTAATCTTTTAACAAAGACTTTTGTATTTTTCATACCACCGATGTTAAGGCAGGTGATCCATAGTTCCCTGAATTAGAGCGATCTCTCTTTTTGAAGATAGAAATTGCATTTGCTGTTCACCAGTCATCTGGCACTGTTCCTTTTACTGTTGAACTTGTGCCTCTGCTATATCCTCCCTAGTTTATTTTAAAAAGGTTTTAATCTTCTGGTTGTGGAATGTGCATTTTTTTGAGAAATGAGCCAACATCAAATTTAAAAAGGCTTCTGTAAAGCCTTGGATGCATTGATCATTGTGGATAATTTTTGCTCTTGATGATCGCAAAGTCAGCTACAAAATCATAAATAGAGTCAACAAAGTGTCAAAGACTATCAACACTTGGTAGAAGGACTGGAACAAGTGGTAAAATTTACAAATCAAACAGCATAGCTAAACTGGACCTCTAATATCCATGATTGGAGATGGGAAAGATGGTCTCATTTCAAATACTTCTCTCTCATTTTCTCTATGTAGAAACACCTACAATCCCTGCAGAAACCATGGGCTGGATTTTCCCTCTGGGGGTGGGAAACAGGAGTAGGTTCCAAACCTGCCCCACCTGGGGGAAACAGTCACTTTTGTATCTTCACGGAGATGCCTTCTTAATTGGCATTTAGACAGATTCCCTGTCCAATTAAGGGTGATGGGTGGGCTCTTGAAGCTGGACGGCCAATCAGAGGCTTCAACATGAAGGAACCCTCTCACCAACATTTTTAAATTTAAACTAAAAAAACAGGTACAGCATCCAGGCCATCACTGTTGTGGGGATGCAGGGGTTTGGGGGGTGGGGGGGTGGCGGTGAGGTGTGGGGGGGGAAAGAGAGCGGTGGTGGGGGAGGGAAGAGAGCGGTGGGGGATTCCCTCTACTGGGCAGCATTTGGCTACACCCACACCCAGGCATGCAGGGAGAGCCTCTAGACCCGCCAGGTGTGCTGGCACCCGGCCTGCTGCTGAGTGCCCGCCTCCAGGCAGTTAACTTGTCCCGATTGGTTCGGGAAACTGGAGGCCGATTGGAAAATTTCAGTCGACCTGATTTAATTACAGTTAACAAGATTGATAATGAATCCCGTAGGGGCAAGTAGACCCATTGGCCCCGAATGCGCCGTCGCCGGCACCAGAAACAGCGTCAGGAAACCAGCACGCCGGCTGGTGCCTGTATTTTCTGGCGCCATCCACCCCTGTCCCCACTCTCAGCAGGGGCCAAAACTTCAGCCCCATAGCTCATCCTATTGTTGAAGTTGTCTTCTGCATTGAGTCGGATATTTTGTATATGGCCAGAAGACTGGTCACCTATTCCTTGTTATGAGCTAATTTAAAACTCCAAGGAATCTCTTAGAACTTTTTAAGATAGATTTGACATTTGCATTATGTGCAGTGCCAAACTCAAGTGGAGTAACACTGATTCTTTCAGATATTAAATGTCAGAATTGGTCCTTAGGTGTCACTTTGGCTTAGTTGATAGCATTCTCCCTAGTTTTGAGACGAGCAGATTAACCACAGCTGCCAGCTTTTAGATGAGATGTTAAGTGAAGGTCCTGTTCAGGTGAATGGAAAATATCCCATGAGGAAGAGCAGGAAGTATTCTGAATATCCTGATCTACATTTTTCCCTCAACCAATACCACCAAAAGCAAATGAACTGATCATTCATTTGTTGTCCATGGGATCTTTGTGTGTGCAAACATCTTGCATTACATTTGTGACAGTAAAATGTCCCAAAGCATTTCACAGGAATAGCAAAATTTGACTTTGAGCCACATAAGGAGATATGACAGCTGATCAAAAGTTTGGTCAAAGAGGTAGTTTTAAGGATCATCATAAAGGAGGAGAGGTAGAGAGGTGGAGAAGTTTAGGGAGGGAATTCCAGAGTTTCGGGTCTAGACAGCTGAAGGCATAGCCACCAATGGTGGAACAATTAAAATCGGGGATGTGCAAGAGACCAGAATTGGAGAAGTGCAGAGATCTTGGAGGATTGTAGAGCTGGAGAAGGGTACAGGAGATGGGGAAGGGTGAGGCCATTGGGGGGATTTGAAGCAAGTGTGAAAATTTTAAAATTAAGGCTTTGCCTGACTGGGAACCAATGCAGGTCAGTGAGTGCAGGAGAGATGGGTGAACTGGCTGGCATGTGTGCCTATTTAACAACAGTAACACTATTTCAAAAGTAATTCATTATCTGGAAGCATTCAGAAACATCCTAAGAATGTGATAAAGTGTTTTATAAATGCAAGTTTTCTTTTCCTATTTACACCATACTTCTCCAGTTTAGGAACCTGCTATGGAGTTATACAATTACTTTCACATCCAAAAATGGTAGTATAGTTGCACCTTAATAATCTCTTCAATTAAACACTTGGCATGCTTGAATATAAAGGGTTAAGTGGTAACATTCACTAAGAAATGACACAGGTGGGTAACATTTTATTTTATTTTTATTTAGAGATACAGCACTGAAACAGGCCCTTCGGCCCACCGAGTCTGTGCCGACCATCAACCACCCATTTATACTAATCCCATATTCCTGCCACATCCCCACCTGTCCCTATATTCCCCTACCACCTACCTATACTCGGGGCAATTTATAGTGGCCAATTTATCATTCTGGCTTTAAGCACAGCACCAAAGCTTGTGTACCACTCCTTGCACTTAACTCAATATCAAAATTAAACCTAATTAAGAAAAATTAAAAATTCTAATGTCTTATCACATTTATGTTATAAATTAAATATTCAGGCCAAACAGATTAGGAAAGCCTGCATTTATAATCTACACTCTGTGAGTTGCACCTATTATGGTTCTCTAATGAGAATTCTAATGAGAGATCTTGTGCTCGGGTCAAGGATGTCATGGAGCGGCTGCAGGACATTCTGAAGGGGGAGGGTGAACAGTCAGAGGCTGTGGTTCTTATTGGTACCAACGATAAAGGTAGAAAGAGGGATGAGGTCTTGCAACAAGAATTTAGGGAACTAGGTAGCAGATTAAAAAGCAGGACCTCAAAGGTTGTAATCTCTGGATTACTCCTGGTGCCACATGGAAGATGAGGATAGAGCAGATGAATGCATGGCTGAAGAGATGGTGCAGGAGGGAGGGCTTTAGTTTCCTGGATTACTGGGTCTGTTTCTGCCGAAGGTGGGACCTGTACAAGTCAGACGGGCTGCACCTGAACCAGAACAGGACCAACATCCTTGCTGGGAGGCTGGCTAGTGCTGTTGTGGGGTGGGGGTTAAACTAATTTGGCAGGGGGATGGGTTACAGAGTGGAGGTACAGTAGGGGGTGACGCAGGGCCAAATATAGAAGAGAAACTAAGTAAGCCTGGAAAGTAGAGCAAATATAGACCTGTTCAGGCACAAGCGAATAATGCAAGACTGGATTGCATCCATTTTAATGCAAGGAGTCTTACAAGTAAGGCAGATGAATTGAGGGTAAAATAAAAGCAAAATACTGCGGATGCTGGAAATCTGAAATAAAAATAAGAAATGCTGGAACCATTCAGCAGGTCTGGCAGCATCTGTGGAAAGAGAAGCAGATTTAACGTTTCGGGTCACTGACCCTTCTTCGAAAGGTTCCGAAGAAGGGTCACTGACCCGAAACGTTAACTCTGCTTCTCTTTCCACAGATGCTGCCGGACCAGATGAATTGAGGGTGTCGATTAACACATAGGAATATGATATTATTGCTATCACAGAGACAAGGTTGAGGGAAGGGCAGGACTGGCAGCTCAACATTCCAGGGTATAGAATCTTCAGGCATGATGGGAGGGGGGTATAAAAGAGGAGGTGGTTTTGCACTGTTGATCAAGGAATCAATTACTGCAGTCAGGAGGGATTATATCTTAGAAGTTTCCCCACATGAGGCCATATGGGTAGAACTTAAAAACAAAAAGGGGGCAATCACTTTGCTGGAAGTTTACTACAGGCCTCCAAACAGTCAGGGAGAGATAGAAGAGCAGATATGTAGGCAAATCTCAGAGAGATGTAAAAATAATAGGGTAATAATAGTAGGAGATTTCAACTTCCCCAATATTAACTGGGATAGTCTTAGTGCAAAAAGCTTAAAGGGGGCGGAATTCTTAAAGTCCATCCAGGACAGCTTTTTGAGCCAGCACGTAGAAAGTCCTACGAGAGAAGGGGCAGTACTGGACCTAATCTTAGGGAATGAAGCCGGACAAGTGGTAGAAGTGTCAGTGGGGGACCATTTTGGGGATAGTGACCATAACTCTAAGATTTAAGGTAGTTATGGAAAAGGACAAAGATGGGCTGGAAATAAAGGTACTGAATTGGGGGAAGGCTGATTTCAATATGATAAAACAGGATCTGGCCAAAGTGGACTGGGAGCAGCCACTTGTAGGAAAGTCTACATCAGACCAGTGGGAGTCATTCAAACTGGAAATAGTGAGAGTTCAGGGCCAACATGTTCCCGTAAAGGTGAACATAAGAACTCAGAGCATGAGTAGGCAATGCAGCCCCTCGGGCCTGCTCCACCATTCAATACAATCATGGCTGATCTCATCTCGGCCTCAACTGCACTTTCCTGCCTATTTTCCATAACCCTCCAACCCATTACTAATTAAAAATCTGTCCATCTCCTCCCTAAATTTACTCAATGTCCCAGCATCCACCGCACTCTGGGGTAGTGAATTCCACACACTCACGACACTTTGAGAGAAGTAATTTCTCCTCATCTCTGTTTTAAATCTGCTACCCCTTATCCTAAAACTATGACTCTCGTTCTAGATTGCCCCACCAGAGGAAACATCCTCTCTACGTCTACTTTGTCAATCACCTTAATCACCTCCACCTCCAGGATAAAATCCACCCCCCACCCCCCCCATTACTCTCTATCGCGGATGGAGCGAGGTCATGGAGGAATTTGAGGGCAGAGAGATGGATTTTAAAGACAATTCACTGAAGCATGGGCAGTCATTGGAGCTTGGTGATGACAGGCATAATAGGGACGCAGGTCCAGGTTTAGGTGAGGACATGGGTGACATTGCTTTGAATGAGTTGAAAGATCATTATATGTAGCTTACACACAAATAAATGGGAATGGCCTCACTTTCTATCTCTAACGTGAAAGCAGCTGGTATATGTGGTTCCCACTTGGCTCAGCACAGCATGGGTCAGAATGAAGCAAAGTTTTCTAGGGCATGCCAGCAAAAGATCCAATGGGTACTGGAGTGCAAAAATGAAGACTACATAAGACTGCAGGGCTGAAGTCTCAAAGGAAGACAAGGCTTTATCTGGAGGACATAATATTAATAAACAAGATCACCACTTATTCAGCTGGTGATTGGTGGGGGAAATCACCATCCCTCTCAAGGTAAAAACAGCAGTGGTCCAATTATCCTGTAGTTAGCTGCAGGCTGGCATGCATAAACCACTCGCTATGGCAGCATTGGAGCTAGGGAAGGGCTTGTTAACCATAGTAAAGGTGTGTGCCAGGGATTAAAATCAATTTACTTGCAAAATACTGTACCTGACGATTTTGAATCTACAGTTTTTCCCCTGCTGTTGTCAATCAATTATAAAAATCCTGACAGATCTTGCAGGAAAATTTTATGAAGCAAATGCTTATAATAATTTCCCCCCATCTTATTGATAACTGGCTTAATTCAAGCTTTCCAGCAAACTCAAATGCCTCAATGTGAAGCACTACAATTATTGTGAGGCATCTTGAGATATGCTGAAGATGTGATAGGGCACTTTATAAATGGAAGTTCTTTCTTTCTTGGTTAATTACCAACAGCACAGAAAAATCTCAACTCAGCTCCAAGTTTTTTTGATATATCTACTTATTTATTAAATTCCTGCCGTTCAGAGTATTCAAACTTATAAATAAACTCCTTCCTCAAACCAGCCCAGTTCATGTGGGGTGTAACTTTTCAACCTGGTACTATCACTGTCTGCTGAATTTAAAGCAAATTCCAAACTTACAGTGCACATTAAAATTGTGTCAGCTAATGCTCACTTTCATCATTTGAAATCTTAAGATTACATGGTCTCCACCACTTTTTTGTCAAAATTCTGATACTTCCTTTTGTGTTCAAATGGACTGTTCCTCTAGTTAATCTAGATAATGAATTCAACAGGTACTGTGGGAGGTGCGGCTGGATTTCTGGCTGTGACTCACAGTGCTGGAACAATCTGTTGAGGATTTAAATTTGGCAACTAGAGTCAAGGTACACATACATTCAGAACCATAAATTTGAATATTTAATAAGTGGTATATCAAGGCATTTATTCGAATTCAGTTTAGCAATTTTCCCAGTCTTTCCGTCCCCATTTTTAAAGAGAACTATCTTTCTGAAGGAAAACCTTATTTTTATTCAAAAAGGAGAATACCCCCACCAAGATCATCATGATCAATAGTACACTGTTTTGACAGTGTTAATAGGCATGTTTATACATACTGGATCCAGTTTGGGACAATTACCTCAGTACATTGCTCTTCCCTCTTTTACACTCTGTGTTTGGAAATGGTTTCTTTAGCACTGCTGGGATCCAGTGTACAATATGGGGATACAAACTGTATACACTTAGGACTGGTACGGTGCCAATATTAGTAACTTTTCACATGCAAAGTCATGGACGGACACCTACATCCTACCGACTGAATGCCAGAAGTTTGAACACCTGCACATTGCACCCCATCCCAGAACATTCAGCACATTTGTAATGCCTCAGTTATACGCCACCAAATAGCATTGTACTGCATCTATCGTTAACAGCAATGCATATGAATAGTTACAACAACTTACAATTATGTATAATGCCTTTCACTCAGTAAAACATTCCAAGGTGCTTCACAGGAACGTAATAAATCAAAAGTTGACACAAAGTCAAAGAAGAAGACATTGGTACAGGTGACTTGGTCAAAGAGGTAGGTCTGCAAATCCATGACTCAGTTAAAGAGCGGCTGAGTGGAGCAGGCATGCATGTGTACTCAGTATATGCATGGATCTCTGCTCACTGGACTTTGACTGCTAGAGAGATTTTTAAAAGGAGAGAAATTCAAATGTTTGCTTTTGAAGGTCACATCAGCTTTATTTTAGCTTTAGCCTTAACAGTTAAAAATCACTTCATACCACTGCACAACATTTTCAAAGAACAACATCTTTTTGGAACAGCAACTGTCAACGTCAGAATAAAACCAGCAACAGCATACTAATTTAGCATCAGCAAGGTGCAATGATTGTATTGCACCATTGTGAAAGATGTAGTATAACTGAGACATTAAGACCTATTGTAATGCCAATGATATTCCATTTATTTAAATGGCTTCCTGTTGGTGTTACAATCAGCAAATCGAGGCTTTATAAATGTACAACTTATCCAAGTGTATTTTTGGACCAACATGTTCCTCCCATTCATTTTCTTAAATTCCTTTGGGTGATTCTGCATTCTGTACAAACACTTCAGCAGCAGTTTAATGATCTTCATTAGCATTATTGCAAATGGTAATCTATTAAACACTCATCAAAACTGGTCAGGTCAACACCTCTAGGTTCACCAACAACTGCAGTGTCAATTTCTCGAATGCTTCCTTTCTGTTACAAAACTCTTTCATTTACAAGTGTTTGTGCAATGTGCTGGGGCTGCTGATGCCCCATTTAGATAGCAGAGGACATTCCATAGCCCAGATTATAATGGAGAAAGAGCTGTGCATCTGCATAGAAATCATAATTGAAGAATTCATTTTCAGGACACAGACCTTTCCAGTTAGATGGGGAATGTTTGTACAGGTCCACAGTACAGAAATTACCCCACCAGCATGCACAGACAGGCTGAGCGGTCACCCGACCTGTGCCCAAAATTATTGTATCTGATGCTGCAGTGACTGGAGCCATTTGTCCTCTCCATCGGCAGTAATGCTGCATTCTAGCAACATTATAGCAGTGTCGTTGAAGTTGGCGCTACCATCAGTGTCAAAGTGGTGGAATAAGAAGGCATAAAATGTTATTTTCTATCCAAATATGCATCTACATCTTTTTTACCTATATCTATGTGTGTTTAAACATAAAAGAATATATTTTATAAAATAGTAGATCTCCTATAGGATTGCTGACTGCGAGTCAAAGGATACTCTAAAGTGTGCTGAAGTGCAAAAGCTTAAGCATGAGAGAACATTAAGTATGATACAGAAATTGTGCGCTAACTGTAAAACTTTAAATATATTAATAAATTTTCTGTTGTATTGCCCACAGTCAGTTCATGAATATCTTTTATTATATACAAGATGGGAATAAGTCTAGAAAGTCTTAATTGCAAAGGATCTCCTGATTCCTCAGACCTATTCCCACTAAACTCCTGACCATTCAACTTCCCTTCCTGTGGCCTGAAATTATTATTGGTTCTCTCTCATCAGCTACTCTCCCCCTCTCCTTCAAATATGCCATTATCACCCCTAATCTTCAAATAGTCAATCACTGACTATTTCATCCTTGCAAACTATTGCTCCAGCTCCAACCTCTCCTTCCTCTCCAAAGACTTTGAATGTGTTGTCGTCTCTTAAATCTGTGTCCATCTTTCCTGGAGCTCCATGTTTCAATCCCGACAGTCAGGTTTCCACCCTGCCACAGTATGAAAATGGCTTTTATCAGAACATAAGAACAAATGAAATAGGAGCAGGAGTAGGCCATTTGGCCCTTTGAGCCTGCTTCACTATTCAACAAGATCATGGTTGATCTTCTACCTCACCTCCATCTTCCCGCATTATCCCCTATCCCTTAATTCCCTTTGTACCCAAAAATCTATCAACCTCTGTTTTGAATATACTCAATGACTAAGCATCTTTGGGGTAGAGAATTCCAAAGATTCACAACCCTTTGTGTAAGAGATTTCTCCTCATTTCAGTTCTAAATGGCCAATGCCTTATTCAGAGACTGTGACACTGTGTTCTAGATTCCCCAGGCAGGGAAAACATTTTCTCAGCATCTGCCCTGAGAACCCTATTAACAATTGTATATGTTTCAAATAGATCACATCTCATACTTCTAAACTCCAGGGAATATAGGCATAGTCTACTCAATCTCTCACATAGGACAATCCCCTCATCCCAGGAACCAGCTTAGTGAACTTTTGTTGCATTCCCTCTGGGGCAAGTATGTCCTTTCTTAGGTAAGGAGACCAAAACTGCACACAGTACTCCAGGTGCAGCCTGGCCAATGTCCTGTACAAGTCAAAGTCATAAATGGCATTCTATGTGACTGAGACAATGGTAAACTCTCCTGGTCCTTTCCATACTATTTGTAGCCTTTGACATAATTGACCACACCATCCTCCTCCAATGCCTCTCCACCATCACTCAGTTGAGTGGGAATGTCCTTGCCTGGTTCCATTCTTATCTGTCCAGTTGAAGCCACAGTATCACTGCAAAGGCTTTTCTTCCCATTCCCAAACAGTTATCTTTCCTTGGCTCCCTCCTGTTTCTCATCTACACGCTGCCCATCAACAACATCATCCGAAAGTGCAGCATCAGTTTCCACACACACACTGATAACACCCAGCTCTACCTCACCACCACCTCAATCAACCCCTCCACTGCCTCTAAATTGTCAGATTGCTTGTCCAACATCCAAGGTTGGACAAACAGAATTTTCCTCCAACTAACTACTGGGGAGGACCAAAGTCATTGTCTTTGGTCCCCACCACAAACTCTGTTCCCTAGTCACCTGTGACTCTCTGACTTCATCCCTCTTCCTGTTAACAGTCTGAGGTTGTGCCAGACTGGTTGCAACCTTGGTGTCATATTTGATCCTGAGATGAGCTTTCGACCACATATCCACACCATCACTAAGACGGCCTATTTCTACCAACTCAACCCCTGCCTCAGCCCATCTGCTGCTGAAACCCTCATCCATGCCTTAGTTACTCTAGACTTGATTATTCCAATGGACTCCTGGTCAGCATCCCATTTTCTACCTTCTGTAAACTTGAGGTCATCCAAAACTCTGTTGCCCATGTCCTAACCTGCACCATGTCCCATTCATCCATCACCCCTGTGCTCGCTGACCTACACTGGTTTCCTGTTAAGCAACACCACAATTTAAAAATTTTTCATCCTTGTTTTCAAATCCCTCCATGGCTTTGCACCTTACTATCTCCTCAAGCCTTACAAACCTTTGAGATAGTTCTGTTCTTCCAATTCTGGCCTCTTAAGCAGCCCGATTTTAACCATTCCACCATTGGTGACCATACCTTCAGTTGCAAGGCCCGAAGCTCTGGAATTCCTTCCTAAAACTCTCTGCCTCACTTTCCTCCTTTAAGATATTCCTTAAACGCTACCTCATTGACCAAGCTTTTGGTCATCTGCCCTAATATCTCCTTATGTGTCTCACTGTCAAATTTTATTTGAAACTGTTCCTGTGAAGCAGCTTGGGATATTTCAACATTTTGAAGGCGTTGCATAAATAGAAGTTGTTGTTGTTGCTTTGATAATGGTGATGTCTGCTGCTCAGTGCTGCCTTTTGCTTCTACTGCATACCAGAGGCTGGATTCGACCCATAATTGGTTTAAATCAACGTTCCAATTACATTCAGGTTGAGTTGTGCATTTAGAGTCAGGGTCAATATAAATAAAATCCACTTCAGTAGATGGTTTCCTGCTGGTTCTGATTCAGGTACAGTCTAGTATAACCTGGCAGTGGCCTCAAAACGCAATCTCCCTTGCACTGCAACAGCTGGTTCGTTGCACACTCTGTTTGTTGCATCCTTCCATGTAATGCATTTGCACCTTCCTCATTCGGCCTACAATCCACTGTCAGCATGAAAAACTTTATTGCTTTGACAGTATATGTACATAAAGTATTTCTGTAGCATTGCTACCCACTGAGATGATAACATGTGACCATGCAGGCTCTGCCTGATTTGTCCCTCGCATATTCTAAACACTGGGATGAAGGATCACTGACCTGAAATTTTCTTCACTAAGATGGAGAGTGACAGAGTTGATTCTGAGACTAGGATCCTGAATCTAAGCAAAGGAAACTATGAAGGTATGAGGCGCAAGTTAGCTATGATAGATTGGGGGAACATTATTTAAAGGGTTGTCAGTGGATAGGCAATGGCTAGCATTTAAAGAATGCATGGATGAATTACAACAATTGTTCATTCCTGTCTGGTGCAAAAATAACAAAGGGTGGCTCAACTGTGGCTGACAAAAGAAATTATGGATAGTATTAGATCCAAGGAGGAGGAATATAAAATTGGCAGAACAAGCAGCAAACCTGAGGATTGGGAGCAGTTTAGAATTCAGCAAAGGAGGACGAAGGGATTGATAAAGAAGGGGAAAATAGAGTATGAGAGTAAGCTTGCAGAGAACATAAAAACTGAGTGTAAAAGCTTCTATAGATATGTGAACAGAAAAAGATTAGTGAAGACAAATGTGAGTCCCTACAGTCAGAAACGGGGGAATTTATAATTGGGAACAAAGAAATGGCAGACCAATTAAATACATACTTTGGTTCTGTCTTCACAAAGGAGGATACAAATTACCTCCCAGAAATGTTGGGGAACATAGGGTCTAGTGAGAAGGAGAAACTGTATGAAATCAGTATTAGTAGGGAAATGGTGATAGGGAAATTGATGGGATTGAAGGCTGATAAATCTCCAGGGCCTGATAATCTACATCCCAGAGTACTTAAGGAAGTGGCCCTAGAAATAGTAGATGCATTGCTGGTTATTTTTCAAAATTCTATAGACTCTGGAACAGTTCCAACGGATTGGATGGAAGCTAATGTAACCTCACAATTTAAAAAAGGAGGTAGAGAGAAAACAGGGAATTATAGACTGGCTAGCCTGACATCAGTAGTGGGGAAAATGCTAGACTCTATTATAAAAGATGTAATAGCAGAGCACTTGGAAAACAATGACAGGATCAGACAAAGTCAACATGGATTTACGAAAGGGAAATCATGCTTGACAAATCTACTGGAATGTTTTGATGATGTAACTAGTAGAATAGATAAGGGAGAACCAGTGGATGTGATGTATTTGGACTTTCAGAAGGCTTTCGATAAGGTCCCACATAAGAGATCAGCATGCAAAATTAAAGCACATGGGATTGGGGGTAAGGTACTAACATGGATAGAGAATTGATTGGCAGACAGGAAACAAAGAGTAGGAATAAACAGGTCTTTTTCCGAGTGGCAGGCACTGACTAGTGGGGTACCACAGGGATCAGTGCTAGGACCCCAGCTATTCACAATATATATTAATGATATAGATAAGGGAATTAAATGTAATATATCCAAGTTTGCAGATGACACAAAGCTGGGTGGGAGTGTGAGCTGTCAGGAGGATGCAGAGAAGCTCCAGCGTGATTTGGACAGGTTGAGTGATTGGGCAAATACATGGCAGATGCAATATAATGTGGATAAATGTGAGGTTATCCACTTTGGTGGCAAAAACAGAAAGGCAGATTACCTGAACGGCGATAGATTGGGAAAGGGGGAGGTGCAATGAGACCTGGGTGTCCTTGTGCACCAGTCGCTGAAAGTAAGCATGCAGGTGCAGCAGGCAGTTAAGAAGGCAAATGGTATGTTGGCCTTCATAGCGAGAGGATTCGAGTACAGGAGCAAGGATGTCTTGCTGCAATTATACAAGGCCTTAGTGAGACCACATCTGGAGTATTGTGTGCAGTTTTGGTCTCCTTATCTGAGGAAGGATGTTCTTGCTATGGAGGGAGTGCAGCGAAGGTTCACCAGGCTGATTCCTGGGATGACGGACTGACGTATGAAGAGAGATTGGGTCAATTAGACTTGTATTCGCTAGAGTTTAGAAGAATGAGAGGAGATCTCATAGAAACCTACAAAATTCCAACTGGACTGGACAGACTAGATGCAGGAAGGATGTTCCTGATGGCAGGGGAGTCCAGGACCAAGGGTCACAGTCTAAGGATAAGGGGTAAGCCATTTAGGACTGAGATGAGGAGAGATTTCTTCACCCAGAGAGTGGTGAACCTGTGGAATTTTCTACCACGGAAAGCAGTTGAGGCCAAATCATTAAATATATTCAAGAAAGAGTGAGATGTAGTTCTTAAGGCTAATGGGATCAAGGGATATGGGGAGAAAGTGGGAACAGGTTACTGAGTTTGGATGATCAGCCATGATCGTATTGAACGACAGAGCAGGCTCGAAGGGCCGAATGGCCTACTTCTGCTCCTATTTTTCTATGTTTCTATGTTAACTCTGCTTCTTTCTCCACAGATGCTGCCAGACCTGCTGAGTATTTCCAACATTTCTTGTTTTTATTCTAAACACTAGGTCCAGATTAAGCCCGAGACAGGAGAGTTTGAATTTGCGGAGCTGATTCCCTCACTCTGGCAACAGATTAGGCTACTGTGACCATTACATACTCATCTGCCTCCCATCACTGTGTTTGTAAATGGGAATTTCATGCTATCTAAATGTCTATGATTTTTGAAAATGATTACAATAAAATCTGCATCCCTTTACTAGCTACCCAGCAGTTTAAAACTATTAAAAATGTTTTGATTGTTTGGAAATTCTATATGGTTTCTATAAAATAAAAAATAGTTTCAAAGCTCTGATGCAATGTGTTTTTCCCCAATAGGACCTTAAATACAGCTGGTTGTGAAATGCTCCGGCATCACTGTCATCTTCCTTGAATACATTTACTTAAAATAGCTTAAATAATTATTCCGAGGCTGGAATATGTAAAACAGAATGATATGGTTTTACTTTTGATTATATCAAAATTCAAGCCAAAGACAACAAAAAGCATTTTAAAATAGAATATTTTTGCAGAATATGAGTTCAAACAACATTACTCACGTTTACATTGAATTCTCATTGTATTTAATTACTATGATTTTACAGAACCTAGTTCAAACTAGTTTGGTTGGACATGGCATGAAAATTTAGTGCTCATGAGTCATTAGAAATGAGGATTTTACCTCCTTGCTTAGAAACCAGATTGACTTTGCTATTTCAATACAATTGGCTGAGACACAATAAATCCAAAGGTATGACCTGTACATGTGGAGCCAGATCATGTTCCAGCTGGCACTAAGAGGAGGCAACCAGTAGGTGATACTTTGACTAATGGGTTATCTTCAGCAATCAACTCATACTTAATAGAAGCACTGGGGAGAGAAGGAACAAAGGCAGAACTCCTATGGTTTCTCCGTACTGTCTAGAACAAGCAACATTGACACTGATGGAGTTCAAATCTTAATGGTTGTGTTTAGCCAAACTGGGAGGAGGGGTGGGGGAAGCGACCCAATCTAACCTAATTTAGGCTGCTTTTGTGAGACCTTTTAATGGAGGAGAGATTTCTACTCCGACTACTGAAAGGACTTTAATAAGGATCGAGTTTCCAGTCAGGTACTATTGGTGTACTTATTGCTCTTTGTGCTTTCAGACTGTTAGATGACACCTGCTAACAACAGATTGGTTTGGCAGATTTCTGTGGATGATGTTGATTTTTTTCTTCACCATCTGTCCAGATGAAGGTGTTCTGCAGGTCAGCGTGTGCTGGCAGGGTAATGAAGAGCTTTAAATAAAGACAACGCACTCAGCTGTGGGGTCCCTAAATATACACACATATTCAAATGACAATTAACAGACTCTGCTGCTTTCTATATTAAATGGGTTTTAGGTATAGGTCTGCAGTTTAACCCTATCACTGCAGCATGTCATGTCTTGTGCATAAGAAAATGGTGCAATATTATCTATGGAAATATGGGGTGGGGAATAGACCATCTGTACAGCTCTAATGCAGGAAATTCAAATACTCAGACAGCTCAAGCAACATTCCTTAATTTATACTATTCTTGGACTAAGTGGAGGCTTTTGCTTTATGTAATGGTGCAGCAGAACTATTCCAATCCTCAAAAGGTTTGGTGCAGGCAAAAGTCACAGTAAAATGGCAGATGGCCATATTTGTCACTAATGAGCTTACATATGATATCTGCTTTCATAAGCTATCATTTTTTTCCTCATTTATTAATTAATTCATAATGGGCCATTAAATGTTCTTTGATTCAGTTTTAAATTTATATTCTTAAAATGACAAGACCTGGTCCAAGCTTGTAACCTTTTGATTTCCCCCCTGCAAAAGATTCTTCCACTCCTTTCTTGATGCTGAGATTCTGGAAAAATTCAAGTTATACAATAAATAAATTCCCGTAGAAGTGATAATTATTAGCTGTTCAACTGGTGGTGCTTGTATTTACACAGGTAAGGATTGATATCTAGAATTCAGCAGCACAGGCAATTGAACAGACATGACTGTCTATGGTATAGAAATGAAAGTGAGCATGCTCCACCTGAAACAAAAACAAGAAATGCTGGATTCACTCAGCAGGTCTGGCAGCATCTGTGGAAAGAGAAGCAGAGTTAACGTTTCGGGTCAGTGACCCTTCTTCGGAACTGACAAATATTAGAAAAGTCACAGATTATAAACAAGTGAGGTGGGGGTTGGGCAAGAGATAACAAAGGAGAAGGTGCAGATTGGACCAGGCCACATAGCTGACCAAAAGGTCACGGAGCAAAGGCAAACAATATGTTAATGGTGTTTTGAAAGACAAAGCATTAGTACAGATTAGGTGTGAATATACTGAATATAGAACATCAGCAAGTGCAAACCTGAAGAAAAACAACCTGAAAAAAACAGTGGGTAAGCAAACTGAACAAACTAAGATGAAATGAAATAAATGCAAAAAATGTAAAAAGGAATGCAAAAAAAAAGGAAGAAAAAATAACTAAAAATGACTAAAAATGAAAGTAAAGTGGGGGGCTGTCATGCTCTGAAATTATTGAACTCAATGTTCAGTCCGGCAGGCTGTAGTGTGCCTAATCGGTAGATGAGATGCTGTTCCTCGAGCTTGCGTTGATGTTCACTGGAACACTGCAGCAATCCCAGGACAGAGATGTGAGCATGAGAGCAGGGGGGAGTGTTGAAATGGCAAGCAACCGGAAGCTCAGGGTCCTGCTTGCGGACTGAGCGGAGATGTTCCGCAAAGCGGTCACCCAGTCTGCGCTTGGTCTCCCCAATGTAGAGGAGACCACACTGTGAGCAGCGAATACAGTATACTACATTGAAAGAAGTACAAGTAAATCGCTGCTTCACCTGAAAGGAGTGTTTGGGGCCTGGGATAGTGAGGAGAGAGGAGGTAAATGGGCAGGTATTACACCTCCTGCGATTGCAAGGGAAGGTGCCCTGGGACGGGGACGAGGTGGTGGGGGTAATGGAGGAGTGGACCAGGGTGTCGCGGAGGGAACGATCCCTTCGGAATGCTGACAGGGGAAGGGAGGGGAAGATGCGACTGGTAGTGGCATCACGCTGGAGGTGGCGAAAATGGCGGAGGATGATCCTTTGGATATGGAGGCTGGTGGGATGAAAAGTGAGGACAAGGGGAACCCTGTCACGGTTCTGGGAGGGAGGGGAAGGGGTGAGGGTAGAGGTGCGGGGAATGGGTCGGACACGGTTGAGGGCCCTGTCAACCACAGTGGGGGGAAATCCTCGGTTGAGGAAAAAGGAGGTCATATCAGAAGCACCGTCATGGAAGGTAGCATCATCAGAGCAGATGCGTCGGAGACGGAGAAACTGGGAGAATGGAATGGAGTCCTTACAGGAGGTAGGGTGTGAAGAAGTGTAGTCGAGGTAGCTGTGGGAGTCAGTGGGCTTATAATGGATATTGGTAGACAACCTATCTCCAGAGATGGAGACAGAGAAGTCGAGGAAGGGAAGGGAAGTGTCAGAGATGGACCATGTAAAGGTGAGAGAAGGGTGGAAATTGGAAGCAAAGGTGATAAAGTTTTCGAGTTCGGGGCGGAAGCAGGAAACGGCACCGATACAGTCATCAATGTACCGGAAAAAGAGTTGGGGGAGGGGGCCTGAGTAGGACTGGAACAAAGAATGCTCGACATATCCCACAAAAAGACAGGCATAACTAGGACCCATGCGGGTACCCATAGCGACACCTTTTACTTGAAGGAAGTGCGTGGAGTTGAAGGAGAAGTTGTTCAATGTGAGAACAAGTTCAGCCAGGCGGAGGAGGGTGGTGGTGGATGGGGACTGGTCGGGCCTCTGTTCCAGGAAGAAGCGGAGAGCCCTCAAACCATCCTGGTGGGGGATGGAGGTGTAGAGCGATTGGACGTCCATAGTGAAGAGGAGGCAGTTGGGACCAGGAAACTGGAAATTGTCAAAATGACGTAGGGCGTCAGAAGAGTCACGGATGTAGGTGGGAAGAGACTGGACCAGCGGAGAAAAGATAGAGTCTAGATAGGAAGAAGTAAGTTCAGTTGGGCAGGAGCAGGCTGACACAATGGGTCTGCCGGGACAGTCCCGTTTGTGGATTTTGGGAAGGAGATAGAAGCGGGCTGTCCGGGGTTGCGGGACTATGAGGTTGGAAGCTATAGAGGGAAGATCTCCAGAGGAGATGAGGTCAGTGACAGTCCTTTGGACGGTGGCTTGATGTTCGGTGGTGGGGTCATGGTCCAGAGGGAGGTAGGAAGAGGTGTCTGTGAGTTGGCGTTGAGCTTCTGCAAGGTAGAGGTCGGTACGCCATACAACAACAGCACCACCCTTGTCTGCAGGTTTGATGACCATGTCGGGGTTAGACCTGAGAGAACGGAGTGCCTCAAGTTCAGAGGGGGACAGGTTAGAGTGAGTGAGGGGGGCAGAGAAATTGAGACGACCAATGTCTCGCCGACAGTTTTCAATGAAGAGATCAAGAGCGGGTAAGAGGCCAGGGTGAGGGGTCCAGGTAGAGGGAGAATGCTGGAGGCGGGTGAATGGGTCTGCTGGTCGGGGGGAGGACTCCTGGTCAAAGAAGTGAGCCCGGAGGCGGAGGCGACGGAAGAAGAGCTCAACGTCATGCCGAGCGCGAAATTCATTGAGGTGGGGGCGTAAGGGGATAAAACTGAGTCCTTTGCTGAGTACAGAACGCTCAGCATCAGAGAGGGGGAGGTCAGAGGGTATAGTGAATACACGGCAAGGGGTCAGATCAGAAGGGGTGGGGTCAGAGGGAAGTAAAGCGGAAGGAGGATCTGGAGGGGCATTAGTCCCCATCAGCTGCTGGAGCTTGCGTTCCTTAACACCTGAAAGGAAGAAAAAAAGTTTTTTGTTAATGCGTCGGATGAGACGTAAGATGAGATGAAACTGCGGAGTAGAACAGATTTGAGATAAGGTGAGACGGTGCTGCTGGAGAGAGAGGTCCAGTGTGTGCATATGGCGGCGCATAGCACTGAGTGTAGATCTCAGGATGCGGCGAGAGTAGCAGTCCGAGGAACGTTGTATTTCTCGGAGATACCTGTGATCCTGGGTGGTTTCAAAGCATGATGGGTGAAACTGCAGTTGGAATCCACGTGGAATCAGTCGGAGCCGGAGACAGTCACTGAGGAAGGAGATGTGGCTGTGAAAACGAGTTTTGGTAGATACCTTATCAAACACCAGGAGGGAAATAGAAAGCAATGAAGGTGAACAAGGTAAAAGAGACAAACGAAAATCCCGTCGGAGAGAAGAGCAGAACTTCTTCAAGGTAGGCATTCCTGGAAGAGAAGTGGCAGTGAATTAAACACTAAAATAAAAGCAAAATACTGCGGATGCTGGAAATCTGAAACAAAAACAAGAAATGCTGGATTCACTCAGCAGGTCTGGCAGCATCTGTGGAAAGAGAAGCAGAGTTAACGTTTCGGGTCAGTGACCCTTCTTCGGAACTGACAAATATTAGAAAAGTCACAGATTATAAACAAGTGAGGTGGGGGTTGGGCAAGAGATAACAAAGGAGAAGGTGCAGATTGGACCAGGCCACATAGCTGACCAAAAGGTCACGGAGCAAAGGCAAACAATATGTTAATGGTGTTTTGAAAGACAAAGCATTAGTACAGATTAGGTGTGAATATACTGAATATAGAACATCAGCAAGTGCAAACCTGAAGAAAAACAACCTGAAAAAAACAGTGGGTAAGCAAACTGAACAAACTAAGATGAAATGAAATAAATGCAAAAAATGTAAAAAGGAATGCAAAAAAAAAGGAAGAAAAAATAACTAAAAATGACTAAAAATGAAAGTAAAGTGGGGGGCTGTCATGCTCTGAAATTATTGAACTCAATGTTCAGTCCGGCAGGCTGTAGTGTGCCTAATCGGTGCTCCACCTGATGCTTGTTTTATTCCATATCTTTTTTAAATCAATAATAAAGGAAGGATTTGTTGCTTGGTTACTGATACAGTACATTATTTTATTTGGCAAGCCTTACAAATATTGGTCTGTATGGTTATTTGTTGCTAACCTTTGGTTCATGTGGAATAATCGGTACATATTCTACTACATATTTACCACCTATCCAATGCATATTCCCCGTGGATTTGTAACGATAGCCAGAATTTGCAGTTGGAGTGATTGGTACACGAATATTTGACCCTTTTGTATTATGTTCCTGTGTTTGTTTTAGATGGGTTAATGTCCATAATAGCAGAGGTATTAAGAGTTTGTCCACGAAAATTCTCAACAGTAGTTTCTAGTTTTATTCCAACAAGAGCCAAACCTGAATTCAAAAACCAAAAGCTTCTACTGTTGGTTCATTTACAAATGCTTGAATTTTGCTTATTTCGGATCACTTTCAGTTTGCATAACTGTTACCCAGCATTATTTTCCTATTCTGATGTCAGATAGTAGGCAAACATTTGCTATCTTTAACCACTTTGATGGCCAGCTTCTCCATAAGAAACAAAAGCATACAAACGCACAAAAGTATGCACTTTCCATCGATAGAGGTAGAAATTTACTTGTGTATTGCCAAGTCTTCGGGTGATAAATCACAAACCTATTTTGCAGTGGGACATCCCATCCCAAAAGTGCAAGTGAAACAAGAATATAAAGAATAGATAACAAATGTGATTACCACCATATTGATTGAGGCAGTTGTTGGGTGTCCCTTGCCTCTGCCTGAAATAAATGTTAGACTCATTAAAATATGCCCACTGCTTGATATTTTCATATTTGTTTCATGGCATGCAGGCATTGCTGACAAGGCCAGCATTTGTTGCCCATCCCTAATTGTCCTTGAGAAGGTAGTGGTGAGCTGCCTTCTTGAACTGCTGCAGTCCATCTGGTTATACGTACACCCACAATGCTGTTAGGAGGGAGTTCCAGGATTTGGATCCAGTGACAGTGAAGGAATGTATTTGCAATGTATTTCAAAGTCAGGATGGTGTGTGGTTTTGAGAGGAACTTGCAGATGGTGGTGTTCCCAATCATCTGCTGCCCTTGTGTTTCTAGGTGGATGAGGCAGGGGGTTTGGAAGGTGCTGTTGAAGAGTGGGTGGTGAGTTGCTGCAGTGCATCTTGTAGATGGTACACATTTCTGCCACTGTGTGTCGATGGTGGAGGGAGTGAATGTTGATGGCGGTGGATGGGGTGTCAATCAAGTGGGCTGCTTTGTCCTGGATGTGATGGTGAGGTTTCGGTGATGGTAATGCTGTTGAATGTCAAGGGGAGATGATAGATTCTCTCTTGTTGCAGATCGTCGTTGCCTGGCACTAATGCTACTTATCATTTATCAGCCCAAGCTTGAATGTTGCCCAGGTCTTGCTGCATATGAACATGGACTGCCTGAATGTCTGAGGATTTGCGAATGGTACTGAACATCAATCATCAGTAAACATCCCCACTTCTGACCTTATGATGGAGGGAAGGTCATTGATGAAGCAGCTGAACATGGTTGTGCCTAGAACACTACCCTGAGAACTCCTGCAGTGATGTCCTACAGCTGAGATGATTGGCCTAAACAACCACAGTCATCTTCCTATGTGCTAGGTATGACTCCAACCAGTGGAGAGTTTTTCCCCTAGTTCCTATTGACTTCACTTTGGCTAAGGCTCCTTGATGCCGCACTTGGTCAAAAGCTGCCTTGATGTCAAGGGCAATCAACCTCTCCTCTTGAGTTCATGTCTTTTGTCCACAGGACCACAGAAAAATTACAGCACAGAAGGAGGCCATTCAGCCCGTTGTGTCCGTGCCGGCCAAGATGCAAAAAAAAAATTAGAAACTAGCCGCCTGGTCCCTAGCCTTGCAGCTTGCAGCACTTCATATGTATGTCCAGGTACCTGTTAAAAGAATTGAGGGTTTCTGCCTCCACCACCGTTCCTGGCAGTGCATTCCAGACACCCACCACCCTCTGGGTGAAAAAGTTTTTCATCATGTCCCCTCTAATCCTTCTACCAATCTAAAATCCGTATCCTCTGCTAATTGACCTCTCCACTAGGGGAAACAGGTCCTTCCTGTCTACTTTATCCAAGCCTCTCATAATTCTGTACATCTGAAATAAGTCACCCCTCAGCCTCCTCTGTTCGAAGGAAAACAACCCCAGCCTTTCTGTAATGTGATGTCCATGTTTGGACCAAGGCTACTAATAAGGGCAGGAGTTGACTGGCCCTGGTGGAACCCAAACTCAACATCTGTCAGCAGGCTATTTAAATGCCACTTGATAGCAATGATACACCAACAATTTCCTGGTCACCATTAGTCTTGCTTTTTGTTTTTAAATCCCATATTTTTATTAATTGAATTTAACTACCTGTTGTGATGGGATTTGAACCCACATCCCCAGAGCATTAACTAGGCCAGTGACAATACCACTATGCCACCACCTCCCCTAGGGGATTGCTACTTGCAAGTGTTTAATTTGATCATTCTTAAGCACGCCCAGAAACAACGTGGCCTAAATACTCAGGAAGCGGGCTGACACAGTGATATTTAAAGAGATTCACACCATTAAGATAAGCCTCTGGATAGTTGTTATTGACTGCTTTGGCCAAGTTTAGGATGTTGTTCATCCCAAATAGCTGTTGGAGGGCTGACTTTTGGCTGCAGCTGTACTTGTCACTTCACTTACTGCAGGAGCATTGGGAAAGATGGGAATGTTGCTGGTTTTGCCAATGAAGCTATTACACTGAGGGGAGTAGCAACAGCTGCAGCACAGACCTGCAGAGAGTTAAACAAACAGGCAAAGGAGGCAAAGGCACAAGAGGCATGCGGGTGTTTTGCGACAGGATGTCTCACCTCAACATGACAAAGGAACAGAGTATGAGGAGGCTGCATGTCAGCAGGCAGTGAGTCATTGACCTATGTCACCAGCTGGGATAGGAGCCAAACACCAGGGTACACACAGCACTGCCTGTGGCTGTGAAGGCAACAGGCTCATTCCAGGCTGAAACAGGTGAAATAAGCAATATCTGTCAGTTTGCTGCCCATGCAGCCACTGAGCATGTGACCGATTCCATCTTCGCAAGGAGACAGCTTATACATCACCTTTCCGAGGCATGCTGCTGACTAGCAGTAGGGAACTGTCAGATTTTCCCCCGGTGTGAGGCCTCATTGACGGCACACACATTGCCCTGCATTCTCCCCATCAGGAACTAGCCATGTTTTTTTTTAACCGGCAGGGGTTACCGAACCTGAATGTTCAGCTGTTGTGTGACCACAGGCCGTAAATAATGTAGGGCTGTGTCCAATTTTCTGGTAGTCTTAGTCATTTCTTTTCCTGTTAATCAAATGCAAAGGACAGAGAAAGAATAAAATCATTTAAAAAGAAATGAGAAAATAAAACTTAGTACACAGCATAAAAATGGCATGCAGCCAATAAGGTAGGCCCATAAGGACTGAGGCTCAGCTAAACTAAAATCAAAATACTGCAGATGCTGGAAATCTGAAATAAAAACAGAAAGTGTTGGAAATACTCAACAGGGCTGGCAGCATCGGTGGAAAGAGAAACAGTTAACGTTTCAGGTCTGTGATGTTAATTCTGTTTCTCTCTCCACAGATGCTGCCAGACCTGATGACTATTTCCAGCACTTTATGTTTTTAGCTCAGCTAAACTACTTCTGTTCCCATATTCATTTAGTATACTATATTATGGATTGCACTGTACTGTGAAGTGAGCTGATGAAAGGATCACAAAGTAGTAAGATACTTATGGATGAGGAAAGCCATTTGGCCCATCTCAGTTCACCCATCCCAAAAGATCTGCAGGTCATGCCCAGCTGTCCTGTGCCCCTGGCCTGAAGGGAGAGCCCCTCAGCATTCACCGATCTACTTCACTGGTGTAAGGGAACAATGAAAAAGGATTAATATTTTAATCTAATACATTACACTATAAAATAAACCAGAACCCCATATAGCTACAAATCATAAAGAAACAAAAGTTCTTCTCACTTTAAGGCCCAGGCCTCCCCTCAAATAGCAAAAGAAACTAAATGATTTCTAAACGATCAAGCACACAACAGCCTGCCGGACTGAACATTGAGTTCAATAATTTCAGAACAGGACAGGACCCCCATTTTACTTTTATTTTTAGTTATTTTTTCTTTTTTCTTTTTTTTTTGTTTATTCTATTTTTATTTCATCTTAGTTTGTTCAGTTTGCTTGCCCACTGTTTTTTTCATGTCTGTACCTGCTGCTGTTCAGTTTTCAGTCCGTTAACACCCTATCTGTACTAATGCTTTGTCTTTCAACACACCATTAACATATTGTTTGCCTTTGCTCCTTGACCTTCTGGTCAGTTATTTTTTTTTTTCGAGATACAGCAGTGAAACAGGCCCTTCGGCCCACCGAGTCTGTGCCGACCATCAACCACCCATTTATACTAATCCTACACTAATTCCATATCCCTGCCACATCCCCACCTGTCCCTATACTTCCCTACCACCTACCTATCCTAGGGGTAATTTATAATGGCCAATTTACCTATCAACCTGCAAGTCTTTGGCATGTGGGAGGAAACCGGAGCACCCGGAGGAAACCCACGCAGACACAGGGAGAACTTGCAAACTCCACACAGGCAGTACCCAGAATTGAACCCGGGTCACTGGAGCTGTGAGGCTGCGGTGCTAACCACTGCGCCACTGTATTCTCTGTGACCTTGTTCTATCTACACCTTCTCCTTTGTTATCGCTTGCCCCACCCCCGCTTTACTTGCTTAAAACCTTTCACATTTCTAATATTTGCCAGTTCTGAAGAAGGGTCACTGACCTGAAACGTTAACTCTGCTTCTCTCTCCACAAATGCTTCCAGACCTGCTGAGAATTTCCAGCATTTCTTGTTTTTATTTCAGATTTGCAGCATCCGCAGTATTTTGCTTTTATATTATTATATAAATGATTTCCTTTCTCGTGTTTGAGAGTTAATGCTAACGGTTTCAATTTTCCAATATTTCCGATAAGTTATTTAATTCACTGGCATTTACAATAACTTCTGAAATCATGTAAGGTGGGAACTTTAGTCTGGCAAAAGAAAATCTGTTCATAATGAAGTCTTGGCTTTTTACTGGCCAGGTCTTGTAGTGTCTGTGGTGGGACATGGGTAAATTAGAAACAGCACAGAAGTGCAGAGAAGCTGCAGTGTCTGGTTATTGGTTATCCTTGTCAAAATGAGGCAGTGTAAGCAACTTCAACTCAGGCTCTGACTGGGTTGGTCTCCTTGCAGATGTTAGTGTGCTAGTTTTCTCCAGAATTTGGATCAACCCCACGTCTGTACAGGCAACCATGTCATAACAACACTTAACCTGCCCGTATATTTTCAATCTTTAATTTTGAAGGAGGTTGAACCACCCACTGGTATCAGTTGCCTCCTGATAAGTGGATAACAAACTATTCCAATACATGTAATAGCATTACAGTACTATAAGACACATTACATTCTGCACAGTAGTAGTGTTGGTTTGAGCTAGTGGACTGGAATGATATAGCATTAATCCATCTTCAAGCCAAATTAGAGTGGAATTCTGCTACTTTTTACGACAATTCTGGTATCAAAAACATGAAAGAGCATGACAAAGAGCCACATAGAGGAAAAGAATAAGTGACAGACACAGAGATATAGATGTCCTAGAGTGTATTACAAGATAGTAATATGATCAAGCGGATACAGATAATGTCAAAAATTGTGAGACCAGAACTTAAGTTACAACCTATTATCACATGTGAAACCAACTGCTGTTTTATATAAACAATGAGTTTCTTTTATTTTGGCAGGTGAAAGAGGGAGGATCAAAATGCATTATTTACTCACCCAGGTTAGCTGTGTTACAGAAGCTCATCGATGCGTAAGGTTGGTGGTGCCACACCAGTTGTTGTTTTGCATGTGCTGCAGCAATTCATGCATAGAGTTAGTGAGAGAATACTGAACACAGCTTTCTATCTAGTAGCAATATACTAATCTGGGCAAATCATGATGCAAAAACTAGAATAGAACAGATAAGGTGGTGGAATGAATGCTGAACTTTTCTTTATGTTAAAAATGTTCGTAGATATCACACTGCAACAAAAGCAGTTAAGAATACAAGCAGTATTTACAAAATGATCAAATTAATGGGAAAGAATATTAAATAACTTGCAGTATTACTTGATTATTTTTCACAGTCCTGTCTTAGGTGAGGTTTTTTTTTATATGCAACTAATAAAAAGACAGAGACAGAGGATAATAAAAGGATCACGTCAAACTGGGGAAGAGAATCAGTGCAAAAAGAGATAGATACATAGCAATAGACCTGGATAGAGGAACAAAGAAACTTAGACTGAATATCATTAGGACAAATGATTTGGCACAGCGTGAGCCCCATAGCAAATTCCTACACCTATTGTGAGTAACATGTTTTACTGCAATATTATATAAAAGGCCCCAGACGCAGTGAAAATAACAATCACAGAACCGATCTGAGTGATCATAAATCATCTGCCACAACAAATCATTTGTCTTAAATATCATTAATGTAGGAATCAGCAGACCACAAGATGGTACACATGAAGGACAAAAGTTAAACTGACAGAATTTGTGACCTATCTCCGTAGAATGATTAGTGGTGATGCACTGTCAGATTTATTGTACATCACAAAAATTGCAGCTTCCTCGATCAGAGTAATTCTTGTTGAACTTCCAGGCAAATCAAATACTGTACGAACACTGATTGACATTCCAGCTTACCTGCTCTGATTCAGCAGGTCTTAACCAGCTATTTGTAAGCTTACTGGGCAACTCCATACCAAGAGGCAAAGGTGAAACTCACAGAAGCACACCTGCAGTCAACCAATACCAGGGACAGGCCCACAGAGTAGATAATTCCACCCTTCTACCTAAAAGAGGAAGTATGTGAATGGTGACAACATCGAGCAGCTAAAAAGGGAGTGAAATATTTTAAATAGATCCAAATGTTAGCATATGTAACAGAACTAGATAAAATGTGTTCAGGTGACCTCAGCTATTGTGAGGCCAAAATCTGAGACATTTCTAGATATGTAATCAAATGATGAACCTCAGGATTAAAAATGCCCAACTGGCATTGTTAAATGCAGTTTTGATTTTTAAAAGTAAACAGGTTGAACTAGCCCGGAAATAACAGGTTTCCTTAAGCTTGATCATTTTGATGAGAAGGATTTCTTCTACATTTGTGTGTGAATGCATAAGATATAAGATTCCGAACTCAAGAAAGTCCAAAGTTTTTCAATATTATTTCAACTTATAAAATGGCATTAGAAAAATGTCTCTCATATTGCCAAAGTCAGTTTCCAGAAGTTTCCATGAACACCATCATTTGATTATCCGCTGCATGAACCTGCTTTCCTGACAAAACTCAATCTGAGGTGCGAAAAGGGACGCCAGGCAATGCAGGTATGGACCTGCATAATCACGCAGTGAGACAGAATATTGCACTTAATCTTAACAGCTTTTATGAGTGTTCAGAAAAGATGGGATGCAGGTTTTATAATTGAACTGGGAGATATTAAATAGACTGGCATGCATAATAGGTCAGGGATCTGTATTTGTCTTGTTTGAGGTCGTATAATGTTTGAATTTCTGATCTAACCTCTGCCAAGCTCAATAACCTATTGATCTGGACTTTGGAACAGGTGTAAGCTGATCGCTACTATTTTGTTCAAATTTATGGGGAATGATTGATTAAAAATAGCATTACATTGCTGCTTAAACTAGGTGCAATTATAGATTGCAATTATAGATAGAAGCCCTGGTTTCGAAGCTGGAATGGCAGCTGGGGACACTGTGGAGCATCAATGAGGCGGAGAGTATCGTGGATAGCACGTATAGAGAGGTGGGCACACCGCAGGCTCAGACCCCACAGGCAGGAAGGGAATGGGTGACCACCAGACAGAGCAAGAGGACTAGGCAGGCAGTGCAGAAATCTCTGGCTATTCCCCTGCAAAACAGATGCACTTGTTTGGATACTGTTTGGGGGAAATGGCCTCTCAGTGGAAAGCAGCAACAGCCCAATTCGTTGCATCACGGTTGGCTCTACTGCACAGGGGAGGAGTAAAAAGTGTGGGAATGCAATAGTTATAGGGGATTCAATTGTAAGGGGAATAGATAGGTGTTTCTGTGGCCGCAAAAGAGACTCCAGGATGGTATGTTGCCTCCCTGGTGCTAGGGTCAAGGATGTCTCAGAGCGGACATACAGGACATTTTGAAGGGGGAGGGTGAACAGCCAGTGGTCGTGGTACACATTGGTACAAATGATGTAGGTAAAAAAAAGGATGCGGTCCTAAAAGCAGAATATAGGGAGTTAGGAAGTAACTTGAAAAGCGGGACCTCAAAGGTAGTGATCTCAGGATTGCTACCAGTGCCACATGCTAGTCAGAGTAGTAATAGCAGGATATAGCGAATGAATACGTGGTTGAAGAGATGGTGTGAGGGGGAGGGTTTTAGATTCCTGGGACATTGGGACCGGTTCGGGGGGAGGTGGGACCAGTACAAACTGGACGGGTTACACCTGGGCAGGACCAGGACTGATGTCCTAGGGGGGGTATTTGCTAGAGTGGTTGGGGAAGGTTTAAACTAAAATGGCAGGGGGATGGGAACCTTTGCAAGGAGTCAGAGGAGGGGGGATCAAAGACAAGAACAAAAGACAGTAAGGGGATCAAGAAAAGTGATAGGCAGAGAAATCAAGGGCCAGAATCAAACAGGGCCACAGTGAAAAATAGTGGGAAGGGGACAAGTAATGTTAAAAAGACAAGCCTTAAGGCTTTGCGCCTGAACGCGTGGAGCATTCGCAATAAAGTGGATGAATTAATCGCGCAAATAGATGTAAACGGGTCTGATATAGTCGGGATTACGGAGATATGGCTGCAAGGTGACCAGGGATGGGAAATGAACATCCAGGGGTGAGAAATGAACATCCAGGGGTATTCAGTATTTAGGAAGGACAGACAAAAAGCAAAAGGCGGTGGAGTTGCATTGCTGGTTAAAGAGGAAATTAGCACAATAGTGAGGAAAGATATTAGCTCTGACGAGGTGGAATCTGTCTGGGTAGAGCTGAGAAACACTAAGTTAGTTAAAAACGTTAGTTATAGACCCCCAAACTGTAGTGGTGATGTTGGGAATGGCATTAAACAGGAAATTAGAGACGCATGTGATAAAGCAACATCTGTAATTATGGGTGACTTTAATCTGCATATAGATTGGGCAAATCAAATTAGTCACAATACCATAGAGGAGGAATTCTTGGAGTATATACGGGATAGTTTTCTAGACCAATACGTTGAGGAACCAGCTAGAGAACAGGCCATCCTAGACTGGGTATTGTGTAATGAGAGAGGAATAATTGACAATCTAGTGGTGCGAGACCCCTTGGGGATGAGCGACCATAATATGATAGAATTCTTCATCAAGTTAGAGACTGACATATTTGATTCTGAGACTATGGTCCTGAATCTTAGTAAAGGAAACGATGAAGGTATGAGGCGCGAGTTGGCTATGATGGATTGGGAGAAGTTACTTAAAGGGACAACAGTGGAAAGGCAATGGCAAACATTCAAAGAGCGCATGGATGAACTGCAACAATTGCATATTCCTGTCTGGCGCAAAAGTTAAATAGGAAAGGTAGCCAAACCATGCTTACAAGGGAAATCAGAGATAGCATTAGATCCAAGGAAGAGGCATATAAATTCACCAGAAAAAACAACAGACCTGAGGATTGGGAGCAGTTTAGAATTCAGCAAAGGAGGACCAAGGGATTGATTAAGAAGGGGAAAATTGAGTACGGGGAACATAAAAACTGACTGTAAAAGTTTCTATACGTATGTGAAGGGAAAAAGATTGGTGAAGACAAATGTCGGTCCCTTATAGTTAAACAGGGGAAATTAATTATGGGGAACAAAGAAATGGCTGACCAACTAAATGCATACTTTGGTTGTCTTCACAAAGTAGGACACAAATATCATACCAGAAATGTTGGGGAACACAGGGCTTATTGAGAGAAAAGAACTGAAGGAAATCAGTATTAGTAGAGAAAAGGTGTTGGGGAAATTGATGGGATTGAAGGCCGATAAATCCCCAGGGCCTGATGGTCTGCATCCCAGAGTACTTAAGGAAGTGGTCCTAGAAATAGTGGATGCATTGGTGGTCATCTTCCAAGATTCTATAGACTCTGGAATAGTTCCTACAGATTGGAGGGTAGCTAATGTAACCCCACTATTTTAAAAGGGAGGTAGAGAGAAAGCAGGGAATTAGAGACCAGTCAGCCTGATGTCAGTAGTGGGGAAAATTCTAGAGTGCATTGTCAAAGATTTTATGGCAGAGCACTTGGAGAACAGTGGTAGAATCGGACAGAGTCAGCATGGATTTACGAAAGGGAAGTCATGCTTGACAAATCTACTAGATTTCTTCGAGGATGTAACGAGGAGAGTTGATGAGGGGGAGCCAGTAGATATGGTTTATTTGGACTTCCAGAAGGTTTTCGACAAAGTCCCACGTAAGAGATTAGCGTGTAAAATTAAAGCGCATGGGATTGGGGGGTAGTATATTGCGATGGATAGAAAATTGTTTGGCAGACAGGCAACAAAGAGTAACCGAGGATTTCCCCCCACTGTGGTTGACAGGGCCCTCAACCGTGTCCGACCCATTCCCCGCACCTCTACCCTCACCCCTTCCCCTCCCTCCCAGAACCGTGACAGGGTTCCCCTTGTCCTCACTTTTCATCCCACCAGCCTCCATATCCAAAGGATCATCCTCCGCCATTTTCGCCACCTCCAGCGTGATGCCACTACCAGTCGCATCTTCCCCTCCCTTCCCCTGTCAGCATTCCGAAGGGATCGTTCCCTCCGCGACACCCTGGTCCACTCCTCCATTACCCCCACCACCTCGTCCCCGTCCCAGGGCACCTTCCCTTGCAATCGCAGGAGGTGTAATACCTGCCCATTTACCTCCTCTCTCCTCACTATCCCAGGCCCCAAACACTCCTTTCAGGTGAAGCAGCGATTTACTTGTACTTCTTTCAATGTAGTATACTGTATTCGCTGCTCACAGTGTGGTCTCCTCTACATTGGGGAGACCAAGCGCAGACTGGGTGACCGCTTTGCGGAACATCTCCGCTCAGTCCGCAAGCAGGACCCTGAGCTTCCGGTTGCTTGCCATTTCAACACTCCCCCCTGCTCTCATGCTCACATCTCTGTCCTGGGATTGCTGCAGTGTTCCAGTGAACATCAACGCAAGCTCGAGGAACAGCATCTCATCTACCGATTAGGCACACTACAGCCTGCCGGACTGAACATTGAGTTCAATAATTTCAGAGCATGACAGCCCCCCACTTTACTTTCATTTTTAGTCATTTTTAGTTATTTTTTCTTCCCTTTTTTTTGCATTCCTTTTTACATTTTTTACAATCTTTTTTTGCATTTATTTCATTTCATCTTAGTTTGTTCAGTTTGCTTACCCACTGTTTTTTTCAGGTTTTGTTTTAGAGTCGTAGAGTCATAGAGTCATAGAGTGATACAGCACTGAAACAGGCCCTTCGGCCCACCGAGTCTGTGCCGACCATCAACCACCCATTTATACTAATCCTACATTAATCCCATGTCCCTTACCACTTTTCTTGGGAAGACCAAACAAAGATTGGGCAATTGTTCTGCCAAATATTTTTATTTTATCTTCAAATATGATCTTGATTTCCCTGAGATTTACAAATTCCTTCTATTCCTATTCCCAACTCAAACACTACATCTTTAGCCTGATCTACTGTTCTAGTAACACAAACATCAGGAGCAGTATGGAAATAAATAGTTGAAAAGTTTGGCTCAATTTTACCAGCCCTTTGGTCTCAGGCTGGGAGGCTGGAAGGCTGGCAAAATGCACAGGAAGGCGTCAGGGGTGGGGCATGCCTGCCATCTTCCGCCATCATGCCATTTTGCCAGTGGCAGGAAAGGTGGCAGACGAGCTGGCTGCCCGGAGCCCGGTTGATTCAGTAAGTGGCCAATTAAGGGCCTCTTCCTGACTCCACTGTCAGAGTGGCGGGGAGGGTGGGCTGCCGCCACATGGAAAGACCATCGAATGAAACCTGGTGGCCTCCCAGCAGTCTCCAGTGGGGGGGCGGGGGGCACTCGATAGCCCATGCAGTGGACTCCAGCAGCAATGCCTGCCCATGCGGCAATGGCGCCGCTTGTTCCTCACAACATTGGCCCCAACCCTGATCCACCAGGGCCTGCCTTCCTGGCCCCAGCATCCCCAAAGAATACTTACCCCTCACCGAGGGTGCCTCGTCCATTGGGGAGCTCTCTCCTTGCAGCTACAGCCACAGCAATGGCCAACACTCGTGTTGATTCTGTTGAGCTGCTGGCCTTCTGATTGGGCCAGCAGCTCTTGGGGGAGGCCTGCCATTCTTTGTGGAGATGGCAGCCCTGTCAGTGGCCACTTAATTGGCCACCGCTGGGAAAATGCCTGTCTGGGTCCCACCGCTGGCTTAAGTGCGGTTGCCTCCTGCCTTCGGCCCTGGCAGCAGGACTCCAACTGTTGTGGCAAAATTCTGGCCATTATTCACCATTTGATGCACTTGTGAAAGGATTGAGAATGAGAGAGCTCAGATATAAAGTGATTGGAAAAAGCAAAAACGACATGAGGAAAATTTCTTCACGCTGTAAGTGGTTAGGATCTGGAATGCACTGCCTGAGAGTGTGATGGAGGCAGGTTCAATTGAGGCATTCAAAAGGGAATTAGACAGATCTCTGAAAAGGAAGAATGTGCAGTGATATAGGGAGAAGGCAATGGGAATGGCATTAGGTGAATTGCTCACTGGAAGAGGCAGTGTAGACACAATGGGCTGAATGAGGTTGTTTTTCTTCAGGTTGGCACTTGCTGATGTTCAATATTCAGTATATTCACACCTATTCTGTACTAATGCTTTGTCTTTCAACACACCATTAACATATTGTTTGCCTTTGCTCCGTGACCTTTTGGTCAGCTATGTGGCCTGGTCCAATCTGCACCTTCTCCTTTGTTATCTCTTGCCCAACCCCCACCTCACTTGTTTATAATCTGTGACTTTTCTAATATTTGTCAGTTCCGAAGAAGGGTCACTGACCCGAAACGTTAACTCTGCTTCTCTTTCCACAGATGCTGCCAGACCTGCTGAGTGAATCCAGCATTTCTTGTTTTTGTTTCAGATTTCCAGCATCCGCAGTATTTTGCTTTTATTAAAGAGTAGGGATAAATGGGTCTTTTTCCGAATGGCAGGCAGTGACTAGTGGGTTACTGCAGGGAAAGGTGCTAGGACCCCAGCTATTCACAATCTATATTAATGATTTAGATGAGGGAACTAAATGTAATATATCCAAATTTGCAGATGACACAAAACTGGGTGGGAGGGTGAGTTGTGAGGAGGATGCAGAGAGGCTTCACGGTGATTGGGACAAGTTGAAAGAATGGGCTAATGCATGGCAGATGCAATATTAATGTGGATAAATGTGAGGTTATCCACTTTGGTAGCAAAAACAGGAAGGCAGATTATCTGAACGGCTATAAACTGAGAGAGGGGAATATGCAGCGAGACTCGGGTGTTCTCATACACCAGTCACTGAAGGTAAGCATGCAGGTGCAACAAGCGGTAAAAAAGGCAAATGGTATGTCAGCCTTCATAGCGAGAGGATTCAAGTACAGGAGCAGGGGTGTCTTGCTGCAATTATACAGGGCCTTGGTGAGGCCACACCTGGAATATTGTGTGCAGTTTTGGTCTCCTTATCTGAGGAAGGATGTTCTTGCTATAGAGGGAGTGCAGCGAAAGTTTACCAGACTGATTCCTGGGATGGCGGGACTGACGTATGAGGAGAGATTGAGTCGGTTAGGATTATATTCGCTGGAGTTCAGAAGAGTGAGGGGGGATCTCATAGAAACCTATAAAATTCTAACAGGACTTAGGGTAGATGCAGAAAGGACATTTCCAATGGTGGGGGAGTCCAGAACCAGGGGTCATTGTCTAAGGATACGGAGTAAACCATTCAGGACTGATTGAGGAGAATTTTCTTCACCCAGAGAGTGGTGAACCTGTGGAATTCACTACCACAGAAAGCAGTTAAGGCCAAAACATTGTATGTTTTCAAGAAGGAGTTAGATATAGCTCTTGGGTTTAAAGGGATCAAAGGATATGGGGCGAAAGCGGAAACAGGTTACTGAGTTGGATGATCAGCCATGATCATAATGAATGGTGGAGCAGGCTCAAAGGGCCAAATGGCCTACTTCTGCTCCAGTTTTCTATGTTTCTATATAGATTTGGGTAATAAAATTAACAAATGATTGAAAAAGCAGTGGAGAGACTATGCAGAAAAATAATTTAACTGTAACTCAGTTCATCAAAAAGGCCTATCATTTTTCTAACTTAGAAAGAGTTGCAAGCTATCTTAACTGCATTGTAAACTGTAACCAAAATAAATGGCATTTAGTGGAATATTCATTGATATTGTAAGCTGAAAGCTAACTTTTCCCACACAGCCTGTCATATGATCGAGTGAGTGACTATGCAAACCAGAAGAAGGCTGGCATGGAATGGATGGAAGGGTCAATTGGAATCCATGTGCTCCTTTTGTTTTGTACTAATGTTATTAAAATAAACACTGAGCTAACAAGGTTAGATAACAAATCAAAATATAGTATGGTAATTAGCAAGCAAAATGAAATGATAAATGAGACAATAACAAGAAAGCACATCAGAGCCATTGAAAATGACGTGTAATGGAGAAGCTGGGGCTGGATTTTGATTTTAAGAGCCTGTCGCCGATCTCGGCGACAAGCTCAAAAAATAGCAGCCCGTGCCAAAGAGCCACTGCAATCTCAAGGGAGGCGGCTCATTTAAATAGCGGGGGCAACCCTCACGCCCCAATCCCGTGGCTGGGCTGTCCATCTCCAGCAATGGCGTCAGCTGTCTGTGCACAGGCGCTGGCTCCATTGTTAAAAGGGCAGCCAGCCCAATTTAAATTTTTAAAGTCCTCACCCACAAAATTAAATAAATAAATTTCTAACACCCCTTTCCCATCTCCCAATAACAATTACAGTAACTATTTGCCCTTGCCCCCCAACACACCTTTCACATCTGACCTTTGTGCCCAACACCCCTTTCCCATCTCCCAATAACAATTACAATAACTATTTGCCCTTGCCCTCCAACACACCTTTCACATCTGACTTTCCTGCCCAAACTGCGCAAAGTTTAAGGTTCAACCCTTCCCAACATCCCCTACACCACTACGTTTATTTGACTCCGTCCTCCCACTCCCGCACTGACATACGTACCTCCTATCCCCTCCCCACCAATGTGGCGCCGTATTTCCCTGAAAGGTGATCTGAAGGCGCGGGAGCGTTGGCTGCCGCACCGAAGATTGCAGTCAAGATTGGAGGCAAGTGTGTGTAAATTGATTAATTTTACTCATTTGCATATTTAAATTGTGGTCCCATCGCTCAGCGGCAGGGGAGTTGCCACGGAGCCTCGCCACTGCCAGAAGGATCGGGCCGGGCCCTCCCGGCATCAAGATCTGTGACGGGCCTGATCAGGAGCCATCTTCAGGCCCCTCCCCACCATGGATCACAATGTTGAGGGCTTGGTAAAATCCCGCCCTCGGATTCATTGCCAGCCATGTCTATAGGTATATTGTGCTTATCCCGTTCTTTGGAACCCAATAGGATCATCAAGTTAACCCTAACTGATCAATTTGTGTTATGTTGGTCTGATTCTTTCTGTGCATATTTAGGCTGTGCAACAGATCTTCATCAGTTTTCACATGGATACGGACGACACCAGTTCTACCACACCACCATCTCTCGACCCCTCTCTAGGTTAGGGGAGACGGTGGCGTAGAGGTAATGTCACTGAACTAGTAATCCAGAGGCCCAGGCTAATTCCTTGGCAACATAGATTCAAATCCTATCACAGCAGCTGGTGGAATTTAAATTCAATTAATTAATAAAAATGTGGAATTGAAAGCTAGTCTCTGATGTGGAAAGTCTCAATGATTATTGTAAAAACCCACCTGGTTCACTCATGTTCTTTAGGGAAGGAAATCTGCCATCTTACCTGGTCTGGTCTACATGTGACTCCAGATCTACAGCAATGTGATTAACTCTTAACTGCCCTCTGAAATGGCATAGCAAGTGACTCAATTGTCAAGAGCAATTAGGGATGGGCAACAAATGCTGGCCTTGCCAGCAATGCCCACATCCCATGAAGGAAAAATTATTTTAAAAAAACGACTGTCTAACATCCAGTACTGGATGAGCAGAAATGTCCTCCAACTGAATATTGGGAAAATCAAAATCATTGTTTTTGGTATCTACCACAAACTCCGTTCCCTGGACACTGACTCCATTCCTCTCCTTGGTAATTGCCTGAGGCTGAACAGAATTGTTCGCAAATGTGATTCTGACCACAAATCCACCCCGCTATGACCACCTATTTCTACCTCTGTAACATCACCCAACTCTGCCCCGCCTCAGCTTATCTGCTGCAGAACCCTTATCTATGCCTTTGCTACCTCCAGGCTTGACAATTCCAATGCATTCCTGGCCAGCCTCCCATTTTGTACTCTCCTTAAACCTCAGGTCACTCAAAACTCTGCTGCCTATGTCCTAACTCGCACCAAGTCCCATTTACTCATCATCTCTATGCTCGCTGCCCTACATTGGCTTCTGTTTAAGTAAGTCTCTATTTTAAATTTATTACCCTTTTTCTCAAATCATGGCCATGCTCCTCCTTATCTCTGTCAACTCCTCCAGTCTAACAACCCTCCTAGATATCTGCACTCCTCCAATTCTGGTCTCTTTGAGCATCCCTGATTTAATTGGCCCACAATTAGCAGCCGTGCCTCCAGATGCCTAGCCTTAGCTCTGAAATTCCCTCCCCATGCGTCTCTACTTCACTTTCTTCCTTCAAGATATTCCTTAAAACCTACCTTTTTAACCCTCATGTGTCCTAATATCTCCTTATATGGTTTGGCGTCAAATTTTGTTTGATAATACTCCTCTGAAGCTCCTTGAGATTTTAAAGGTGATACATGATTACAAGTTGTTGCTGTTGTCAGCCTGTTTAGCACTGAAATTTAACCATTACATGAGTGGAATATCATTCCTTAAGGTTTTAATCATTGTTGGAGATGTTAAAAAACAAATTTGTTTTTACCTTTTTGTTTCTGTATCTTTCCTCTCTCAATGCAATTCTTTCCCTCTCTTTATCCCTATTTCTGTACCTGATTTGATATTGAATTCACAATTCTAACTTATGCGTCCTTGTTCAGATCTTGCGCTGTTCAATTCACAAGCTAACTGGTTACAGAGATACACAGTTGCTTGCCCTGTTCCCTCAGGGCCCAGATGCCCCATAGAAAACACCTCCCCATTTCCATCTCCCACTTCCAGCAACTTGCAGGGCAAAATATCATTGACATTGGACGAGCAAGGCCAAGTCTAAACCAACAGTGGTGCTGTACATTGGCCTGTTACAGCAATTTTTAGGCTATTATCTTCAAACCAGCCTCCTTCCTTCTTCCTTATTTGTGGCTATATGACAGCCATCATTCTCAAAAGTTGACAGTGTAAGCACCAGAGAAGTTCAGTAACTTTGCCACACTGCAACAAGTGTGACTAAAAAGTCCAATTTTTTGACAGTCCATGCCAGAGATAGTGCAGGCATGTCACGGGCTCAGATGATGATGCCTGTGCAGTATTGACTCGTGGGGCTGGATTTTCGATGCACGATGGGGGTGGAATTAGAGGCAGGCAGGTCCGGGCTTTCCCACCGCTGCCCAGCGTGCTGGTTTTCAGGCATGTTTCCGCCCCCGAGTCATTTTCAAAAAGGCCGGGTCGGGTGGGTGTGTGGGGGGGGGGGGGGGGGGGGGGGTGGGTGGAGGGGTGGTGATGGCCAGCCGCCCGCAAGCAGCGGGTAGTCAATAAACGTAATTAAGGCACCTATTAAGGCCCCCCTCCGCGCCACTGGAATTTTCCAGTTGGCAGGCAGGCTCTCTGCAATGGCCAAAACACAGCCAGTGAGAGCAGGCGACCTCCCTGCGGTGGACTAGGATGGAGGGCAGTGCTCTAATGGGTCTTTTAAACCCCCTCCCACAGCTGCCATACCGTGAAGTAGTCTCTTTCTATTTTTATATATTTTTTAAAGTGTTCAAACAGTGCCTCCAGATGTAGACACCATCTCTCTCTCCTACATACTTTAGACAGGAGGGCTGCCAATGTGCCATTGCTGGAGGGACTCCTATTGGCTCTCCAGCCTCAGGAGCCCACTTGCCATCCTAGACAACGACTACGCCCATTGGCCATTCAGTGGCCTGGCACTGAAAAGCCATGTTGGGGGTCTACTTCCAACTAGCACTACTGTTATGAAAGGTACTATATCATTTTCTACCCAAGATCATTGTGGATGCCCTGTCATTGCAAAGGCTGCAGTGGGCCAATGAGAAAGACTTCCACCACTTTCTCAGGGCAGGGGTGAACCTTGCCAACATCACTCACATTCTGAAAACAAATACGTACCCAAATCTCCCCTGGTCCTTTTGAAGCTTACCTTACTTCAAATTAAAACAAAATTACATAAAACACAGTGCAATGCCACAACAGACATACAGAAAAGTTACAAAATTTGAGTGGGGGTTGATATTTCGTTTGCATGTTGTGTGGAATTAAATCATTAGCCCATTGCTTTTAAACAGTGTTATGATTTAGTTACAGAAGAGATCTTCTCCCATTGTGTCAACTCAGAACTCACCTCAGAAACATTATATTAAAAAGGACCTTGTGGATAATACATGATTTCATATTTTCCTGCAAGTTATCAAATAAAACGTAATATTTCAAAGCTTCTATTTTCTACAATGACATTACACCATGAGCCATCAAAGTGGTACAGATGTGATGTCTCACTTCACTGATGCCATCTACCTTTGCATTTATTGCATGGATTAACAACAGTGTAATGTCCAATAAGTAGAACATTACACCAGTTATATTATTGGGGTTAGTTCACTCCAGAGGAAGACCTGATTATATAATCATATCTGTGGTACTCGCATATTTATGGGTGTTGCCAAGGTAATTTTGAAGCAGCCAGTTACAGATCTAATATCTTTCATTTACCTATTTGTATGTCCAAACTATAATGAAACTGAATGAAGTACTCTTGTTACATAATGCACAACTTATTAGAATTAATACCATGGCAAATTCCTTCTAAACTTCACCCTCCTTCCTTACCAAATACAGCAGAATTCATGTTCTCTTCAAAAGTAATGAATGGTTAATGATTGAAACAAGTTTTAGGGAGTGAATGCGCTCAGTACCTAGTTTCTATTACTGAAATTACCAATCTCCTGTTTTCTTCATATCAATTGAGGTTGAACAATGAATTACTGCCTAAAGACTTTCTAAAGGATAACAAAAAGAACATTTGAAGGGATAGCTCCTTGTATTTTTGATTCCCCCCTCACCTCAGACATGTTCTTGAACAGTGGGGCATCTTATTATTACATTTGTACAATGAATTGCTAGTCTTTACTGCAAATAGTAAATTAATGATAACATAATTCAGCTTGGTAATTTCCCACCTCCAGCCAAACGATAGAAATTTTTGTCAGTTGTTAATTACTGTCATATGGCTCTGACACATTTTTTAAATGACACAAACTGAAAGGTTTGAAGTCGGCTCCCACAGTGCTGTCTTCAGACACCTGGTGCGGCGGCGAAGGTTCCTCAGGAAGGCAGAAGATAAAATGAATAACAGACAACAAGGACTGAGACAGGCTAAGATGAAAGAGATCTCATCAGAATCATTTGCACCTTGATCACACAATACTCTGCTGTTAATTTTGTTGAAATGTAAGCCAAACAGAAAGCAGCGAGTTCCAGAGAGTAGAAAGCCCTATGAGGAGCTGTATCTGTGCATTTAAAAGTAATCCTTCAGGTCTCTGAATTATAGATAACATTTATGTTATGAAATGGCCTGGAGAAACACTAAATAACATCCAATGAATACAATGGCATGCAGGGCTATTTGGGGCTTAGCTACATGCCACAGTAATAGCATATGTTTCTGACCGTGTGAGCCAGCACTGGCAGATATAGCTATGTGGAACTGAATGCTCAAGGGAAATGTGGAATGTAAACCAAAGGTTTTGCAGGTTTCACAACAATTTCATGGCAAAAGTGGAATATGCGGAAAGCCAACCGTGAACATGAAAAATCTTCCATAATGACCCAACCACAATTTAACCCACACACTTGTGCGATGGTGTGATCACATGAAATACTTCCCACATTCCATGGCTGCCCATTCCATAACCTCTGATGCTAGATGTGAATGTCTTAAAGCAGTGATTGAATTGCATTCTGGGGTGGGGATTGATAGCAATTTCGTCCAATGGTCATATTTACTGAATTGATGACCACAAATCATTCACAAATCTGTGCTAAAATAAGTTGATAATGAATTTTCCTGTATAAAATGGAGATTATTTCTTTATAAACTTTATGGGATGGATTTTCCCAGCCCTATGGTGGCAGACTGGAAGGCGGGATGAGTTGGAAAACTGCAATGAAAGGCGTCGGAAGACGTCTTTACATCACAACTGGACTTTGCGAAGGGTGGCTGGTGTGGTGGGAGGATGTCATGCTCAAATGCTGTGGGAAGGTAATTAAGTCTATTTAAAAGGCAATTAACTGGAATTTTACCTGGGATTTCTAATGTACAAAAAGTGCACGAGAACAATGGGCCGTCAGAGCCTCACCAGGTATAAGGAGGCAGTGGAGTAACAGGAGATCAGTGCTGGCTGCAGACGGCAGCCATAGGGAACACTAATGTGGCTTGGCATGGAGGGTGAAACACCGTGGGCACTGGCAGTCGAGAGTAGGGAGAAATGTGTCAGCACAGTGGGAGCATACCAATTGAGTGCGATCTTGGAAGTGGTTGTAGTGTGAATAGATTGGGGGGGGTGGGGGGGGTGGGGGGGGTGGGTGGAGGAAGGTGTGAGAGGCCCTGGAAACTGAGTGCAGCTATTTGTCATGGGCCTCATTCACTCAGACTTTGAGACCTCCAGTAAGGAGGAGCATCACCGAGGGAGAGAGCTGCAGCCACAGGCAGCAGACCAGCAGTAACCTGAGGACCAACAGGAAGGCGAAGGGGAAAGCAGGAGGGCGGCGCAGAGGGGCACGCAACCAGCCTCTTGTTTGCAGAAGAGATTACGCACCAGAGAGGGTCTACCATCAGAGGCTTAGCTTCATGAAAATGTTGAAGCAGCAGTGGCACCGAGGACTGCCCCTCTCCAGAGAGGCTGCCACAGAACTGTGTGCCATGATGGACGATGAGTTGAGTCCTATGAGAAGTGGTGGCCACTATGGTGCTGAATTTCTATGCTTCAGGATCACTCCAGAGATCTTCTGGATATATCTATGGGATCTCCCAGTCTTTGGCTCATTGCTGCATCAAGATGGTCACCAATGCCACCTTCAAGAGGGCCAGTCAGAATGTGTGCTTTCGTAGTGATCCAGACAGTCAGGCTGAGAAGCCCAGAGGGTTTGGGGCCATTACTGGATTCCCCCAGCTGCAGGTGTCATTGACTGCATTAATATGGCAATCAAGGCTCCCACGGATCAGGCAGCAACCTTCATCAATAGGAAGGGCTTCCATTCTCTCAATATACAACTTGCTTGCAACCACCGCAAAAGGTTCCTTAAGGTCTGTGCAAGGTTTCCGGAAAGCAGCTATGACAGCTACATACTAAGGCAGTCCCAGGTGCCAGATCTTCACAGGCCCCCCGCACGCCATCAAGGATGGATACTGGGTGACAAGGGCTACCCATTGAAGATGTGACTGCAAACGTCTGTGAGGAACCCATGCACTGATGCAGAGAAGAGATATAACATCTATCACAGGACAACTCGAGCAAATATCGAGCAGGCCATAGGACTTCTGAGGATGTGGTTCAGATGCCTGGATCGATCAGTGGAGCCCTTCAGTATGCCCCAGCATGGGTCTCGCGTAGCGATGTGGTGTGCTGTGCAATACATAACCTGTCACTATAGAGGGGAGAAGCTTTGAACAATGGGGATATCATGGAGCACGGTGCCTCCTCCAACAGAGAGGATATGGAGGAGGATGCTGACCAGGCACTGAATGAAGAAGAAACACAGGGACCGCAGGCAAGGCACAATGAGATACACACAAGGGAGGCTTGCAACGTACTAATACAGGCATGTTTAAGATGATCCTTAATGACAGATCCAATAAAGCTACAGCCTTCTATAGTCCTGTTGCTGTTTCCTTCATTGCCCTTACCATTTATCTGTACCCATAAGACATTAGACTGCAGCATGGGGAATGCATTGACCTCACAGCATACAAAATTGGAGGGCTCATCAGGGTTGATGCAGGAAGGATGTTTCCCCTGGTTGGGGGAGTCTAGAACCAGTGGACACAGTCTCAGAATAAGAAGTAGGCCATTTAGAACTGAGATGAGGAGGAATTTCTTCACTCAGAGGGTTGTGAATCTGTGGAATTCTCTACCCCAGAGGGCTGTGAAGGCTCAGTCATTGAGTATGTTCAAGACAGAGGTTGATAGGTTAATTGGTCATTATAAATTGCCCCTAGTATAGGTAGGTGGTAGGGAAATATAGGGACAGGTGGGGATGTGGTAGGAATATGGAATTAGTGTAGGATTAGTATAAATGGGTGGTTGATGGTCAGCACAGACTCAGTGGGCCGAAGGGCCTGTTTCAGTGCTGTATCTCTAAAAAAAAACAGAGATTGATAGGTTTCTAGGTATTAAAGATATCAAGGGATAGGGGGATAGTACAGGAAAATGGCACTGAGGTAAAAGATCAGCCGTGATCTAGTTGAATGCAGAGCAGGCTCGAAGGACTGAATGGCCTACTCCTGCTCATATTTCCTATGCTCCTCTGTTCACATGATGTGGTTCTTCCCATCGCACACTTTGAGGGAGCCCAATGTACTGCTGAAGGCCCAGTGGGCTGCCAGAAATGATAAGATTTCTCTTGCCCTGCAACATTACACATTTATTGGCATACAAAAAGAATGCAAGGCAGCATACATTAACAGAATTTAAACCCTTGTGCCCCAAATGCAGCTAGGGTGCTCTTCTTAAATCTCTCACTTGTGTTCCTACATAGTGTTTCCCATGCGATGTCAGCTGAGATGGAAGGAGGCTGCTGACCTCGGTGGTCCATGGCTTGGTGGTCATCCTCTGGCTGCCTGAGGCCTAGAAGGCTGCGGTAATACAAGGGCCTCCTACACAAGTGCAGGAGACAACTCTGTCATTGCAGCTACATGAGGCGCATTGTGTAACTGGCAGAGGGGCTGAGAAGCTGCTACCCCTGCCAGGAGTGCCATGACAAGAACTTCCAGATGCATCAGGTTGCTGCTCCTCTGCCCCTTTAGGCCATGTTTGTACCTTCCTGCTTACTTGAGGAGATCAAGGACCTAGCGGTGAGTCCAGGTGCCTCACTCTCCTCTTGCCCAGCCATTTCTCCACAGAGCTCATGGAGGAGGCAATAGCATGCAGGTCTGCATGCATCTCCAGCATCCAACTGAGTGGTCTGCTGAATATGGCTCTCCACGAAGGTCGCCAATCTCTCGATGGAGAAACCCAAGCGCACAGAAGTCAGAGATATGGCAGTACTCATCACTTGGATGGACTCCTTCATTGTCCATGTCAGGGTGTGTGTAGCCTCTGGAAGCTCTGCCAGGTGTTCCCGCACCTCAAGCTGCAGCTTCAGAATCTGCCACCTTACTGATGACTCCAGAGGCAACCATTTCGTGTAGGGGGCCACATTACAATTTTTATCTTATGTGAGGGGCCGGTGAGACTATTTCAAAAAGATAAAGACATTAAAATGTTATCTTACAATCAAAACAACAAATGTGGCATTTTTGTGACGAAGCTTTAAATGAGAAGATGAATTTATTGGCTTACTTTCTCATCACTATGTTGGACACTGATTTAATGGGATACCTGGCATTTTTTTTGCTTGCACAAGTAATCAATGTTTGCCCACACACTTGTTGTAGCAGTGCAGAGTATTCTGGATAGATGTCAATCTGTCACGAGTGATCTTGATCACTCTCTCCCCCCCTCTCTGTTGTCCCCCTCTCTTTCTCTGTTCCCCCACTCTCTCTCTCTTTCTCTCTCTCTGCCCCTTCCAACAGTTGCAGGCATTGGGAGTACTCAGCATAGCAGCTTTGTGGTTGGTCAGTTTTTTAAAAATAAAGTGTCACTCAGTTTCACAGCTGACAAGTACTGGGAACCGGAACAGCGGTTTCCCAACTTTGGACAGATTCAGTCAGGATGTCCTCACTGGCCACCTGGTGCAGCACAACTACAACTTCAGAGCAGGGCAAAGTCCACATTGCCAGTGGCTGTGAAGGTGACCGTGGCCATGAACATTTGTACGTTAGGCTCTTTCTTGGCTGAAGCTGGAGATATTTAGAACATAGAACATAGAACAGTACAGCACAGTACAGGCCCTTCGGCCCACGATGTTGTGCCGAACTTTTAACCTACTCTAAGATCAAACTACCTACATACCCTTCATTCTACTATCATCCATGTACCTATCCACGAGTCGCTTAAATGTCCCTAATGTATCTGCTTCTACTACCACCGCTGGCAGTGCATTCCACGCACCCACCACTCTCTGTGTAAAGAACCTACCGCTGACATCTCCCCGAAACCTTCCTCCAATCACCTTAAAATTATGCCCCCTGGTGATAGCCCTTTCCGCCCTGGGAAAAAGTCTCTGGCTATCCACTCTATCTATGCCTCTCATCATCTTGTACCCCTCTATCAAGTCACCTCTCATCCTTCTTCGTTCCAAACAGAAAAGCCCTAGCTCCCTCAACCTTTATTTCTAAGACATGCCCTCCAGTCCAGGCAGCATCCTGGTAAATCTCCTCTGCACCCTCTCTAAAGCTTCCACATCCTTCCTATAATGAGGTGACCAGAACTGAACACAATATTCCAAGTGTGGTCTAACCAGGGCTTTATAGAGCTGCAGCATAACCTCACGGCTCTTAAACTCAATCCCCCTGTTAATGAAAGCCAACACACCATACGCCTTCTTAACAACACTATCAACTTGGGTGGCAACTTTGAGCGATCTATGGACACGGACCCCAAGATCCCTCTGTTCCTCCACACTACCAAGAATCCCGTCTTTAAGCCTGTATTCTGCATTCAAATTCAACCTTCCAAAATGAATCACTTCACAATTTTCCAGGTTGATCTCCATCTGCCATTTCTCAACCCAGCTCTGCATCCTGTCAATGTCCCGTTGCAACCTACAACAGCCTTTTACACTATCCATAACTCCAGCAACCTTCGTGTCATCGGCAAACTTGCTAACCCAGCCTTCCACTTCCTCATCCAAGTCATTTATAAAAATCACAAAGAGCAGAGGTCCCAGAACAGATCCTTGTGGAACACCACTGGTCACCGAGCTCCAGGCTGAATACTTTCCATCCACTACCACCCTCTGTCTTCTATGGGCCAGCCAATTCTGTATCCAGACAGCCAACTTTCCCTGTATCCCATGCCTCCTTACTTTCTGAATGAGCCTACCATGGGGAACCTTATCAAACGCCTTGCTAAAATCCACATCCACTGCTCTTCCTTCATCAATGTGTTTTGTCACATCTTCAAAGAATTCAATAAGGCTTGTGAGGCATGACCTGCCCCTCACAAAGCCATGTTGACTGTCTCTAATCAAACCATGCTTTTCCAAATAATCATAAATCCTGAATCTTAGAATCCTCTCCAATAATTTGCCCACTACCGACGTAAGACTGACTGGTCTATAATTCCCAGGGTTATCCCTATTCCCTTTCTTGAACAAGGGAATAACATTTGCCACCCTCCAATCATCTTTTACGACTCCAGTGGACAGTGAGGATGCAAAGATCATCGCCAAAGGCGCGGCAATCTCTTCCCTCGCTTCCCTTAATATCCTTGGGTATATCCCGTCTGGCCCCGGGGACTTATCTGTCCTCATGTCTTTCAACGTTTCCAGCACATCCTCCCTCTTAACATCAACCTGTTCGAGCATATCAGCCTGTTTCACGCTGCCCTCACAAATGACAAGGTCCCTCTCACTAGTGAATACTGAAGCAAAGTATTCATTTAGGACCTCCCCTACCTCCTCTGACTCCAGGCACAAGTTCCCTCCACTATCTCTGATTGGCCCTACCCTCACTCTGCCATCCTCTTGTTCCTCACATAAGTGTAGAACGCCTTGGGATTTTCCTTAATCCTACCCGCCAAGACTTTTTCATGTCCCCATCTAGCTCTCCTAAGTCCATTCTTCAATTCCTTCCTGGCTACCTTGTAACCCTCTAGAGCCCTGTCTGATCCTTGCTTCCTCAAGCTTAAGTAAGCTTCCTTCTTCCTCTTGACTAGCTGTTCCACATCTCTTGTCATTCATGGTTCCTTCACCCTACCATCCCTTCCTTGCCTCATCGGGACAAACCTATCCAGCAGTCGCAGCAAGTGCTCCCGAAACAACCTCCACATTTCTGTCATGCATTTCCCTGAGAACATCTGTTCCCAATTTATGCTCCCCAGTTCCTGCATAATAGCATTGTAATTCCCCCTCCCCCAATTAAATATTTTCCCATCCCGTCTGCTCCTGTCCCTCTCCATGACTATAGTAAAGGTCAGGGAGTTGTGATCACTATCACCGAAATGCTCTCCAACCGAGAGATCTGCCTCCTGGCCTGGTTCGTTGCCAAGCACCAAATCCAACATAGTCTCCCCTCTAGTCGGCCTATCTACATATTGAGTCAGGAAACCTTCCTGGACACACCTGACAAAAACTGCTCCATCCAAACTATTTGCACTAAGGAGGTTCCAATCAATATTAGGGAAGTTGAAGTCACCCATGACAACAACCCTGCTACTTCTGCACCGTTCCAAAATCTGCCTCCCAATCTGTTCCTCCGTGTCTCTGTTGCTTTTGGGGCGTCTATAGAAAACTCCCAACAAAGTGACTGCTCCTTTCCTGTTTCTGACTTCCACCCATAATGACTCAGTAGACAAACCCTCCTCGACGATCTCCCTTTCTGCAGCTGTGATACTATCCCTGATTAGCAATGCCACTCCCCCACCTCTTTTACCTCCCTCCCTATTCCTTTTGAAACATCTAAACCCCGGAACATCCAACATCCATTCCTGCCCCTGTGATATCTAAGTCTCCGTAATGGCCACAACATCGTAGCTCCAAGTACTGATCCATGCTCTAAGTTCCTCACCCTTATTCCTGACACTTCTTGCGTTAAAATAGACACACTTCAACCCATCATACTGGCTGCAACTTTGCCCTGTCAACTGTCTAACCTTCCTCACAGACTCTCTGCACTCTGTATCTACCTGTTCAACAGCTACCCCATCCACTGTTCCGTAGCTCCGGTTCCCATTCCCCTGCCAAACTAGTTTAAACCCTCCCGAAGAGCTCTAGCAAACCTCCCGCCCAGGATATTGGTGCCCCTCCAGTTCAGATGCAACCCGATCTTCTTGTACAGGTCCCACCTTCCCCAGAAGGTATCCCAATGATCCACATAACTGAAGCCCTCCCTCCTACACCAGCTCTGTAGCCACGTGTTCAGCTGCACTCGCTCTCTGTTTCTAGCCTCACTAGCACGTGGCACCGGTATCAATCCTGAGATTACTACTCTGCTTGTCTTAAATCATCCAGTTTTATCTGTGTTCTTCAAACACCAGCTTCAGAGTAAAGAAGCTGCAGCAAATGGTACTGTCACACTTTGTTGCAAGCTTACTAAGCCTCATGTTCAGGTAGTGTAGATGAGCAGAGAGATCTTGGTGTCCAGGTACATAAATCCCTGAAGGTTGCTACCCAGGTTAATAGGGCTGTTAAGAAGGCATATGGTGTGTTAGCTTTTATTAGTAGGGGGATCGAGTTTCGGAGCCACGAGATCATGCTGCAGCTGTACAAAACTCTGGTGAGACCGCACCTGGAGTATTGCGTGCAGTTCTGGTCACCGCATTATAGGAAGGATGTGGAAGCTTTGGAAAGGGTGCAGAGGAGATTTACTAGGATGTTGCCTGGTATGGAGGGAAGGTCTTACGAGGAAAGGCTGAGGGACTTGAGGTTGTTTTCATTGGAGAGAAGGAGGAGGAGAGGTGACTTAATAGAGACATATAAGATAATCAGAGGGTTAGATAGGGTGGATAGTGAGCGAGGGGACATAGCTTTAAGTTGAGGGGTGATAGATATAGGACAGATGTTAGAGGTAGTTTCTTTACTCAGAGAGTAGTAGGGGCGTGGAACGCCCTGCCTGCAACAGTAGTAGACTCGCCAACTTTAAGGGCATTTAAGTGGTCATTGGATAGACATATGGATGAAAATGGAATAGTGTAGGTCAGATGGTTTCACAGGTCGGCGCAACATCGAGGGCCGAAGGGCCTGTACTGTGCTGTAATGTTCTAATTCTAATTCTAACCTAACTCCCTATATTCGCTTTTCAGGTCCTCATCCCTTTTCCTAGCTATGTCATTGGTACCAATGTGTACCACGACTTCTGGCTGCTCCCCCTCCCCCTTAAGAATCCTGTAGTCTCGATCTGAGACATCCCTGACCCTGGCACCCGGGAGGCAACATACCATCCGGGAGTCTCGTTCGCGACCACAGAATCTCCTGTCTGTTCCTTTAACAATTGAATCTCCTATCACTATCGCTCTCCTATTCTCCCCCCTTCCCTTCTGAGCCGCAGAGCCAGGCTCAGTGCCAGAGACCTGGCCGCTGTGGCTTTTCCCTGGTCGGTCATTCCCCCCAACCGTATCCAAAACGGTATACTTATTATTGAGGGGAACGGCCACAGGGGATCCTTGCACTGTGCGCCTATTCCCTTTCCCTCCCCTGACGGTCACCCAGCTACCTTTATCCTGTGACTTAGGTGTCAGTACTTCCCTATAACTGCTCTCTATCACCCCCTCAGCCTCCCGCATGATCTGAACTTCATCCAGCTCCATATTTGCAACATGTCGGAGTTTATCATCCAGTGTTGCATAAGGTTGGTCACTGAGGCACTCTACTCAATGAGAGTTAACTATATTTCATTCTCTCTTGCCAGACAGCAGTGAGCAAGAATGCAGTTTCATTCGGATGGCAGGCTTCCGCGTGGTAAATGGTGCCATTGACAACACACACATCACTTTGCAGGCACCACAACTCTGAGATGTATTGCAACCGAAAGGGATTCCACTACCTCAAATCCAGCTGCTGTGTCACCAGGAGCAGAGAATAATGCACATCAAACCCTGATATCCTGGCAGCAGTCCTCTGTACCAGCTGCGTTTGAGCCACCATGACATACAAAGGTAGCTACCGGGTGACAAGGACAATCTACTGACCACTAGACTCATGCCTCTAGTGGGTAATCCACAAACACACATGTGTGCAGCATGCATACAATGAAAGCTATGCTGCCACATGAAATGAGATAGAGTCGATCACAGGTGTGCTAAAACAATGCTTCTGCTGCCTGCATCACTCTGGAGTAGCCCTGCAGCTATTTGGCAGAGCATGTGTTAAGATTCATGGTGGTCTGTTGCTTGCTGCACAACCCTTGTCATCAGAGAATCACAGAATTGTTACAGCGCAGAAGGAGGCCATTTGCCCTATCGTGTCCACACCAGCTCTCCGAATCATGAGAGCACAGCCCTTACCAACAACGAGACAAGCAGCTGAGAGGCAACAGGAGGAGCAAGAAGAAAAGCAAGAGGAAGCAACCTAGACAGCCCTTTCTGCCTGGGCTGTCCATGATGTACTCATCCAAATGCGATACCAAAAACTGCAACTCCAATTCCGCATTCACCAGCAGACCAACAACTTACCTTCCCTCTGCCACTGACCATTACAGTATCCACTTGGCCACAATGCAAGAATAAAAGCCAACACAAAATAAACATGCCAAATGAAATTTATAAATCAAAAAACACACTATATTGTATACAAATGTAAAATAATCACCCTTGTGCATTCCCTTACTGTCTGTTTCCATATGTCTTGTCTTGTCCTGATTCTTCTAAACAGTGCTACACAGCGGCTGCAGCATGGCTGGTGGAAGGCAGCTATCTTTCAGTGGGAGAGACACCAACAGCCTTGCAGTACAACCCCAAGCAAGTCTGGGCCTAGAAGGCTCGGCTTCAGACTGCACCAGCTCAGCTGGCTGGCTGACAGACATCAGCAAGAGCACTGGCAAGACTGGCTGTAGTGGGAGGATGAATGCTGTCATCCTGAAGAGAAGAGGTTGATGCTCAACAAAACCACTGCCACTCCCATGGGGTGGTTCCTCAACAATCCTGATAATCTGTGGGAGGACAGATTGTTGGACTGCTGTGACACCCTCCAAGGCTCTTTGAACACTGGGATCCACAGCCATGATGGCAGCTGTTTGAGCGTGTATTGCAGCAAGTTGACAACAACTTGTATTTATACAATGCCTTGCATGACAGAAGGCTGAGCTTCCAAGGAAGCACTCAGACATTGGGTGGCTTCTGCTTCTGCTGCAAAGGAAGTTGTGATATTGGCCATCAGACCCTTCATCATGGTTGGATCCACAAGTGCGGAGTTGATCACCACTTCCATGCCGGAAAGAATGGGCTCCAAGCTCTGTGCAAAGCCCTGTGCAAAGTTGGTGATGAACTTCGCCACGCTCCTTCACATTGTATGCATGCTTTCAGTCAGGTCTGTCAATGTACCAAGCAATTCATTGTTCATAACTTTCAGCCCTCTTCTGTAGTCTGCCCTAACAAAGTGCTCTTCTGAGTCCGCAGCAGCAGAGCTTGTGTGCGACCTTGCCCTCTGGCAAACTGGTATCTGCACAATCCTTGCCCCCACCCTGGTTGCAGGCCACTCAAGCCTGGTGTCTCCATACAGATCCCACCTCTATGCTTTCCTCTAATTACAGCACAGTGTCAGTATCTGAACTGGGAACTGCAAAAGTTACATTGAGTGACAGTGTTCCCTCATCATCAGTGTCTTGTTGCCTGTCCATTTGTTGTTTTTTATGACTGGCTGGCCAGGTGGCATTTCTTGGGCATCTGAAAGGACAAATGGTTGTGGTGAGGGATGTGGGGAGGAAAGTAAGAGGTGTATGCTTGCAACATCTGCAACTCCTAAATCAGAAGAGATTGGGGATGAGGAGAATATGGGAGGTGAGAAGGAGATTTAGGTAAGGGGATACTGACATCTTCTATGGCTTCAGCCCTGCCACTGGCCACGGTCTCAACAGTGGCCACTCTAATGATGGCAAACACCATAACACCATCTCTTCCATAGTGGTAATGACATGTAGCCATGTCTATCCCCCACCAGTTAGCTCTTGCTGCCTCAGATTAGTCATAGAGACAGAGTTTTACAGCACAGAAAACGGCCCTTTAGCCTATCTATTTTAATTCAATTTTCCAGCACTTGGCCCAAAGCCTTGTATGCTATGGCATTTCAAGTGCTCATTTAAATACTTTTTAGATGTTGTGAGGGTTCCTGCCTCAAAAGCCTTACTGAATTCCATGTAGACTACATCAACTGCTTTACCCTCATCTACACACCTAGTCAGCTCCTCGAAAAATTCAATCAAATTTGTTAGACATGATCTTCCCCCTGACAAAGTCATGCTGACTATCCCTGATTAATCCCTGCCTCTCAAAGTGGAGATTAATTCCGTCCCTCTGAATTTTTTCCAATAGTTTCCCTACCACTGATGTTAGACTCACTGCTCTGTAATTACCTGGTTTATTCCTACCACCCTTCTTGAATAATGGTACCACATTCACTGTCCTCCAGTCCTCTGGCACCTCTTCTGTGGCCAGAAAGGATTTGAAAATTTGTGTCAGAGCCCCTGCAATCTCCTCCCTTGCCTCACATAGCAGTCTGGGATACATCTCATCTGGGCCCTGGGGGTTTATCCACTTTTAAGTCTGCTAAAACTGCTAATACTTCCTCCCTTTCAATGCTAATTTGTTCAAGTATATCACCCAATCCCCCTCCCTGATCTCTACACCCACATCATCCTTCTCCATAGTGAATACAGATGAAAAGTAAAGTAATCATTCAAAGCCTCACCTACGTCCTCCGGCTCCACACACAGGTTGCCACTTTGGTCCCTAATGGGCCCTACTCTTTTCCCTGGTTATCCTCTTGCCCTTAATATACTTAGAAAAACCACTTGGGATTTTCCTTTATCGTGCCCGCCAGTGCTTTTTCATGCCCCCTCTTCGCTCTCCTACACATTGTCCTGCAAGAGAGAGGGAGGTGTGACAGTGAGTGACCTGCAAACTGTTTCGCTGATGTGGCTATCATGGTTGAACAGCTGGTAGTGCGTGCAAGCTGAGATGAGGGTGGCAGGCTTTCAGCAGTACTAACTGCATGAGGGTGAAGTGTAGCTATGTTTGGTAAGTGTCCTGATTGAGAGAATGTTGGTAGTTGGGTGATGGGGTTGCGGTACATTTTAAAAATTCTTTCATGGGATGTGAGAGTTGCTGGCAAGGCCAGCATTTGTTGCCCATCCTTAATTGCCCTTAAGATGGTGGTGAGCCACCTTATTGAACCCCTGCAGTCCATCTGGTGTCGGTACATTCCCGGTGCTGTTAGGAAGGGAGTTCCAGGTTTTTGACCCAGCAACAGTAACGGAATGGTGATACAGGTCTAAGTCAGGCTGTTTTGTGACTTGCAGGGAAACTTGCAGATGGCGGTGTTCCAATGCATCTGCTGCCCTTGCCTTTCTAGGCGGTAGTGGTTGGGGGCTTGGAAGGTGCTGTCGAAGGAGGCTTAGCAAGTTGCTGCAGCGCATCTTGTAGATGGTACACACTGTGGCCACAGTGCGCCAGTGGTGGAGAGACTGAATGTTTAAGGTGCTGGGTCGGGTGCCAATCAAGCGGGCTGCTTTGTCCTGGATGGTGTTGAGCTTCCCGAGTGTTGTTCGAGTTGCAGTCATCCAGGCAAGTGGAATCTATTCCATCACACTCCTAACTTGTGCCTTGTAGATGCTGGACAGGCTTTGGGAAGTCAGGTGGTGAATTACTTGCTGCAGAATTCCCAGCCCCAGCCTTTTGTAGCCACAGTCTTTATATGGCTGCTCCAGTTCAGTTTCTGGTCAATAGTAACTCCAGGATATTGACAGTGGGGGATTCAATGATAATGCTGTTGAACATCAAGGGGAGATGGTTAGATTCTCCCTTGTTGGAGATGATCATTGCTGGCACTAGAATGGTGTGAATGTTACTTGAGCATTGAGCAGTGTCTGAGGCTCGTGGTGCAATTGGTGGGATATGGCATTTGAAGATGCATTCACTGACCTCGACCACTCGTGTGAGCTCATTGAACGTTTTGCGGCACTGCATTCAGATCCTTGGGGCTTGACTCCTGGCATTGACTGCCATGGTTATCTTCTCCCACTGCCTTTTGAATGTTTTGCTAAATGGCCTCCTTGGCCCCTCCTGGATGCAACATTTCTCTCCTCCTTTGCATCTCCTCCACCAAGGCCTCCAGCGCAGCGTCCTAGAACGTTGGAGTCCATTCTTTCCTATGTTGTGCCATCATTCAGTCTTTTTCTACCTCAGAGTGACTTGTACAAGGACTTCCACCACCTGCTCCAGCTACAATACACTTTCCTTTTAAGAGGTGCAGGCTGGCTTTAAGTAGGCAACCTAGCTTCAACACGTGCTAGCCTCTCATGATTTTGAGCCACCTGCTGAGGGATGCGGCCACTTAATTGCACACTTAGCGCTGTTTGCACACTACAATCATGGTAATGAGTGGGCAGCATAAAGTTCACATTGAATGGTGTGCGGTAATCATGCATCGTGAGCCCTGCACCTGGTTTTGGAGGTTGTCCAATTCAGCCCCCACTGGGTAAGGACAAACAAGAAATGATAATAGTGTTTCTGACAGATCAAAGCAATCAATCTCTATCAGTTAGTCTACAACAGACCCAGGCATGATGCGAGGACAAATTCAGTGGGGGTGAGCTAGCTTTGGGAATCCGAGGTCCAAATAGTGGCAAGGTATAAACAGATGTCACATGTAAGTGAGGAAAAGAAATGGGCCAAGGATAGAAGATTCGGGTACTTTGTGGTCAGGGTAAAGATGTCATTGGTTGAGCTGTATTGGATGCATTGGGAAAGGTAGTACAACAATCACACACAATCTGGATTGTATGAAGGAGGCAGGACTCACAGCACCAGGCTGAAAAGTCGGGGGGAACCCCGCCTCTATATTTTTTCTAACCCTGGAGCAATCCTCCAGTCTTTTGGAGTCAAAGTTTAAGGAGGCAGTATCCCCGTCCCTTTAAACACTTAATAGGGAAGGGCATCCCACCCACCCCTCCAAGAACTGCTAGCCAATCACAGGGCCGGTAACTCAACAATATCAGCAGCACAACCGGGAGCGGCAACCACTGCTGGTACTGCAGAGGCCCCGGACCCAGGTCCAACGCTGGAACCCCAGAGAAGAGGTAGGTTAGGTGGGGTCGCCGGGGATAGTCCGAGGGATAGTGGGCTCCAGCAAAGGGGGGGGGGCGGGGGGCGAGGCGAAGGGGGTTCCAGGGGGTCCAGTTGTTCCTGGCGGAACCTTCCATAGACCATGAATTGTCCGCAAAGGAAGGACGCCTGCTCCCCAAGCCCAAAGGAATGCGCCTCGCTTTCCAAAGTGTCCTCTCCGTGCAGCAAAGACCCCCCCTCCCCACCCCCGCCACTGAAGATCCCAGAGGTGGCAGGAAAAGGCCCTTAATTGGACGTCAATAGGCCACCTAACAGCTTCAGTTGGACTCTGGGCGGGAAGGCCGATGTCAGCCTATCCTGCCCCCAAGATGATTGGGCCCGGCAATCCCAGCACCGGGTGTCGTGGTGGCCCCTGCTGCTCTGATTCTCTGGCACACCCACCTCCCGCCATGGAACCCGACATTGTGGACTGGATTTTGTTCCCAGCCCAATGTCTCCCAGAACTGGAGGGGTTGGAGTGATCAACCCATTTTGACACCATGGAGAGATCAAGGAGGACAAAGTAGCATTACATAGTTACATACCAAAGGACATGATTGATGTCTTTGGTGGTGTGGGCAGCATGGAAACCAGACTGAAAGGATTTGAAAAGGAAATTTGGGGAGGGGGACCTCAGAGTTGGGAGCAATGACAAGAAAAGTTATAGAGATGGGGCAATATTTGGAAAGAGGGATAGGGCAAGCTGTTTTGGGTAGGGTTATGATGTCAGTTTTGAAGTGGTCATGTGTGATATCAAGCCGGGCATGAACTGGTGCCTCCAAAAGAGGATGAGATTCTTTAGGATTGTTTGGATGGGTCATCCGTCGCTCAGCTTTTCGCACTGTCACTCCAGGACTTGAGCTCAAAAATCTAGGCTGAATCTCCAGTGCAGTACCGAAGGAGTGCTGCACTCTCAGAGGGGCAGTCTCCTGGATGAGATGTTAAACCAAGGCCCATCTTCTCTCTCAGGTGGCTGTAAAAAATCCCACGGCACTATTTTGAAGAAAAGGAGGGGAAGTATCCCTGGTGTCCTGGCCAATATTGATCCCTCAATCAACATCTCAAAAACAGATTATCCGGTCATTACCACATTGCAGTTGTTGGGAGTTTTCTGTGTTCAATTTGGCTGCCATGTTTCCTACATTACAACAGTGACTACACTTCAAAAGTACTTCATTTGCTGTAAAACACTTTGGGACATTCTGTGGCTGTGAAAGGAGCTATATAAATGCTATTCTTTCATTTGTTAAGAAAACATAATATGCCAAATGAGAAATTTTAATTCATCAGTTGAAAACTTGCATTAAAATTTTAACTTTCAAAAAACTGGCAGCCAAGATGGCCACCATAATTTGCATCTGAAACACCTTTTCACATTCAAAGGCGTCCAGCAGGAGACACATGTCTGATGAGCCTGGACCCAAAACAATGGCTTGCTCTAGTGATTGAATTACCCAAGTTATTGTTCATTAGCATGGAATTCAAGGCCATCTTAACACATTGACTTCAAAAAGAGCAAACCCCTCCAAGTGTAAGTATTGGCAGCCTGAGGCCTGAGGAGATGGTAACTCCTAACCTTGAAACTCATTAGAAGGTTCCAGAGAATACACTGAGGCAGTCATGTGACCATCTGTCCATCTCTGTGAAAGCTGAGAGTTTCTCTTGAACAAAGACAGACAAACCAGTGACAAACAGTGCAGAAGCAGACGGGCTGTGCCCCTCTCTCTCCCCCCTCTCTCCAGATAACATTGCAAGTTTGAAAACTGTCTGCAACTGTGGACCCTCCAAGTCTACAGATTGCTAGACAGACACCAGGGGAAATAAAGCCACCTACAAGTCTGCCTCCAAGAAAACCTTGAGCCAAGTGGGCCAGCCACAAAGTGCACCTCAACCAGCCAAAGACTTAAGAACACAACTTCAGCAGGAAAACATCGGAATCATCCACCTCACCGACTGTGTATTAATTTTATAAGAATTTATTCTGGACTCTAATCCAACCATAAATCTACTTCTTAATCTAATCTATTTGTATATGTGTGATTGTCGTGTGAGTGTGTGCGTGAATAGAAACATAAAAAATAGGAGCAGGAATAGGCCATTCGGCCCTTCGGGTCTGCTCCACCATTCAAAGATCATGGTTGATCGTCTAATTCAGTACCCTGTTCCCGCTTTCTGCCCATTTCCCTTTGGCATTAAGAAATATATCTATCTCCTTCTTGAATATATTTAATGACTTGGCCTCCACTGCCTTCTTCGGTAAAGAATTCCACAGGTTCACTACCCTCAGTGAAGAAATCTCTCCTCATCTCAGTTCTAACTGGCATACCTTGTGTCCTGAGACTGTGACGCCTGATTCTGGACACCCCAGCCATCGGGAACATCCTCCCTGCATCTAGACTGTCTAATCCTGTTAGAATTTTATAGGTTTCTATGAGGTCCCCTCTCATTCTTCTAAACTCTATTGAATATAGGCCTAGTTGACCCAATCTCTCCTCATACGTCAATCCTGCCATCCCAGGAATCAGTCTAGTAAATCTTCTTTGCACTCCCTCCATGGCAAGAACATCCTCAGATAAGAAGACCAAAACTGCACACAATATTTCAGATGTGGTCTCACCAAGGCCCTGTATAACTGCAGTAAGACATCCTTGCTCCTGTACTCAAATCCTCTTGCAATGAAGGCCAAAATACCATTCGCCTTCCTAACTGCTTGCTGCACCGGAATGCTTGCTTTCAGCGACTGGGGTACAAGGACAGCCAGGTCTCGCTGCACCTCCCCCTTTCCTAATCTGTCATCATTCAGATAATAATCTGCCTTTCTGTTTTTACAACCAAAGTGGATAACCTCACATTTATCCACTTTATACTGCATCTGCCATGCATTTGCCCCACTCACCCAACTTGTCCAAATCACATTGGAGCCTCTTTGCATGAAAGGCCTGCTCAGGTTAGGAAATAAAAACCTGACCCGAACCCGACAGAACCACATCGGACCCGACCCCGAGTCCCTCCACTTTTTCCTGCAACCGACTCGACCACCAGAATGGTTACCTACCTTGATTCCATAGTGCACTCACTCACTGTACCACTTTTGGATTAAGAAAGCTGCAGCATGAGCATGATGACGTCATTGAGATGCTCACTAGCTCACTGCGCAGACTCAGAGTTTCCCACCTGGACGTCCCAGATTCGAGCTCAGGTAGGTTTTTCCAACACTCTCCACTCCAGCAGAGCAAAATGCAAGGCATCCTGTGTGTATCCGACCTGGACCCGACCCGACCCGGCCCAAGCCAAACCCGAAAGCCGGACCCGGAGGAGCGTCGCGACCCGAACCAGACACATGTCGTCGGGTCTCGTCGGGTTCGGGTCGGGTAGCAGGCCTTTACTTTGCATCCTCCTCACAGCTCACATTCTCCCCCAGCTTTGTGTCGTCTGCAAACTTAGTAATGTTACATTTAGTTCCCTCACCCAAGTCATTATTGTATATTGTGACTAGCTGGGGCCCTGAGCACTGATCCCTGCAGTACCCCACTAGTCACTGCCTGCCACCCGGAAAAAGACCCATTTATTCCGACTCTCTGTTTCCTGTCTGTCAACCATTTCTCAATCCATGCTAGTATATTAGCCCCAGACCCATGTGCTTTAATTTTGCACACTAACCTCTTATGTGGGACCTTATCAAAAGCCTTCTGAAAATCCAAATACACCACATCCACTGGTTCTCCCTTATCTATTCTACTAGTTAGAATGTGTAGCTTTTAAAAATTATTTTATTTAGATTGAGTTTAGATTGTTAAGTATAATAAACTCACCTCTTTCTTGTTTAAACTCAGGAAAACCTGTCCGATGGGTGCTTTCACAATCACAACAAAGGTAAAAGGGTAAAATACTCAGAGGTGGTAAGCACATCAACTGTTTCAAAAGGAATAAAGCCCGTTGCAGTCAAATAAAGGGAGCCTGTGACCCCCTACTCACCTGGCCATAACACATTTCTCATGGAAAAAGCAGTCACTGGTAATACAGCACTATACAGCCATTCACAGAGGCACTCAGGAAATCTCCCAATCTCCCATATATACAGTTCATCCCGATATCAAGTGTGAATTACACGTTATGCTATGTGATCCATAATATCATGTATTGTGCACCGTTATGATATCATTCATAACTCAATAATCGAACAAAAGAAAAGGGATCTCAAGGTTACAGATCATTTTAGAAGCACAAATTCAACGTTTGCCCTCTGTTCGTTCAAACTTATGCTGCAACTTCTCATTTGGAACACAATTGTTACAATGTGTCTACTATAAATAGTGCAGACTAAAAGATTTTCACCTCTCTTTGGACTTGCCTGGGGCTGCAAAACAGGAGATTCACTTCAGGCTGAATTTAAAGTGAAACTCAACAGTCAAAGCACATATTGGGCTCACAAGCAGAGTAGGAGCCACCCTTCCTCGAAACCCTGTGTGATCACATTCACATTGAGATTGTGTGAAATGAATGCAACTTCAAGGGACATAAAAGTATAAATGGAGCTTAACTTTTACTGAAGCTTCATTCAAGGATTTTGCCACAACATACAGAAAGAGTTTACTGATCTTTCTGTTCCTCCAGAGAAAAAAAAAGTCTCTTCAGGTTAAAATCATTCCAGGTTTTGCATGTACTCTAATCCTAGTGTTGTGACAAGTTGAGTGCTTTGATTTTTATTCATATATAAATATACAGAATTAGTGGCCCCTTTTCACACAGACTTAATCATCACTGGAATAGAAATGGAACAGAAGGGAAAGAAAACAGACTTCGGCCTTTAATGAAATATGCAGGCAGAAAGTGGGTGAAAAGAGTTCCAATTTAGGGAATGAACCTGCCTTCCCAAATAGCATTTGCATCATGTTGATGCCATATTGGTTCAGGGGCTGTGGAAGCATCCCTGGTTTCCACCTAAAACAGGTCTCACCTTTTGAATATGCTAACGAGGGGCCGAACGCCTGATGTAGGCTGGAAATTGGTTTTACCCTGAATACAGGAGGTGCAGGACCTGTTGTGTTTTGGATGACCAGTTCTTCATGTGGCCTAACCAGCAGACGCATCCTCTCAGCCCAATGTTACAACTACGTGCCACTGCCGGCCACTGTTCGTCCCTTTCCCAATTGCCTCTCCCCAGCCCCCCTCCCCCACCACAGAACCACCCGAGATCCTCGGCCAGTGTCACAGTCATATTTTGCTTTCCTCCTGACCAGTGAGGTGCCTTTAGGACCATGACTAGCACCCGGAGCTCACCGCTAATGTACTGATGAGGCTAGTGGACTAATTTATGGTGGTCCTGTTGCTGATCCTGTTAGGCACATGCAGTGCTGCACTGGGAACATGTCCTGAGTCAAGCGTGATCCAATTTCCAGGCCCAAGAAGTTAGCAGCAACCAAATCTTTCCCCAATTTCTTGAAGTAGGTGATTTTTGCAAAGATATGGCTCCACAGGCACCCATACCTCCCTTACACTCACCCAAGTGACTGTTCAGTAAGTGCTGATAGGACATTAAACTTTAAACTGTTCAGGGAATCACAACCTAGTCTTGAATTTTTTCTCATTGGCAGACTTATGGCGGGTGCCACTGGATTGGGCATTTTGGTTTATATTTTTCCCCATCCTAGCTTAGGGTCACTAAGAAGAATTGTAGCATCAGTATTCCCCAATTGAAAATCAGATAATGCAATGCAGTAGGTGAGGAAAGTCTCAAAATTTGATTCCTTGTGCTGGGTTAACAATGGTTGCTCATACAGAGGATTTGTGTGTACAAATTGTTTTGTTCGGCCAAGCAAATTTTAGGCTCAAAATGTAAATGATGGACTAGGAATAGATGACAATGTATATGCTTACAAGATGTGCAAGGTGCACAAAGTGGAGAATTCAGTCCAGGACAGGACTTTGGTCCTGTGTGCCATTATAATTTCTTTTGAAGGTTCTGATTATTATATTGGCTCATGCACTAATTAATGCCCTCTATTTGTACCTCCTTCTGAGCCTTATACTTGCAGTTATTGTATAAAATACAGCTTCCATACTTCAGACTTTAAACATTTGCACCAGCACCATTGAAGCCTAATTGTATAAGCATGACCCTTGTTTTTAACCCTAATGTGGGTCATTTACCCCATCAGGGAAAACTCAGGATGGAATCGCTCTAAATTCCTCACCTTTAGATTAAACACCATACATTCCATGGTTATGTTTTTGGAAGTCAGCCCAGAGCTAAATCACAAGAAGAAATAGCTAGAAGAATAAAAAGGGGGATCATATTTACGTCACTGAATATGCATTGCATCCTGAAGCACTTGGACGAGATGTACATACAGGTGTCCTGTTCATGCCCGTTTTCATCTCTTCAGGTTTCTAGTTTCAGGAAGCAGATGGCTTTCTATTGATAGTCAAGCAATATCAAGGGGAAGGTGGTGATACAGAATATGGAAATCAGGTGGTATATGGTTCAGTGCCTCATATAGATAATCATACTTTAAGACTTTAGCTCATCCATTTATATAGAACAGCCCAGGTGGCTGTGGTTTAATCTTTTTTAGATGGAACACACTCCCTCTCTATATATAGACATATATTATCTTGCATATAATAATTTCAATATTTTTGATAAAGACTAAATTAAATAGTCAACTAGGTAAAAGGAGCTTCAGCTAGTTTTAGGTATTGGAACATCTTTCACTTTTCCCAAGCTGCCAACTAAAACTACATAGCAAGCAGTAAAAATGATATGATGATTTGGGAAATTTTGGCGAAGATTGACAAAAAGGTACCTCTCATAACTAGAAGCGAACTGAGAGTCCTACAGGAGTTGAAGTTGGCTTTTCTGAGCACTTGAGGTGGGTTTATTCACAAGATTGGATAAATTGCAATTAAATCTCTCCAAGGTACCTCTGAACCCACACCAAGTCCTGTTCACTCATCATCCCTGTGCTCGCTGATATACATTGGCTTCCAGTACAACTCCTCAATTTTAAAACTCTCATCCTCGTTTCCAAACCCCTCCATTGGCTCACACCTCCCTATCTCTGTATTCTCCTCTAGCCCTACAACCCTCCGAAATCTCCGCTCCTCCAATTCTGCCCTCTTGCACATTCGAGATTTTAATTGCTCCATCATTGGTGGCCGCACCTGCAGCTGCCTAGGCCCTGAGCCCTAGAATTCTCTTCCTAAACCTCTCTGCCTCCCTGTCTTTCTCTCCGCCTTTAAGACATTCCTTAAAGCTTTTGGTCATCTGTTCTTATATGGCTCAGATCAAATTTTGTTTAATAATGCTCTTGTGGAGAACCCTGGGATGTTTTACAACATTAAAATGCATGATAAAATGCAAACCAGTTGCAAGTTGTTGTTGAAACCAATTTACACTTTGAGATGTTTTTGAAAGCATCTTGTCTAAACCATTATCAAAGACAGGATTAAAAAGAAATTGGACGAGAAATAGAGATTGTTGTGCCTTTTTTTAGGCATTGTAAGTATTCTTAGAGCTCCAAAGTGGCAGCCATTTTGCACATGCAAATGTTTGGGGTGAAATGCACCAGCATGTGCAGTGAACAGCCGCTGGAAGTAAGAAGAGCAGGCAGATCATGACACCAAACATTGTGTAACACTGATTTGACCTCAGCAATGCCATTTTGGATCTCAATGCTCCAGCAGCAGGAAGAACCCCCAAGCCAGCATTATTTAAAAGGGATCATGAATTACATACAGGTTAGTTGATGGTCGATTTTTTCAGGGAGTGGTGTGGCAAATGTTGAACAAGTTTTTCTGCCTTTAAGGCTTCTGCACAAACCAGTTGCACCCTGACATAAAAGCAAAATACTGCGGATGCTGGAAATCTGAAATAAAAACAAGAAATGCTGGAATCACTCAGCAGGTCTGGCAGCATCTGTGAAAAGAGAAGCAGAGTTAACGTTTCGGGTCAGTGACCCTTCTTCGGAACTAGTAGGCATTGCTCTTGGAATGCAGCAAAGCTTGGAGAATGAACAGAGGCCACGTAGAGCAGGACAAGCTGCTTGAAGAGGGAGGAGGAGAGAAGGGGGAAGAAGGGCCCCCAGCAGGAGATCATATGTGCCTAGGGTTTTCAGGGAGCAATTGAACTACCTGGACCTCAGCAAAGGACAATGTGTGAGATATTTGCACTTCAGTAAGGACGTCCTCACTGATATCGGTCACTTGTTGCAGCCACAACTGCAACTTCAGAGCAGGACAAGGACCGCATTGCCAGTGACTGTGAAGCTGACCATGGCAACGAACCTTTATGCATTTAGCTTCTTCCCGGCTAGGGCAAGATACATTTGCAACATCTCAGTTTGGCATCCACAGCGGCTCTCTACTCAATGACCATTAACTACATTGCATTCTGTCTTGCCAGAAATAAGCAGCCTGAGCATGTTCAAACTTCATAAGGATTGCAGGTTTTGCTAGGGTGCAGAGTGCCATTGACTGTACACACATTGCTTTGTGGGCACCGCATGTTAACTCTTCCCTATACTGGAACCAAAAGGGATTCCACTCCCTTAACGTCCAGCTGGTATGTGACCATAGGTAACGAACCGTGCAGGTCAATGCCTGGTGTATTTGAGCCACCATGGCAAAATGAAGTGTGGCTAATGGGCAGCAAGGGGCATCAGCTGGCAACAGTATCTGAGCTGGTGGATACGAGTGAGAAATCGAGCATCTTCACCATTATTGTCTTCTTGATATGCTTCCACTGTCTGGTCAGGTTGCTCTTTTCAGATATCTGAAAGGAGAAAAGCATAAGGGTAAGGTTATGGTGTGGGTGGAGGTGTGGATGTGGGGAACTGGCAGCTATATAAAGAGGTGCATCTTAAAAATCTGTAGCTCATATATTGGAAGTGTCTGGAATGATGGGATGGAGGGATGGTAGAAGGAGGCTAGGTATGAGGATACCATCAGTCGTGATGGTTTCAGTCTTGCTGTTGGCCATGGCCTTAGCATTGGCCATCCCATAATGGCCAGCACCATCTCCGCCATGGAGGTTAAGAGCTGCAGCCATACCTATCTATATGGTTAGCTCCTGCTGTCTCCGTTTGTGCGCCACATTGTCCTGCAATCTATCTGGGTGATTTTGCTGTCACGGTTGAGTAGCTGGCAGTGTGAGGCTTGCAGCAGTGCTAAGTTTGTGAGGGTGCAGTGGAGCATATGAACTTCAGGTAAAAGTCCTGATTGATAGATTGTTGGTAGGTGAGTGACTGGTTGTATTGAGCAGTGTCTGGGGCTAATGCGCAGTTGGTGGGATATGGCTTTAGAAGATGCATTCACTGACCATGACCACTTGTGTGAGGCCAAAGTATTTCTTGCAGCATTGCATCCAGGTCCTTGGGGCTTGACTCCAAGCATTGCCCTCCATGGCTATCTAGCCCCACTGCCTTCTGAGCAGGTGTCTTAAGAGCCTCCTGGCCTTCTGTGGATACTGAACATTTCTCCTCCTTTCCACTCCTCCACCGAGATCTCCAATGTGCATTCAAAAACCTTGAAGCCCGCTACAATGCATCTCTCTAACAGTGCAAGCTAGCTTTATATGGTGCTAGCCACTCACAATATTAGCCACCTGGCGATGCATCCAGCCAATGAACAGTGCGGTTAGCACTAACTGGAGTCTGAAATCATTGAAATGAGCAGGCTGCATGAAGTTGGCATTTGACAGGTTAATCGTGCATCGCGAGGCCTGAAAATGGGCACAGGGATATCAAATTTAGCCTCCATTATATTCAGTTGCATGTTACTATGGGTAGGATTTTATCCTGCCCTTGGAGAGAGGAACAGAGGTGGGTGGGGGGGGCAACAAAATGGCAAGAGTGTCGTTCCTGACATTGTCCTGACCTCCTGCCATTTTGTCCACGGCAGAGAAAGCCGAGGACAGCTTTCCCACAACAGGCCAAAGTTTAAGGGCCTCTTCCTACCTCCAATTTTGTGGAGGCACTGCAAGGCCTCTTATCTGAGTCACGGGGGAGGGGGGGTGTCCCTCCTTTGAAGGCAATCCATGGCCCCGGAGGGCCCCCCAGTGGCGATGGCTGCCACCCCAGCAAGCCAAGCCCCACCACCCTCACTAATCCCCACACCCATTCCTGTTGCTGGGGCTGCCTGACGGGCCCCGGCGACCCCCGACCCTGCTCACCTATCCCGGGGTCTCCGACATCATCGCCTCTGCGGTACTGGCAGTGACCACTGCTCCCGATGGCACCGCCCCGTACTGCAGAGTTGCTGGCCCTCCAATTGGCCGGCCGCTCTGGAGGTGGGAGCTCATCTCTTAAAGGGACGGCATCCATGATGGCAGGCAGTTAATTGGCTGCCCGCCATTAAATTGCAACGGGGATCTGACGGAGGGCCGAGGCAGGTTCTCTCCACCTTCTGGCCCACTGCCGGGACCCATCGCCAGAATAAAATTTGGTCCCATGTGACAGAAACAGAATTTCTTTTTAGATTGTTGATAGTTGTTTACTTAATTACAATTCTTACTGTTCTATTTTCATCTCACTATCAATGTGACACTGTAGCTCCTAATTAATTAAATGAATTGTTTGCCATATAAAATTAGAGTTAAGGAAGACACATTGTTGCTCCCACCATAATGGATTTTCTTAGTTAAACAATTAGCGAATGGTGACAATAACTTTTTAAAAGGTCATTAATTGTCTTTGATATTTAAAAGAGAAAAAAATAATCACATTTATATAGTGCCTTATCTCATCTGAGAACTATTTCAAAGCACTTCACACAAATTACCTTTGAAATGCAGTCACAGTAATCAAGCAGCCATTTTGTGCACTGCCAGATCCCACAAATGCAATTTAATCTGTTTTAGTGGCATTGATTGTGGGATGAATATTGATCGGGGTACGAGGAGAAACACCTCGTCTTTCATCAACAGCTTTACTGGGATCTGTAACATTCACCTGCACAGGGAGATGGAGTCAGTATATCACCTCTATCAGTAATGGACTGATGTGTTAGCATAGGTCAGTGTCACATCATATCACACGTTCTAGTGTGATACCCAAATCTACCAGCTTCTGACCCAGAGGCAAGATTGCTATCAACTGGGCCAAGCTATGAACAAGCTGACAGGAATTCCAGCAAGTAATGCCAATGATGGGGCAAAGGAAGTGGGGTATGCACAAAAAGCAAAGGTTGGAGGAATGTAGAGTTCTTGGAGGGTTGCAGGGATAATGAGGGGTGAAGCCATGGAAGGATGTGTGTATGAGATGAGAATTTTAAAACTGGGCATTGGTGGCTCAAGAACCAATGTAGAATGCTACTGGTACGTCCTCTGCTACTGCAACAGCCTCTAGACTCTCTCAGTTGTTTCCTTTCCCTCCCACAATCTCTTTCAACTTTGTTGCCTTGAACAGCCAATATACTGTATAAGACATCCCTCTGCTCCTCAAGCCCTGAACAGCTTTGAAGACTCAGCCCCAGAACTGCTAATATGGAGTACTGTATAAAATCTGTTCTTGGAGCCTCTGAACTGCAGTTTTAAATAACTTAGCAAGAAATAAAGAGACAAAATTGGGGCTGCAAAAGACTCACATAGCTTTCAATCAAGTTCCTTCTCAACAACAACTATTTGCATTTATATAGGGCAGCACAGTGGCGCAGTGGTTAGCACCGCAGCCTCACAGCTCCAGCGACCCGGGTTCAATTCTGGGTACTGCCTGTGTGGAGTTTGCAAGTTCTCCCTGTGTCTGCGTGGGTTTCCTCCGGGTGCTCTGGTTTCCTCCCACATGCCAAAGACTTGCTGGTTGATAGGTTAATTGGCCATTATAAATTGCCCCTAGTATAGGTAGGTGGTAGGGAAATATAGGGGACAGGTGGGGATGTGGTAGGAATATGGAATTAGTGTAGGATTAGTATAAATGGGTGATTGATGGTCGGCACAGACTCAGTGGGCCGAAGGGCCTGTTTCAGTGCTGTATCTCTAAACTAAACATTAACATAGTAAAATGTCCCAAGTCACCAGGGGAGCATCTTCATTTTTACATTTATTCGATCTTCATGTCAGTTTCAGTCTATTGGTTGCTGAACAATTTTGGTTGCTATTTCCTCTCTTTCACCTCTAAAATGATCCTATAAAAGTACAACTTATATTTATATAGCTCTTTTAATGTAATAATACATCCCAAGGTCCTTCACAGGAGCCTTATAAAACAAAGTATGACACTGAGTCACAAATGGGGATTTTGGCCAGAATTGTACACCCCCCTCCACCCCTGGGAGCAGGTTGGAGGCAGGGTCGGGTGTAAAATTGAGTGGGAGGTTAGGGGGTGCTGTTCCCGTTGCCTTCCTGCCCCCACTGCAATTTTATGAGTGGCAGCGGCGGTGACAAATCGCCCGCCCACACCAGGCCAATTAAGGCCCTTAAGTAGCCAATTAGTTGCCACTTAAGGTCCTTCTCCTGCCACCGTAGGTATATTGTCAGCGGCGGGCAGGTGGTTCAGTAGCTCAGAAGGCTACACAATAAAACCTGGTGGCCTCCTTGCGGGATGGGGGGAGGCTCCTCCTGATCGGGAACCATATGCCCCATGGATGGTTCCCCCCACAGCACAAGCTGCCCCACTGCAGCACGTTTCTCCCCCCCGCACCCCCACAGCCTACTACTCCCTTGCCTCGCCAGGGACCAGTCAATTGTCCCTGCCAAGGCTAATGGAGGGCCTCCTCCATTGATGTTCCTCACACTGAGTGCAGTCCCAGCAGTGGCCACCACTCCTGGTGGAGCTGCTGGGACTGAGAGCTGCCAGCCCGCTGATTGGCCAACAGCTTTTAGAAGTGGAACTTCCTACCTCAAAAGTGCAGAAGTCCTGCCCAAGGCCAATTAAGGACCTGGGCCATGTAAAATCACTGCATAGCTTCCAGGCCCGGCGGAGGCGGACTCGCCCCTGAATTTCTGGCTGGTGGGTGGGGCCTCCACTGCCAGGTAAAACGTTGGCCCTCAGGTCGGATGACCAAAAGCTTGGTCAAAGATGTGTTTTTTTGAGGAGGGTCTTAAAGGAGGAAAGCAAGGTGGAGAGTTGGAGAGGTGTAAGGAGGGTATTCCAGAGCTTGGGGCCTAAGCAACTGAAGGCATGGCCACCAATGGCGGAGCGATTAAAATCACTGATGCACAAGAGGGCAGAATTAGAGGAGCGCAGATATCTGAGGGTTGTAGGGCTAGAGGAGATTACAGAGATAGGGAGAAGCGAGGCCATGGAGGGATTTGAAAACAAGGATGAGAATTTTAAAATTGCTCGACTAGGAGCCAATGTAGGTCAGCGAGCACAGGAGGTGATAGGGGAAACAACTTGGTATAAGTTAAGACATGGACAGCAGAGTTTTTGATGACCTCAAGTTTACGGAGAGTAGAATGTGGGAGACCGGCCAGGAGTGCATTGGAATAGTCAAGTCTAGAGGTAACAAAGGCAAAAATGAGGGTTTCAGCAGCAGATGAGCCGAAACGGGCGAAGCCAGGCGATGTTACAAAGATGGAAATAGGCGGTCCTAGTGATAGCATGTGAGGTCAGAAGCTCATCTCAAGGTCAAATGTGACACCAAGGTTGTGAACAGACTTGCTTAATCTCAGTCTGTTGCAAGAGAGAGAGATGGAGTCGGTTGCTAGGGAACAGAGTTTGGGGTGGGGACTGACATCAATGGTTTCCGTCTTGCTAATATTTAATTGGAGGAAATTTCTGCTTATCCAGTACCAGATGTTGGATAAGCAGTCTGATAATTTAGCAACAGTGGAGAAGTCGAAAGTAATGGTGGTGAGATAGAGCTGAATGTCGCAGCATACACTTTAAAACTCTCACCATGTTTTCGGATCAGGTCATCAAGGGGCAGTATGTAGATGAGAAATAGGAGGGAGCCAAGTATAGATCCTTGGGGGACACCAGAGATACCAGTGCAGGAACAGGGAGAGAAGCCATTGCAAGTGATTCCCTGGCTACGATTAGATAGATAAGAATGGCACCAGGTGAGAGCAGTCCTGCCCAGCTAGACGATAGAGGAGAGACATTGGAGGAGGATGGTGTGGTCAACCACGTCAAAGGCTGCAGACAGGTCGAGAAGGACAAGGAGGGAATGTTTACCTTTGTCACAGTCACATTTGTGACTTTGATAAGAATTGTTTTGGTACTGTGGTGGGGGCGAAAACCTGTTTAGCGGCATCCAAACATGGAGTTCCGGGAAAGATGGCAATGGATTTGGAAGGCGACCGTATGTTTCAGGACTTTGGAGAGGAAAGGGAGGTTGGAGATGTGATGGTAGTTTGCAAGGACAGTGGGGTCAAACTTTTTTTTTTTGAGAGGGATGATGACAGCAGATTTAAAAAGGAGAGAGGGACAACACATGAAGAGATAACCGTTAGCTGATATGGGGACCAGGAGGGGAAGTTGGGTGATCAGCAGTTTAGTGTAAATAGGATTGAGTGAATAGGAGGTGAGTCTCGTGGACAAGATGAGCTCAGAGAGTATGAGGGGAGATCGGAGAGAAACAAGAGAAAGATGTGAGTTCAGGACTAGGGCAGGGGGAGCAATGGAGGAAGTATGACCAGGTGAACTGGTGGAAGGGAGGGACACAGCAGAGACAGCTGATTGGATGGTCTCGATCTTAGTGACAAAGAAGTCCATGAGCTCCTCACACACTGTTGGAGGTGAGGGTGGAGGGGACAGGAGAGAGGGAGTTAAGACGACAGTTTGCAGTAGAGAAAAAAAAAATTGTAGGTCATTGCCTATACTTGATTCAATTGGCAGCACACTGATTACAAAGTCAGAAGATTGCATGTCACAGCCCCCACACCAGGACAGCGTGATGCAACCTTCAGGAGGTGTGCGGAGGGTCTGTTGCATTTGAGTGGTGCTGGGTTTTTTGGCTGATGTTAAGTAGCATTTGCTTGTTTCAGTGGCTCAGGTGGACGTTGAACACCCTATGGCATTATTTCCCCAGTGGTTATTGCCAGTATTTCTCCCTCAATCGATGCCAATTTAGGAGGCAGCTTGACTAGCCTTTATACTGCAGCTATTCAAGCGATATTGTTGCTACTCTTGGCTACATAACAACAGTCACAGTTTTGAGACATTTTTGTATTATATTATTGGCTATCCCTCGCAGGTGAGGATGATTGTCTTCAGTGAGTCCGAAAATGGCTGATGAGGCCGATTCGGCATCTACAGACTTTATGGCACGTAGGGTATCTGTTGCCATGTGGGATGTCTGGTCGTGTATTATTAGTTCAGGTCATGTCTTGTTCTTTCTGCCACTCTGGCTTTTCCTCTTTATTTTTCATCGTTGGGTCTCAAAATGCTGGGATCCTTCCCATAGATTCTGCCTCCATCTGGTTTGGTCTAGGGCAATGGTCTCCCAGGAGTTGATGTCAATGTTGCAATTCTTCTGTTGTTGGCTTTCAGCACATTCTTGAAATGCTTTTTCTGTCCTCCTCTGGTGCGTCTGCCCTGACTGAGCTGGGAGAAGACAATCTGCTTTGGGAGCCTGGTATCTGACATCCAAACGATACGACTAACCCAATGAAGATGACAGCAGGTAATCATAGCCTCGATTCTTGTGGTGCCTGCTTGTGAGAGGACACTGATGTTAGTGCGCCTGTCCTCCCATTTGATATGTAGGATCTCCCACAGGCAGCGTTGATGAAATGACTCCAGTGCTTTTTCGACATAACATTTATGTAAAACCTTTCAAATGTGTAAAGTTCTTAGACAAGCGCAAGTTTAATGTTTACTTCAGCAAAATGATCCAGGTTAAGGAGCCGCAGACACTTACTTTAACATAACAAACCATCACGATTATTTCAGCTCAGTCCCAGCCTCTCAGACCCACCAAACACAAATTCCCAATCTGTGAATGGAAATCTTTTTTTGCTCTGAGCCACATCTCACCATTTATAGCCACACAACAGTCACATTTTGTTTTGAAACTAGCCTTTTATATCTAATCTAGAAATATAATAGTCAAACTTGTATCATAAGGTGCTATACAGTCAAGACATACTGCACTAATCTAGTGCATGGTCTACTATGGACCCCACTCCAGACTGACAAAACAATGAAAACTCCTCGCACAAGCGACATACTGATGTGAAGACTCACCCCTCTGGCTGTGGCTTTCATACCAGCAGGATGTCAGAATCAATGCATTTTAAATGTAGGTCTTGTCTGACACCAGAACACACGTGATCGTTCCTGTGTGAATCTTGGCAACAGACACAATCCTGTGTACTGCTTCAAAAATCAGTGCACATGTGGACTTTGATACCTGAGGAATTAAGATTTCTACAGCCTGAAATCTGGAGTGTTGTAACTGCCTCAAAACTCTAGTCCAGAGGGGCCCTGCCAGAGACACTGAGAGCTACTACTGTATTTTCAGTTATAGACCACTGGTGCAGCTACAGTAGCAGACGTCAAGGAAATTTAAGGAGCTGTATTGTTTAAACATCGTTTCAGTACTGTCTTTGACCTTGTGAAACAAACTATTTTACCAAAGTAATAACTTAAAAAAGGTAATGAATAAATGTATGCAGGCTGTTAGAGCCTCCAAGTAGAAAAAAATAAATCCAGTAAATGACTTTGGTTTTATGTATAACAGGGGAGAATCTGTTTAAGTTTAGATAATTCATTAATAATAGAAATGCTTTGGTGCATTAAAGTACTTGTTTGGTAGAGGAAAAGTGTAGAATACATTACAGCTATTTTGATTAACAGCATTCTCCAAAAGGAAATGGCCTTTTGTTACACTGAGTATCTGGGTGCAAAATTTCCACTCTGAGGTGAAATCGCACTTCAGGTCTTCTTGAATGGATGCCCAGGTCGAGTGGTTATCTCTGAAAGCATATGTTCAGAGAGTAATACAGCCCTGACCCTTTGCACCCAGGCATACTTCTGTTCATGTACCAAACAGTGCAGACTGCTGTCTTGTGTGACTGGGAACAGATGCCTCTGCCCTGCCTCCATGTGCTGACAAGGTGCATGACTTCAAAGGAAGCAGAGGTGTGCCTCAGTCAGCCTGTCTGCAACGAGGAGGGCAGGAGGACAAAAGTCACAATTTGTTTACAGTTTAAAAAACCTAATCACATAATTGAATCCCTGGAATGTGACGTCTGACAAGGAAAGGCGAGTAAATAGGGAACGACTTGTACCATTGCCATGGGCAATTACCTTATCACAACTCCTGCATTTTGTGCAGAGATAGATAAAGCTGGTCAGGGTTATAGGGCTATCATTTTACATTGGAAGAATGTGCCACAACAATTAGCCCATTGAAATAGGAAGGTAAGCTTGTTGCTGAAAGTGTAGTGCAGCAAATGGTGGGTAATAGAGCATGCATAATTACCTTAAAGTACCTGTAATCCTAGGAGATTTACCTTGAGATAAAGCAAGGGAAAGTCCCTCAGGTTCTACTGATGGGTCCCCAGCCAGGTTGGATGTGTTTCAGGTATAGGATGTCAGCTGCTGAGTGCAGTTTATTGATCCAAAGAGACCAGGCATTTCCCGACCCAAATTGAATTTAACTGCTTAGAGGGGAAGACAGCTGGCTTGTTTAGATTTTACCTACACTGTGTTTTGAAACACTATCTGATAATAAAGACAAATAGGACACATGGGTGCAGGTAAGCAAGATAATGGGCCAGAAGCAAAGACCCTTACGATTTAAAATAGTACACTCTCTTGTTATCCAATTTGGTTGAGGTTGTACATGAGGCTGTGTAGCCTTTTTTCACTATTTTGACTGAAGATCTATTCTTTGTGTAAATTCATATTGAGCTATAATAGAACAGTTAATTCAATACCTTTTAGAATTGTCTGATCGGGCAAACACACAAACCCACTGCATCCGCACCTAGGGGCCCCTGCCCCCAATCCAGGTAAAACTTGTTTTCACACAAAAGAATTGCATACAACTGTTTAGATCAGACTCATTGAAGCACAGTATATTGCAATATGAGGTGCTTTATTAATAGTACAGTGGGCAAGCATTTCAGGGGTCTATTTCTTCATGCATTTACTACAAGTTTGTATTTTTTTAAATCGTGGATGCATGGAATGTGGGAGTTTGTGCAGGGTTTGCTGAAGGGCTCTGGCCTTGCTTGGTGTCTCAGGACTCAAGAATTCTTACAATTTGAATCTCCATCCTATAAAGTATGGCCACTTATACTACCTGGACAGATTCTGGCAGAATTAGTTAAGTCGTGGTAAAGAGAGGCAAGTGAGTGGAAAGGTTCAGGGCAGACAGCAGTGGTCTTCTTACACTTTTTGTGGATGGCCGAAGGAGCAGTATTGAGGGCATTAGTGGAGATGGGTACAGGCTGGACTATTTCAAAAGAACAAGAACAATTTGCATTTATAGAGCACCTTTAACATTGTAAAATGTCCCTACAGCATTACCAAACAAAATTTTACACCATGCCACAGAAGGAGATATTAGGACAGATGACTGAAAGCTTGGTCAAAGAGATAGGTTTCAAGGAACACCTTAAAAGGAAGAAGCTCAATAATGTTCATCTTTGACTGCAGTGCATTATGGGTATATCCTGGCAGGACAAAATTCACAAATGCTGCAATCCTCTCAAAGGCAGAGCTCCCAAGTGTGTTGGCACTAATCAAACAGAGGCAGTTTCAGTCATCCGCAGGATGGAAGACAGTCACATACTCAAGGACCTTCTGCAGGTGAGGTAACTGAGGCCAGATGACCAGTGGGGTGTCCAAAGCTCTGTTTCAAGGATGTTTGCAAGTGTGACACGAAGGCCCTAAATGTAGGCTATCGCACTTGGGAGTCACTTGTTGGTGAAAGAAGCAAATGGCGACACATCCTGTGGACTGGTGTGCACTATCATGATGACCTGTTGCTACCAGCAGCTTGGCAATAGGCACGAATGTCAAAAACAACAACTCACAGCATCACGTGGCAGCTTCACATGCGGCACTTGTGGCAGAACCTCCTTCCCAAGGATTGGCCTTCACTGCCATCAACAAAGGTGCACGAAGAGAATGGATTGTTTGTTGCGTGTCCATCATCTTTCGTAGATGGAAGGATGCTAACCCTAAAGGAAGGAAGAGAGGTAGCTAGGCGGAGAGTTTTAAGGAAGGGAATTCCAGAGCTTAGGGCCAAGGCAGCTGAAACATGGTACCCAATGGTGAAGCAATTAAAATTGGGGAGGTGCAAGATGCCAGAATTGGAGGGGCGCAGACACCTCAAAAGCTTATAGAGCTGCAGGAGGTTACAGGGAGGGGTGAGGCCATGGAGGGATTTGCAAACAACCGCAGGAATTCCAAAATTGAGACTTTGCCAGACTGGAAGTCAGTGTTGGCCAGCCAGCACAGGAGCAATGGGTAAACATGGTCTAATCTCCCTCATCTGGAAGGAGAAGAGCATGCCAGGGGATCTCTGTCACGGCGTAATTGTGACCAGGTTCAAAACAGGCGACAAGACCAACTATGTTAACTACAGAGGGGTATCTCTGCTGTCCGCTACAAGGAAGATCATCGCAAGAGTCCTTCTCAACCACCTTCTCCCCTGAAGAGCTCCTACTGGAATCACAGTGTGGATTCGGTTCATCAAGAGGCACAGTGGACATGATCTTCACAGCAAGACAACCCCAAGAAAAAAATAGGGAGCAGCAGCAACCTTTATACAAAGGTTCACAAAGTCCTTTGACTCTATCAATCGGGAGGGATTATGGCACATCCTCCTCAAATTTGGCTGCCCAGCGAAATTTGTCACCATCTTCCGCCTGCTGCTGGACGACATGCAAGCTGTAATCCTTGCCAATGGATCTGCTACTGACCCAATCCCAGTGCAAACTGGGGTTAAGCAAGGCTGTGTCATCGCATCAATGCACTTTTCCATCTTCCTCACCGCAACACTCCACCTCATCTCCATGAAGCTCCCTGCCAGAGTAAATCTACTCTACAGGACAAGCAGAAAACTATTTAACCTACGTCGCCTCCTGTCCAGAACCAAGGTCAGTCCAACCTCCATCATCCAGCGGCAGTATGCTAACAATGCTTGCACATGTGCACACTCAGAGGCCGAGCTTCAAACCCTCAATGATGCATTCACAGAGGCGCATGAAAGAATGGGCTTTTATCTAAACATCTGGAAGACAAAGGTCCTCTACCAGCCTCTCCCACAGTGCAACACTGTCCCCCGACTATCAAGATCCACAGCGAACCACTGGATAATGTGGATCACTTCTCAGACCTTGGGAGCCTCCTCTCAGCAAAGGCAGACATCGACAGTGAAACTCAGCATCATCTCCAGTGTGCCAGCACAGCCTTCAGTCCTCTGATGAAAAGAGTATTTGACGACAAAGAACTCAAACCTGGCACCAAGCTCATGGTCTACAGGGCCGCAATGTTACCTGCCCTCCTGTATGCGTCGGAAACATGGACGCTGTATAGCAGACATCTCAAAGCCCTGGAGAGACGTCACCAGTGTTGCCTCTGCAAGATCCTGCAAATTCTGTGGCAGAACAGGTGCTCCAATATCAGTGTCCCCTCTCAGGCCAACATCCCCAGCATCGAGACACTGGTCGTGGCTAGGCAGTTACGTTGGGCAGACCACATCATCCTCATGCCTGACATAAGACAAGCTTTCTACTCCGAACTCTGTCACGGCAAGAGGCTACCTTCACAAAGGAGGACACAAATATCATACCAGAAATGTTGGGGAACACAGGGCTTAGTGAGAGAGAAGAACTGAAAGAAATTAGTATTAGTAGAGAAATGGTGTTGGGGAAATTGATGGGATTGAAGGCCGATAAATCACCAAGGCCTGAAGGTATGCATCCCAGAGTACTTAAGGAAGTGGTCCTAGAAATAGTGGATGCATTGGTGGTCATCTTCCAAGATTCTATAGGCTCTGGAATAGTTCCTACAGATTGGAGGGTAGCTAATGCAACCCCACTATTTAAAAAGGGAGGTCGAGAGAAAGCAGGAAATTATAGACCAGTCAGCATGACGTCGGTAGTGGGGAAAATTCTAGAGTCCATTGTCACAGATTTTATAGCAGAGCACTTAGATAACAGTGGTAGAAATCGGGCAGAGTGAGCATGGATTTACGAAAGGGAAATCATGCTTGACAAATCTACTAGAATTCTTTGAGGATGTAACTAGTAGAGTTGATGAAGGGGAGCCAGTGGATGTGGTTTATTTGGACTTTCAGAAGGCTTTCGACAAAGTCCCACATAAGAGATTAGCGTGTAAAATTAAAGCGCATGGGATTGGTAGTGTATTGCGATGGATAGAAAATTGGTTGGCGGACAGGAAACAAATAGTAGGATAAATGGGTCTTTTTCCAAATGGCAGGCAGTGACTAATGGGGTACCACAGGGATCGGTGCTAGGAAACCAGCTATTCACAATATACATTAATGATTTAGATGAGGGAACTAAATGTAACATCTCCAAATTTGCAGATGACACAAAACTGGGTGGGAGGGTGAGTTGTGTGGAGGATGCAGAGAGGCGTCAGGGTGATTTGGACAAGTTGAGTGAGTGGTCTAATGCATGGAAGATGCAGTATAATGTGGATAAATGTGAAGTTTACACTTTGGTTGCAAAAACAGGAAGGCAGATTATTATCTGGCTATAAACTGAGGAAGGGGAATATGCAGCGAGACCTGGGTGTTCTTGTACACCAGTCGCTGAAGGTAAGCATGCAGGTGCGACAGGCGATAAAAAAGGCAAATGTTATGTTGGCCTTCATTGCGAGAGAATTCAAGTACAGAAGCTGGGATGTTTTGCTGCAATTATACAGGGCCTTGGTGAGGCCACACCTGGAATATTGTGTGCAGTTTTGGTCTCCTGATCTGAGGAAGGATGTTCTTGCTATAGAGGGAGTGCAGCAAAGGTTTACCAGACTGATTCCTGGGGTGGCGGGACTGATGTATGAGGAGAGATTGAGTCGGTTAGGATTATATTCGCTGGAGTTCAGAAGAGTGAGGGGGGATCTCATAGAAACCTATAAAATTCTAACAGGACTTGACAGGGTAGATGCAGGAAGGATGTTCCTGATGGTGGGGGAGTCCAGAACCAGGGGTCATAGTCTTAGGATATGGGGTAAACCTTTCAGGACTGAGATGAGGAGAAATTTCTTCACCCAGAGAGTGGTGAGCCTGTGGAATTTGCTACCACAGAAAGCAATTGAGGCCAAAACATTGTATGTTTTCAAGAAGGAGTTAGATATAGCTCTTGGGTCTAAAGGGATCAAAGGGTATGGGGCGAAAGCTGGAACAGGTTACTGAGTTGGATGATCAGCCATGATCATAATGAATGGCGGAGCAGGCTCGAAGGGCTAAATGGCCTACTCCTGCTCCTATTTTCTATGTTTCTATGTTTCTACCAGGTGGGCACAGGAAACACTACAAGGATGCCCTTAAAGCCTCCCTGAAAAAAATGTGACATCTCCACTGATTTGTGGGAATTTCTTGCCAGAGACCACCCAAAATGGAGAAGAAGCATCCGTGAAGCTGCCAGCCACTTCGAACAACGTCGACATGCCTGGGCAGCGACCAAGTGCAAACAGCGGAAGCAGCGTTCAGAAATTCGAGCATCCCACTCACTCACCTCACCAAACACCTCCTGCTCCACCTGTGGCAGAGTGTGCGGATCCAGAATTGGGCTATTCAGTCACCTAAGGACCCACAACCCTTGAGTGGAAGAAAGTCATCCTCGTTCAAGAACAAGAAGCAGCAGCAGCAACACAGGACTTGGTGTGAACTAAGATGAGTTCACAATGGATATAGGGAGTAACCTTAGGGGACAGAACAGGAAGATCTTTCCAACATTGCAATGAAGCTAGCCATCGCACCTCAGGTATCACCTGCTAATCTGTGGATTGGCATTATTGCTACCTTAATACATGGAGCAAGAAAAGCATGGCAAATACATACTTGTTGCTCAAAAAGCAAATGCACGCTAAAATTGCTCTAATATGTTCTATGTGCCTGATGTAGATATGATCAGAGATTAACACGAAAAACCCCTTCAAACCCTGATTACTGTGGTTTGTGAAAGTGAGTGGCCCTGAAATGGGCATAAGCAGCACATTTCATTCCCCAGTTCTTATTTTCATCAAAACTATGTAGGAACTATCAATCAAGGCTGACATAGATTATGGCCTGCCTTTCTTTAATAATTGCAACACTATGGAACTAAAGCATTAACATTTCATTACTTTTAAAATACTGAAGAGGTGACTCCTACCTCATAATGATAGGAGTCACTGATTAAAGCTTAACCATTTGTCCATGTCTAACACGATTTCTGAGGCAGCAACAGTCGTGGCAGTTATATTTACATATCATTTCCATGGCACTTTAGCAGTGCTATGTGTCTACAACCAGCATTAAAGTAGAAATTTTGCTTTTCAATGGCAGCTGATCATAACCGCTTTATTTTATATTTAACAACACTCAAGATGCATTAGCAGTCAAAGAGCAGATGAAAGCCTGACACTAGTGTCATACCAGATCTGCATTTACAATGCACCAGTACCTCATAGGTATGAAATACAATGGCAATTTTTTTTATTGCTACAACTAAGATGTTTACACTCCAAACTTTGCTTTGGATGAAGTCCACAATGTGTTCACTCCACCATAAACTTTATAGTGTAGAGGTATACAGACCAGAGTAATCTAAGGCTACATCATCCATAGTTTATACTGAAAAGCAAAGCAGGTGATGATGATTATTCAAGGTACACGGCCCACTTAATTGGATTGAAGTCTGTGTGTGTGCATGCCTCTGTATCTATTAAAGAGAGATAGAGGATACAATGAGTAATTACGTGTAATTGGGTCAGAGTGTTTAAATTTTGACTTGGAGTAACTCCAGAAGTCTCAGACCCTGAAATTGTTTAGATTCACTTGTGGATCCACAGAAAGTGTACAAAAGTAACTGAAGACAAGTGATGATCCTTACGGTCTAGGATGAGAAAATAATTTGCATTGCACCAATTCCAGTGGTAGTGTAGTGACCAGATAAAGGGCAGTGCAAGGGAAGCAGCTTAAGAATAAAACTTTAAGAATTGTATTAAAGCAAATTATTTCAAATATTGTGTGGCTTCCATTGGTGTAAGGGGTACTTTTAGAGTAATGCAATCATTGCTTCTTTACTTGCTCTGTTCAGGTGCTTCAGCTGTAAATGCTGTGTCTCTGGCTTTCTATTATTGTTTGGTATTCAGTTCTGCGTCGAATGCAGAAGCAGATGTCCCCGGCATTGTTCACAGTGAGTTAGAGGATACATCAAAGTGTGACATTTGACATGTGATAGCTACAGTTTGACAGGCCACAAGAGAGTGTTGCTTACAGGAACCATGTGCTATCTGCTAGACTTTCAATATCCTTTGGCAATCTCCTGTGCTGCTACACAGAGCGAGTCAAGACCAAGTGCTGTCTTCAGGTGAAGCCGACTACAAAGGCAGGGATTTTTGGACCAGGGCATGCAGATGTAATTTAGTCCCTGTTTAAAAGTCATATATTTTGTCCTGATTTTGTATAATAGTGATTTTATATTCTTCTCTTCTTTGGCCTCCTTGTTTCGAGAGACAATGGGTAAGCGCCTGGAGGTGGTCAGTGGTTTGTGGAGCAGCGCCTGGAGTGGCTATAAAGGCCAATTCTAGAGTGACAGACTCTTCCATAGGTGCTGCAGATAAAAGTGGTTGTCGGGGCTGTTACACAGTTGGCTCTCCCCTTGCGCTTCTGTCTTTTTTCCTGCCAACTGCTTAGTCTCTGACTCGCCACACTTTAGCCCCGCCTTTATGACTGCCCGCCAGCTCTGGCGATCACTGGCAACTGACTCCCACGACTTGTGATCAATGTCACAGGACTTCATGTCGCGTTTGCAGACGTCTTTAAAGCGGAGACATGGACAACCAGTGGGTCTCATACCTGTGACGAGCTCGCTGTACAATGTGTCCTTGGGGATCCTGCCATCTTCCATGCGGCTCACATGGCCAAGCCATCTAAAGTGCCGCTGGCTCAGTAGGGTGTTTATGCTGGGGATGTTGGCTGCCTTGAGGACTTCTGTGTTGGAGATACGGTCCTGCCACCTGATGCCAAGGATTCTCCGGAGGCAGCGAAGATGGAATGAATTGAGATGTCGCTCTTGGCTGACATACATTGTCCAGGCCTTGCTGCCGTAGAGCAAGGTACTGAGGACACAGGCTTGATACACTCGGACTTTTGTGTTCCGTGTCAGTGCGCCATTTTCCCACACTCTCTTGGCCAGTCTGGACATAGCAGTGGAAGCCTTTCCCATGCGCTTGTTGATTTCTGCATCGAGAGACAGGTTACTGGTGATAGTTGAGCCTAGGTAGGTGATCTCTTGAACCACTTCCAGAGCGTGGTCGCCGATATTGATGGATGGAGCATTTCTAATGTCCTGTTCCATGATGTTCGTTTTCTTGAGGCTGATGGTTAGGCCAAATTCGTTGCAGGCAGCTGCAATCCTGTTGATGAGTCTCTGCAGACACTCTTCAGTGTGAGATGTTAATGCAGCATCGTCAGCAAAGAGGAATTCCCTGATGAGGACTTTCCGTACTTTGGTCTTCACTCTTAGACGGGCAAGGTTGAACAACCTGCCATCTGATCTTGTGTGGAGGAAAATTCCTTCTTCTGAAGACTTGAACGCATGTGAGAGCAGCAGGGAGAAGAAGATCCCAAACAGTGTAGGTGCGAGAACACAGCCCTGTTTCACGTCACTCAGGATAGGAAAGGGGTCTGATGAGATGCCGCTATGCTGAATTGTGCCTTTCATATTGTCATGGAATGAGGTGATGATACTTCATAGCTTTGGTGGACATCCAATCTTTTCTAGTCGTCTGAAGAGACCACGTCTGCTGACGAGGTCAAAGGCTTTGGTGAGATCAATGAAAGCAATGTAGAGGGGCATCTGTTGTTCGCGGCATTTCTCCTGTAGCTGATGAAGGGAGAACAGCATGTCAATGGTCGATCTCTCTGCTCGAAAGCCACACTGTGCCTCAGGGTAGACACGCTCAGCCAGCTTCTGGAGCCTGTTTAAAGCGACTCGAGCGAAGACTTTCCCCACTATGCTGAGCAGGGAGATTCCACGGTAGTTGTTGCAGTCGTCACGGTCACCCTTGTTCTTATAGAGGGTGATGATATTGGCATCGTGCATGTCCTGTGCTACTACTCCCTCGTCCCAGCACAGGCAAAGCAGTTCGTAGAGTGCTGAAAGCATTGCAGGCTTGGCACTCTCGATTATTTCAGGGGTAATGCTGTCCTTCCCAGGGGCTTTTCTGCTGGCTAGAGAATCAATGGCATCACTGAGTTCCGATTTTGTTGGCTGTACGTCCAGCTCATCCATGACTGGCAGAGACTGGACTGCATTGAGGGTGGTCTCAGTGACAACATTTTCCCTGGAGTACAGTTCTAGGTAGTGCTCCACCCAGCGGTCCATTTGCTTGCGTTGGTCAGTGATTGTGTCTCCTGATTTAGATTTGAGGGGGGGCGATCTTCTTGATGGTTGGTCCAAAAGCTCTGTTAATGCCATCATACATTCCTCTGATGTCAGAGGCCAGCTGAATATGACTGCATAGGTGTTGCCAGTAGTCATTTGCGCAGCGCCTGGCTGTTCTTTGTGCAGCGCGTCTGGCTGCTTTAAGTCCTACGGATGTTAACTCGCTGGGGGCTTTCTTGTAGTTCAACAGTGCAATGAGCTTAGCGGCTATGACAGATTCCAGCTCTTCAAAGTGAGATTGAAACCAGTCTGCATTCTGCTTCACACGTTTGCCTTAGGTGGTCATAGCTGAGTCATAGATGGCGTCTCTGATGTGGGCCCACTTGGTCTCTGCATCCCCTATGGGAGTGTTTTGAAGGGCTTTTTCAAGTGAATTAAAAAACTTATTTTATATTAGGTATAGATAAATATCAAAACTCATGGCACTTTTGGAAACAGAGAAGTGGAGTTGGTTGGAACATCGGTGTTTCTGTGTCGTACAAGCCGTCGGGCTGAATGATACAAAATTGAAGTGTTACAGCACCACCACTGGTGGGAGAGGGTAACTATAACATGACACCTTACATGGGCTATGTCCATTATAAATATGCACATAAAATTGTGATGGAAAAATGTTCATAACAACAGCAACTTGTATTTATATCAGGCCTTTAACATAGTAAAACATCCCAATGCACTTCACAGGATGTAAGTTTTTAAATATTTCAAATTGCTTTCCCTGTATCCCAATTACAGGTCAAAGTATTCATTTGTGCTGTTTCTTTTCTCCCTTACGTTTTTAGACTCAAGACTGGTAACTTCTCTCCTGGCCATTAACACTGAACTTCATTTTCAGACTCTCAGTTTTACAGCCATTGGAATAGTTCAATTGATCTGGTTTTGAAATGTTACTGTAAAGAACCAATATCAGATGAAGAGAAAAATCTGCCCAACGGCAGACCAAAAAAAAGCCAAAAATCCAGAAGATCAGAATTTTGAAGTGGAGTTTATATTTAAAAAAAATGTTTGGTCAAAATTGCTCAGTAGGTGATAACCTTCATGGTCATGCCAGTATGATAAACAGGGAATGGACTTAAATTGGCAAATTCACTTACACAAAACACATTAGTTTTTTAATCAGGCAAAATTTTCACTGGATAAATACCTTAGCTGTGATGAGAAAAGAGAGTTGAAAAATGCTGTCATGAGAGAATGGTTGAGGGATATATTCACATGAAATAAGTTTGAACATTGCTTAAAAAGCCTATCAAATTAATAAGGGGGAGATATATTTAAGGGTACTTTCATAGTTGTGGTATTAACACCCTTTTATATTTAAAAAGTTTCATAAATGCTAATTGGAGCAACTGAAAATTTCATCCCATTTCCGTATACTTCCTTCTACTCACTAATGTGAATGAAAAAGTTAATGTTTCCACAAAATAGGAAAACCTTATAGTATTATTCATTTTATGACATTACATAGAATTACATAAAGAATACAGCACAGAAACAAGTCACACCAGCCTCCCAACCCTACTTCATCTAACTCTTCAACCTATCCTTTTATGACGTTCTCCCTCATGTACCTATCTAGTTTCCCCTTAAATGCATCTATGATATTAACCATAATTACTGCATATGATAGCAATTCCGCATTCTAACCACTCTCTGGGTAATGGTTCTCTTGAATTCCCTATTGAACTTATTGGTGACGATTTTATATTTATGGTCTCTAGTTTTGGACTTCCAAGTAGAAAAGTCTTTTGTATGTCTTCCCTATCAAAACACTTCACAATTTGAAAGACCTTTATTAGGTTACCCCTCAGCCTTTTCTTTTCTAGATGAAAGAGCCCCAGCCTGTTCAATCTTTCCTGATATGTTATAACCTCTCAGTTCTGCTACCATTTTTGTAATTTTTTTTGGACCATCTCCAGTGCCTCTGTGTCCTTTTTGTAATATGCAGATAATAACTGGAGAGAAACATTAAAGGGACTGATTCACATCTTGGGCATAGACAGAAAATGGACAATTGTGGATCAGCTTCTTGAAAGGGAAAAGAAAAATGAGGCGGGCTGTCCAACAGGCTGCTGATCCTCAACCACTAGCTCCCTGTTCTCAGTCCAAGTGAAAATTGCCCCCACAGTCACTAATATATCTACGGTAATTCAGGTTGGTATGTTACAAATGAGGATGAGAGTCCAGAAATGGTTGTTGCCAGGTCACAAGTCTAAATGAAAAGAATCTATGCAACCTAGCTTTCCAAACTACTCGTCAATGTATAACAGGGTAGTCAAACCTGCAGCTACAATTGACCCCTGGTCAGTGAAGGCCCGATGATTCAGTTGTATTGTGATTTACATTTTTTATTTGCTGGGTTTGTTAAGTTTAGATTTTCCAGTCCCGCAGATTTGGGACATATTTTTAGCACTCTTACCTCACCGATTTTGTAAGCCATTATGTTAAGATCTTTGGTGTTAGTATTAGCAAACTGAGGTGTATGCAAATGAGTGTAAACATGGACATACCTTTATTTATGGCCTCTAATGCTCCATAATACACTTATGTGGTCCAAAGAAACAAAAACATGGATACTTTGGCGCAGGTTTTGACTTTGTCCGATAGTGTAAAACGGGTGTTGGTGAATCGACAGCTTGTTTCACATAACTGATATGGGCAGCACAGTGGCGCGGTGGTTAGCACCGCAGCCTCACAGCTCCAGGGACCCTGGTTCGATTCTGGGTACTGCCTGTGTGGAGTTTGCAAGTTCTCCCTGTGTCTGTGTGGGTTTTCGCCGGGTGCTCCGGTTTCCTCCCACATCCAAAAGACTTGCAGGTGATAGGTAAATTGGCCGTTGTAAATTGCCCCTAGTGTAGGGAGGTGATAGGGAATATGGGATTACTGTAGGGTTAGTATAAAATGGGTGGTTGTTGGTCGGCACAGACTCGGTGGGCCGAAGGGCCTGTTTCAGTGCTGTATCCCTAAAAAAAAACTCCTGATCTTTATTTCCATTGAGTTTCTAAGATGGGAAGCACTGCTTATTGGATAACTCAATATCAGTCACTTCTTAAAATCTCCAGCACTGCACCAGGCCAAATTAAATAAGTGGCTGAGCAGCTGATTCAAAATGAAGAATGGAAGCCTGATATCAGAAGTGGCAAAACATATGAAATCAGCTGGTGGGTTATTGATCCTGGGATTCATATTAGGCAAGAAAGTCAGTATTACTGCATAATAAAGCCTGCATTCTTACAATTAGCTCTGCTGCTGCATCTCAACAGTTACATCATTATCTATTCAATGGCCATTTAAGAAGAAGCACGGCTTGTGCTTAATCAAGACTGTAGCATATCCCAATATAACATACACCATCCATTGCATTCACAAATCTCAGAATGAAGAAAATGCAATCTTCTGTTAACCCAGGAGGACTCAATTTCCTACATCAATTTACATTTTCTTTCCTTCTACTAGTCGCACAGCTGCATTACTACATTTACATATCAATACAGTCACAGTTAAAACAGAACCGGCATTTTAAAGATATGAATTTATTGACACTTTTTGTAGGTTGCTACAGGTACACAATTTGTGAATACTAATGTGCAGAGTTGAATGATTACACATTAAGAGAGTCAGTAATATATATTTTTTGCAAATGTAGGGTTTCAATGCATTGGATATGGCAGTAAAATAATGCTTTTTTTAAATTAAAAAAAGGACAAAAGTTTAGTCTATGAAGATGTGTAAATAAGGTGTATATCAATTTAGCTCAAAGCTTGTTTACAAGTGTAATGGATTCTTCCATAAAGGTATATAATAATTCTAAAAGTGTAAAAATATTTATATTTTAAAAGTGTACCTTTTTTAAAAAAAAACAAAGCACATTAATTGTGTTTTGGGTGCAGCAAACAAGCTAGCTCTATAAATTAGAAAAGTAAATTCTGTTATTACTAACAACAGACTAACCCTATCAAACAGCAGGACCACAGCAGGGTCCAGACAGCTGCTTTTTTTCCTCCTCATTTCATTTGGTTATCAGTTAACTTAGTGGAAAAAAAATAGATTTTCAAGGGGCTATAGCTTCTAGATATCTCAGTCAAGGTAAGATGTGTGCATGACTTGAGGTCTAATTTAACTCCTGTGTTCTATTGATCGCCAGGGATCACAAGGGACTTCACATTCTTTCTCGTTGGAAGATAGGGCCTGGTATGAAAGGAACGTGTATTAAATGCTTGTGTCCTGTCCCTTGTTGATGTCAAGCTGTTTTTTTTGCCATCTGAAATGCATCAGTATTTCACATTTATTGTAGTGTGATAAAACCTCTCTCAAATGGCCAGAGGGACACACTTCAGTAAGCAGTTTGGCAGTACAAATTGGAGTGAACAGGAGGACAGTTGGTAGAAAAATCTCTGAGGTCACTGAGGTCAGGGCTACAGCTGACTCAGCTGAAAAAAGGGGAAGAGGGTGCAATACCTGCAATCAGAAAATATGGATTCAATTCCTACTAGGGATGAAGATAAATGAATGTCCAAAGCGTGGGAGGAGAATTCTCTGGTGTGGGTCTGTTCAGCCATATGTTATCTGTGTAACATTTCCTTTTAAAATAAAACTTCAAAATCTGTGTTATCCACACAGTATTATTGATACTAATTACAACGAACCCATTGAGTAGACTGTGGAGTGTTGTAACAAATTGTGAACTTAATTTTTTTTCTATTGAACCATCAGGGATACAAATGTTGGCCTTGGTTCAGGTGCAGCTAGTCCAATTTGGCAAACATCAGGTTAGCTGATATTATAGTTAGCAGTATGTACATGATGCAATCATGTAAATTTTTGCTTTTCACCCAATTATCTGCTGTACATTACGTGTAGTTTAAAATACAGTTGCCATCATACAGCCGATGTATTTTTATCTATCCCCTCAACACATTATTAGGAAATAAATAGTAGCATATGTTAATTAGTCAGAACTTACAATCAAATTTCCACCCCATTCTTGAGCCAATCTTCAAGAAAATCACGGATTTAACTTGCTTAGCCTGGACCCCACTAAGATGGTAGTCTGCTCTGCAACAATGGTCATAAACGACAGTTCACACATGGGAAGTGGACTGAATAATATTTTTAATTTCACCAACTGATTTTGCAAACAACCAATGTGCAAGTTAATAATCAAACCTTCATCAGTCAATGCACCTTTACAGAAAGTACAACTTTCCAAACATTCCACATAAATGTCCTGCTCATACCCTGTTTCTTAAGAGTTATTTCTTTAATATTATTTTCAGGTCTCCACTGCCTTGTTCTTTCTGTCGTTATGTTTGTCAGGTACCTTTTTTCCCCTACTACCTTCTATATATGGATCCAATATAAATGAAGTACAAAGTCATCTCATGCTGTGGAGTATTAAAATATCTTTGTAGTCTGAGAATAAGGTTTGATAGCTGCTGTATTCCAGATAGGCTTAACATTATTTGCAAGACATTTTTAACACAACCAAAACAGTCAGGTCTATGCACAGTACATGCAATTCTAATATAAACACATTTTCATATATGACTTTGCTTTGGTAACTTGACAGTAACAGACCTGTTGTATATAATTTCAGCCATAAGCAAAGTTGTCTGTCTCAATTTATTCTATACATTGTAATAGGATTCCAAGGAATTCATACTGTAATCTCGTAAACTAACAAATGTTTACTCTGTGCAACAACCTGCAACTAAAGGACAGATTATATGTATAACTACTTCACAAGCATTTTATGCAACTTGTATAAGCAGCCATTTTGTAATTGCCAGTACAGAGGTGGCATACCGCTGATTTTTAAATTTTAGGAAATGACATGAGTTCCTGGAAGAAATAAAAAAAACCTTTAAACTTGGACACAATGGAGGACAAGGTGAAATGCAGAGATTACTGGAAGGCATAAACTTCATTGACATTTTAGCCTTTCTGGGTGACTGAATGTTTCTTATTTAGCAACAAACTGCAGTTTTACTGTATTTTGCTAGAAGTTGTCTGTTTGAGAGGTTTCTATATATCTTGCCTGACTTTCTTGTACCTGTGAGGTTAGAGAATTAGAATCCACCAGGCATAAAGTTGGCAAAGGTGAACATATGGACATATCTTGCAACATATGATCATTATTGTGATTTTAGCTTAGGGCCATGCGCTATTTGCTTTTGTTACAGTTGAGCTCATTGGTCTCAAAGGTGCTAAGATTCCACCTCTACTAATGCAAGGGGTCTGTGAAAACTGCAGATATCAGGATCAGAAAATGTTAATGCGACAGTGGAGTCGCTGTGCTATTGTCTTCCAATTATAGTTATAGAGTCATAGAGTCATACAGCATAGAAACAGGCCCTTCGGCCCACTGCGTCCATGCCGACCATAATGCCTATCTATACTAATCCCACCCGCCTGCATTAATTCCATATCCCTCTATGCCTTGCTCATTCAAGTACCTGTCTAGATGCCTCTTAAATATTGCGACTGTTCCTGCCTCCACCACCTCCTCAGGCAGCTCATTCCAGATACCCTGTGTGTGAAAAATTTACCCCTTTGATCCCCTTTAAACCTCCTCCCTCTCACCTTAAATCTATGCCCTCTAGTTTTAGTCACCCCTACCACGGGAAACAGACTCTGGCTATCTACCCTATCTATGCCTCTCATAGTTTTATATACCTCTATCATGCCCCCTCTCAGCCTCCTTCGCTCCAGGGAAAACAGACCCAGCCTATCCAATCTCTCTTTATAACTCAAGCCCTCCAAACCAGGCTACATCCTTGTGAATCTTTTCTGCACCCGCTCCAGCTTAAATCACATCTTTCCTGTTGTGCGGCGACCAGAACTGCACACAGTACTCCAAATGTGGCCTAACCAACGTTATGTACAACTGTAACATGACATCCCAACTCTTGTACTCAATGCCTCAGCCGATGAAGGCAAGCATGCCATACGCCTTCTTCACCACCCTGTCTACCTGTGTTGCCATTTTCAGGGAACTATGTACTTGCACTCCAAGGTCTCTCTGCTCAGGAACACTCCCCAGGGCCCTGCCATTCACTGTATATGTCCTGCCCTGGTTTAACTTCCCAAAATGCATCACTTCACACTTGTCTGCATTAAATTCCATTTGCCACTTCCTTGTCCACTTTCCCAGTTGATCTATATCCTGTTGTAACCTTAGACAACTTTCTTCACTGTCCACTAAACCACCAATTTTGGTGTCATCTGCAAACTTACTAATCATGCCCTTTGCATTCACATCCAAGTGATTAATATATATGACAAACAACAGAGGGCCCTGCACCGATCCCTGTGGCATACCACTGGTCACCGGCCTCCAATCTGAAAAACAACTCTCCTCTACCACCCTCTGCCTCCTATCACCAAGCCAATTTTGTATCCAATTTGCTAGCTCACCCTGGATCCCATCTGTTCCAACCTTCTGGACCAGCCTACCATGCGGGACCTTGTCAAAGGCCTTGCTAAAGTCCATGTAGATAATGTTCATCGCCCTGCCCTCGTCAATCCTCTTGGTCACCTCCTCGAAAAACTCAGTCAAATTCGTGAGACATGATTTCCCACACACAAAGCCATGCTGACTATCCCTAATCAGACCATGCCTTTCCAGATGCATAAAAATCCTGTTTCTCAGAATCCCTTCCAATAACTTTCCCACCACTGATGTAAGGCTCACCGGCCTGTAGTTCCCTGGCTTATCCCTGCTGCCCTTCTTAAATAAAGGCACGACATTAGCTATCCTCCAGTCTTCCGGTACCTCACCTGTGGCTAACGATGATACAAAAATCTCTGCCAGGGCCCCAGCAATCCCCTCTCTTGCTTCCCACGGCTTTCTAGGATACACCTCGTCAGGCCCTGGGGATTTATCCACCTTAATGCGCTTCAAAACCTCCAACACCTCCTCCTTTGTAATGTTGATATGCTCCAGGATATCAGTGTTCCCTCCCTTGAACTCACTAGCTTCCATGACCTTCTCCACGGTAAATGCGGATGAGAAATATTCATTTAAGATCGCGCTCATTTCCCATGGCTCCACACATAGATTGCCACACTGATCCTTAAGGGGACCTACTCTCTCCCTAGCTACCCTTTTACTCTTAATATACTTATAGAATCTTTTAGGATTCTCCTTTATCTTATCTACCAGGGAAATCTCATGGCCCCTTTTCACCCTCCTAGTTTCCTTCTTAAGTGTACTCCTACACCCCCTATACTCCTCGAGGGACTTGCTCGATCCCAGCTGCCTATACCTGACATATGCCTCCTTCTTTGACCTGACCAGACCCTCAATATCCCTCCTCAACCAAAGTTCCCTAAACTTGCCAGCCTTGCCCTTCCATCTAACAGGAACATGCCGGCCCTGAACACTTCCTATCTCACTTTTAAAAGCCTCCCACTTGCCAGACGTCCCTTTACCTGTAAATAGCCTCTCCCATTCAACTTTTGAGAGTTCCTGTCTGATGCCATCGAAATTAGCCTTCCCCCAATTTAGGACTTCAACCTGAGGACCAGTCCTATCCTTTTCCATAACTATTTTGTAGCTAATAGAGTTATGGTCACTTGTCCCAATGTGCTCCCCCATTGACGCATCAATCACCTGCCCATCCTCATTTCCTAAGAAGAGGTTAAGTGTAGCCCCTTCTCCAGTAGGGCCATCCACATGCTGCTTCAGAAAACTATCCTGGACACACTTAACAAATTCTTTCCCAAAGTTCTCCACAAATAATCTGGCGCACCCTGCTTTTTAAAAGTACGGCTTAAAATCTATTCTTAAATCATACTGGCAAAGAAATTGTAAAAGGTGACCATCACAAGTTTATATTTCTATAAAATGCGTTCCATTATGCATTAAATTTGGATAACACTAAATGTTTAAATAATTTGAGATGATTGAACAAGGCTAAATTAAAAACTACCCATTTTTACTTTCAGAATCTGGACAAAGCTACTGCTGGTCTATTTAGTACTTTCAATTCTAATAAATACATGGACTGATGTGGTTAGTCATTACTAATTATTGGCTTGTAGTAGTTCCAGTTACACCTAGAAGTATACCTAACTCTTTATCAATTAGATGACGAGGCATTTGGCTATTTTGACTACAAATTCAGAGTGCCCAATCCAAATTTTCACATGGTTCATCCATGTTCAAAGTACCACAACCAAAGAGTGATCACAACCAAGGGATCTCAACACTATACTGGAGGACGTCCAGTGTGATCTTGTTCATGATACAACCATGCCTTCAACATCTACCAAGCATGGAACACCGCACCAACAGAGGTGCAACTGAGTTCAGGTTCATTGGTTAGCGGTCCGGAGACTTATCCTTATACACATCATTTGATCCATTGTTTATTAATAAAATCAAAGAACAGTACAATGAGGAACAACAAAGAACAAAAAATTGAACTCGCAAATTAACCCATTGATCCCATACCCAGCAACTGGGGCTCTGGTATATCAGGTTTTGATGTTACCCACCCACTGGGGCTCTGTATTCTGGAATTATTATCTAGATGGTCCCGCACCATGTGCCGATTACTTCCAAGTCCATTTGTCACCAGCGAGCAAACAACTTCATTATGGTCCATAGGATGTGGATTCACAATGCCATCTTCCGACCTCAGATAACTCACTTCAGGTCAAATGCCAGGCTCTTGATAGCGGTTAAGTCGTCAACACCAAGCAGCTAGTGTTGTGGACCAACTTCACATGTCCCCTTGGCAAAACGAGGCCAAAGCCCACTTCAACGTTTTTTGCAGTTACAAGAACTGTTGAGGCTTGATCTCCGCAGATCACCCTTCCGCATCTTCTTTGAGCAGTCACTATTCAGCATCTTAATGTGATGGGAGATGCTTGTACCCGGCAATTGAAACCATCTGGGGTGCAACTCACTGTGATATAGAAGGTGCAAAATGGCCATAGTTACAATAACCAGCTGCCAGTGCCAGCTCCTGGAGTCTTTCAGCAGTTATTACCGGGTCCGGACAGACAGATTATTTGGGTCTTATAAACCATGAACACCAGACCAATTAGACTGGAAGATGCAGTCGACCCCAAGGTACTCTAGTTAACTAGACTACACTACTCTATGCAAGAATATTTGTGAAACACTCAACAGTTAGATTATTACAGCCAATAGTATTCAAGCAATCTTGTTTTCTGGCTAGTTGCTTTAGCCAACATAAAATGTTGCTGCCCTGGTGGGACCATGTGGAGGCGTGACTCACTCCGATTTAGAACGGCTAAGATCCTTGCAGCTATTGTAACTAGACAACTTTCGCTGTAGGAATGGTATTACTTACGTTTAAGATGCAGCTTGACAAATACACGAATAGGATGGGAATAGAGGGATAGGTACCCTGGAAATGCAGAAGGTTTTAGTTTAGACAGGCATCAAGATCGGCGCAGGCTTGGAGGGCCAAATGGCCTGTTCCTGTGCTGTACTGTTCTTTGTTGTTTGAAAGGTGGAACCATCTCTTGTCAACATCAATCGACTAGGGACCACCGCCAGGGAGCACGACCCAACATGAAAGGTCACCTTTTTATTACATTATATTACGAGTGCCCAATCCAAGTATTAACAATCCAAGTGGCTCATCCACATGGAAAATCCTTTCAGGAATACCACAGCCGAGGGATGTCGGCTGGTAGCTGATGTTAAAAGGAGGAACAGGACTTAAAATGTCATAATATTACTGAAATCCTTAGATGTCACCAAGGGTGGAGGAACACCGCGCAAATCGGGAACTGAAACCAAGGTCAGGTTTATGACTCAAACCCATTACCAATATTAGGCGTCAATTTCTGGATTCTCTATGGTATCGCCTCTCAAGTTCTCACTTAGCATTAAAGATCTGTCAGAGCTCGAGTGTCAGTGAAATTGTTAGGCTTGATGTCTGTTGTGCGAACGCCTTGAATTTACAAATTCCCAGAAACTTCATGAGTCTGTCATTTCTGTTCAGCCATTTCCCCCTGGCCCCCATCACGAAACCTAATAACTTAATATTAGCTCCTTTAGCAAGGCCAGAATTTCAGGCTTCAGATCTTTATATTTGTCACACTTTTCCTTCCATGCCCTCTCAAGTGACATATAATTATCCTCAAACCATATTGTAACATCCACTTCAGCTATATTTTCATCCTTTTTGAAAATAATATCCAGTTTCCAAAGATATCCATCAGGTGGCCTAAGTCTTGGCTCCATGTAAGAAGTCCAGCCATATTTACCTGTGTGTTGTTGAAGTAGTTTGAGAACTTTATGATGATGCTTAGTACAAGTGTTCTTAACATATGGACAGCTACTTGAAATGTGGGCTAAGGTCTCATTCAGACCCTTGCACCTTCTGCAAATTTCGATTGCATAGAGTCGTCCACGTGAAAGCGTAGTCCTAGTCGGATAACGATTGCATCGGTGTAACATACAATGTCAAATAGTCACAGTTTATTAATAGTAACAAGTTTTGGTCCATGAATTTCAACACTGGGTCATTCTTGAAGTAAGTGATCTGAAGGTCTGCCCATTTGGCAAACTCCCAGTCTTTCCAACCTGTGTACCTGTTTTCCATTTTCAGTCTTTCAGGTACAGGAATAGAGCCTCCCTGCATGTCAACCAATTCATCCAATATCTGATCCCCAGATGCCTGGTTTTCACCATCCTTGGGTCACAGGAATTCTTCGACCGCCTTCAGCATTTTCAGTTTCCTATACCTCATGATAGTGTCGATGTTACATTCCCCTTGGTACTGGAATGATGCTCGGATGACCTTATCAATGGAATTTTCAAGGGACTCTAGTTTCTGAATTATTACTGATGGTATCTGAATTTCCAAGCTAGGGAGGCAGAGGCCTCCATTTCTGTTGCTCCATCAGTAGTAAAAATATGAAGGTGCAAAATCTCTTTTGCCATTTTCCTGATTAAATTGTCCAATTGTGTAAGTGTATTCGGAGATGATTCTGTAAGAATTAGATGGGAATACGTTCTCGGAATGATATGGGTTTTCAGGATCTCAATTCTCTGTGATGACCCTGAGTTCTGCCTCTGTCAAACTCAAGATCCACAAATTAAGCTTGGCTACCCATTTGTCCTCATTGACTCCCATCCAAGGATCTTTATGGGCACCCAAGTATTTCTCAGTTTCCCCGGGGGATGAATATATTGCACAGGACTGTCTTTCAAATGCCAATTCTCCAGATGGTTATAAAAGGAAGGCCTGCCCCATACTCATGAAGTGAAAGTCAACTGTTTTCTTGGTATTAATCTCCAGTCCAGTGCTGTCACAGAATGACTGCACAATCTCAAGACTGCTAGTCATTCCGCTTTTGAGAGTCATTGAGGAGTGCAATGTCATTTGCGAAAGCCAGCAATGAGCAGTTAATCATCCAATCCTGTAGGCGCAACTTCACTCTCAAGTTGGCCTTCTCCAACAAACAAATCAATGGGTCCATAGCAATATTGAACAGTATTGGAGAATAGTCATTTGGTAGTACAGAACTTGAATATTGCTGAAAATAGCGACATTTTAATGAAGCTTTTCATCTTACACTCATCAGGACAATTCGTGAGAGCTGCAACTCGCTTCTCATTTCTCAGGACTGCATGTCTGTGCCTTTCATGCTGACTAAGGCCTCTGCAAGTTGTGAATCGAAGTTTGCATTTCTCACAAGGGAATACGCCCTCAGGTGTAGGCAGCCCTCTGCCAGAACATTTGACGGAGCAGCACGTGATTAAATGGTATTCACCTATCCTCTAACATTTTGTACAACTGGTGCACAGAGATTTGATCTGATGCTTCTGGGCCAAATGCACCCTGAACAGGCCAACTGTTTGATATACGATGTTGCAACGATTACAGAATAGCCCGTCAGTAGGTTAGTGGATAATGCCTGCCGGTTTGTTCCAGTCATAAGCTGGTTCAATGACTACCTCTTCACAAGATGTGTTCACATTGGTTGTTTCGGAACATTGACCGTGGATTCAATTTCCAAACCCAAGGTGCTCGCTAGGTTCTTGTTATAAAATGTCTGAGTTTGAATGACTGTGGGTGCCCTTTCTCCTATAGGATAGTCAGATTCCTCTACCATATCAACACACTATCACCAACTATCCCTTTTTCTTGTGGAGTGTGGCTACCAAGATTGGATGCCAATGGGACAGGGTAATAGGTTGTGAAACGTCTCAGATCCTCCTCTGGTCTTGGTGGAAGAGGAGTTTTTTGCTAGCCCTTCAGACATGAAACTAGCACTCATGTAGCATAAACACTTATTGCAGCATACTGCTATATCTGACATCGCCAAGGGCACATTATTTGTCTGGGACCCGTCCCATCCGGCAAGGCATATTCTATATGGAATAACTTATTCAGAAATTAAAAATGCCCTGGACTGCTCAGGCAATTGATCTTCGCCGATCACCAGCCATCTTGTGTTACTTTCAGTCGCTTAGCCAATGATAAATCATTGTTACCAATGGGGCCACGAGGAGGCACGACTCAACGATGAATGACAAGAACACGCAAGATGCCACAGTATGGATCCACTGGACGGACTCTTAAGACAGTCATAGTTACTCCCGCCGTTCATTGAATTTCTTCACTTTGACACTCGAGCACTGGGCAGAAATCACATCATGCCAACACCCGCCTACAGCCTTTGCGATGCTTTGTTTTAATTAAACAGACGGATTACCCTAGATCCACACCAGTTCTAAGTCAGCTGCTAGGTGTTGGCTAAGGCCACTCGCCTGCCAACGGGCACCGCAGCTAGGGAAATCCACAGGAAGGGCCCGGTGCATGTCCAGAATTGTCACTGCCCCAGAGGGCAGCGTCTTGTCCAGCTTTGGCATGTGCCCAGCCCCGCTACGCACCCCAACCCGACTGACCCAGCCCTTAGAGCCAATCCTTATCCAGAAGTTACAGATCAGACTTGAAGGTTTCCCTTACCGACATTGTTCTAACATGCCAGACTCTCTTCAAGAACAAAGAAAGAACAAAGAAAATTACAGCACAGGAACAGGCCCTTCGGCCCTCCAAGCCTGCGCCGATCCAGATCCTCTATCTAAACATGTCGCCTATTTTCTAAGGGTCTGTATCTAAGGGTCAGCTTGGAGACATGCTGTGGATATGGGTAGGGCCAATGCGAGATTTACGCCATCTTCCCCAAGATTTTCAAGGGGTAGTGAGAGCTCACTGGCCACCACCGGAACCGCGATGATTTCTAAGGCACGGGTCACTCGCTTGGGGGTGGGGGTGGGGGAAATCCATTCCAGGACACCCTGCCCTTCATAAAGAAAAAAAAAAGAGAACTCTTCTCAGGGCTGCAGCCGACTTCTCCGGTATCGTTTGCATTACCGCACTGGATGCCTGTCTCCGCCACTCTGGACTTGGGGATCTGAACCAGACTCCTTTTTGATCAGCTGAGAACAAAGGAGGCCATTTCCTGCCAGTGGCGTAGTGGTAATGTCACTGAGCTAGTAATCCAGAGGCCCAAGCTAATGCCCTGGGGCACAGATTCAAATCCCACCACAGCAGCTGGTGGAATTTAAATTCAACTAACTAATAAATTCAACTAACATGTCTGGAATGGAAAGCGAGTCTCAGTAATGGTGCCATTAAACTATCATTGCTTGTCATAAAAACCCATCCGTTTCACTAATGTCCTTTAGGGAAGGAAATCTGATGTCCTTACCTGGTCTGGCTTACATGTGACTCCAGACACACAGCAATGTGTTGCCTCTTAATTGCCCTTGCAAGCCACTCAGTTATCAAGGGCAATTAGGTATGGGCAACAAATGCTGGCCTTGCCAGCGACACCCACAAAATCGACAAGTTTCCCCTAGTAGTTACCACAGTTCTTGTTCCATTATTAATGTTTCATGAATAAAATGCAAATTTTCAGTTTTCATGATATGTCCCTGATTTCTGAAAGTGCACAGCTAACTTTTAGGGGGGAGTTTAGCTCTGCAAAACAAGAACCTTGAATATTTGCAAGCCTGAAGCACAAGTGTTCCCTGACAGGGCTTTACTCCTCCTACAATCAGGGTTTGTACCCATCCATCAGCACAGAATCACCAGGACAACCAGAAAACATGGGCATATGAATTTTAAAAAAAGTGGTAGAAATGAGCAATGAGAACAATTTCCACCTGTAAAAAAGATTACCTTCCTCTCTCAGATACCGAGGGACCTGCTATTCATTTTCTGTTTTCATATCAAATTTCCAGTAATTACTATTTATATATTTTTTAAGTCATATACTCACAAGGACTAGAGATTGAGATGTAGATTCATTTGCCCTCCTCCATAAGCAGAAATCATATATCAATAAAGCAAGGTTGAACTGTTACAATTAATAAAATACTTCATTTTGTTGCTCAAGGAGCCACAAATGGCTAAATTCAAACTGCTTCAAGGTATTAGTTTGCTCCAGTGCTAATCTCCAGTGATATCTACCATCTGTCACACATCACATCAACAAAAGATAAAACCTTGCACACTTCTAATGCTGAACAGTACAAAGCTGAATGAGAGAAACACATGCAACCACATAATTCTTAGTTCACAGTACTGATCCCCAAAATTGTGACTTCTTTTGAATAAGAAACACTGCTTTTGTCAGTCAAGGGTTAAATCAGTCTGGAGTCCAAATGGAGACAACTCATTTAATTTTGGTGACACACAATGGAAAGATGTGATGGAGTAGTGACTTAGGACACAGACTTGACTTATAGGAGACCTCTGATTTCTCAGCTAGAGCGCCCGATTCCCCTATGCTTGGAAGGTCTATTGATTTGGTGTAGACGGACAGCTCATGAGGAACTGATACATTCCTTACAGCAATTTTTTTTCATATAGTACTGTTCAGACACCAGACTCAGCACAAATCTCTCTGTTGTCTTGTACCAATTTGAACTGAATGCATTGACTTTATCAGTCTTTCTTCCTTATTGCCCTCAGGTAGTTACCATGTAAGGTTTGCTCTAATCCCACCTTCAGCAGAGAAGCCTAAGGCTTTTTATCGTTCTATTTTTGAACTAAAAATGTTAAAAAAGGTAGTACAAAGTTCTTTCAAGTTCTGTTGTACCAGAGGCTTGGCAGCTTCTATCAAGCTCAATTTAAAGTGTTCCAGTACAGTCTTTGTAGTTTCAACCTTTTAAGCTTATGGAGTCTGGTGGAATAATTAGATCCTTTAGTCAAAATTTTCTCATTTATCTTTAAGAGGATAATCGCAGTATTGCTTTCAATGAATACCATAATGTATCTGTAGAAGTGTATTAAAATGACCTCTATTTTTACCTGCATTTATTATCTGGCTTTTTTTCAAGCAAGCTATGCACTTAATACTTTTGGTCTCATTAATTCGTGTATTACATGTATTTGTGACATCCTTTGAGAGTTCTTTTCCACAGGGTTCAAGTGCATTTATGTGCATAAGGTTCTGACCTCCATTTGAATCACTGTTGCTTTACTAGTAGAGACAGTTGCCTTTGGGCACCCATAGCACAAACATGACAACGTTAAGAAAAAACAAAAGCTGACCAACAGCTTCAAAAAAGCCAACACAGCTCATCACACAAAAGCAGACCTGAATATCGGACAATGGCATATAGTTACACTGAAAGCGAAGTGGGGCATGGGCTCAACATAATTTAAGTAGGTTTACCCATATTCCATCACTTGTACAGTGGAAGACTATGGCAAAAATTGCCAAATCTTTACCTCATTTCTTTCAAAGAAAACATGGCGCATTATAAATAGGTATTGGTAAGCTGTTTTGCTAAACTGTTTCTACAATGTTTTTCCTTCAGTTCATGGAAGCACTTTTTGCTTCTCCTACTGTCTCCTATCATCATGGCCCTGTCCGACTCCATACCTTTCAGATCACAGAGCTTTTATCCTCTCCACCTCCTTCAGTTCATGTTGGAACCCTTCTTCCTTTCATAGTTCACAATGGGACTCTTCCTCCCTCTTCTGAAACACCTTCCTGTCAGATCAATTGCCATTTGTCCCATTCGTTTCCGCTGTACACCAGTTCATGCTTGTACTCTCCTCCCTTTCTCAGTTCAAGTTGCCCGCCTCATACCCCATGCCTCTTTGTTCATGTTGGCCTCTGCTCCACTTTCACAAGGTTCTTGTCAGCTCTTATCTGATGCTATTTTGGCAGATGGAATTCTGCTGTAGGTGGGAATTCCTGGTGCTACAAAACCATTATAAAGAATCCTCGTTCACAGCAGAATTTCAGGCGCAATATCAGGTAGAAGCAGGATATGATGTTCAGAATCTGAGCCAGTAAAAGCATTGCTTTCAGCTATGAATGTAGACAATCAGATGCTGGCTTCAAAATATTAAAAGCCTTCATGAAATGTGAAGCAATGACAGGTACAGTGTTCAAGTTGTGTGTTTGTGCATGTGTACAGAGGTGGGAAGACGCTGATAGATTTGCCTGCGCCCTAAATCTACCATAAGTTAGTGCATCCTTGTAGCTCACGCTACATAACATTAGCCTCCTAATGGAATAGTTGCATGTTCAAACCCTAGTTCATCCATATTTAACTATGCATTGAATGCGCACCGTAGCTGTGGAAATCCATGCTTGCCAGGACTTGTACTTTTCGAGGAACAGTTTTTGCAAACCATTTCTCCAAATGCTGGAGACATTTTTTAGCTCCTGGTAAATCAGAACCTTGGAAGAACCCAGGTATTTTTCTTTTTTAAAAATATTGAATGAGAATGAAATAAAATGCGATGATGAACTGACAAGACTGTTCCCAATTTTTCCTCAAGCAAAAGAAGGGTCCCTCCTACTGGTTGATAATGAAGCTGCATCAGCCGAGGACACAGATACTTCATCAGACTCCAATACTCTGCTGGCTGAAGAAGGAAGAGTGGCAGCAATAAAAATGCTGAGGAACTTGAAGGAAGCCTAATTTTTAAAAAAGTGTTAAAAGTAGTTGAAAAATTTAAATACAATTAGTGAATTGAACAATTTGTTTCCATCCAAAAGATTCCAAATTCATGTCACATTTCTCCCACTCCATACTTGGAGGATTTTTTTTGTTGCTAGTTTTCAGTTTGCTGCCAGCTGGATAACTAAAATGTAGACTGGCTGAAAGTAGCTTTGAATTTGTTTCAAACTGACTTAATTGATGTCCATTGGTATGAATCCATGGAGAAATTTGTAACACAAATAACCCACCCTTCTAAATCAGAAGGTTGTGGCTGCAAACCTCACTCAAGGACATAACTTAGGCGGATATTTCAATGCAGTACTGAGTGAGTAATGCATCATCAGGGCTGCAGTCTTTTAGGCAAGACAGTCAACGTGTTTGTTCAGGTGAATGTAAAAGATTCCATGACACTATTTGAAGAAGAGCAAAGAATTTTTTGATGTCCTAGCTAACATTTATCCCTAACTAATATCACCCAAAACAGATTAATTAGCCACTTATTACATTTTCTGTTTGTAGGGCCTTGCTGTGGGCAAATTGGCGGCAGTACTTTTTACATAACAAAAGCGATTGCACTTCAAAAATTGTTCATTGGCTATGCAACATTCTTAGATGTGAAAGGTGTTACATAAAAAGACCATTATATTCTTACTAAATAAAGGGTTATTAACAAGGAAAGCGATGATAGTAAGTAATCCGAATTGATGCAGGAGGCAACTAGATATGTTTCTGGAGAGAGAGGGGGCCAATTCATACACTGAGAAGCTAGGAATATAGACAGGTTGGGGCTGTGATCAATTAAAAAAGGAAGATGCAGTTCCTGCTCCTAAAAACTGTTTTATCCTTAAATCCAATAGTAAAGAATAAACTAGAAAAAGTGAATGACAGGAGTAAAATAGATTAATCATTTGTTTTACAGAACTTTTGTTCTAATTCATGAACTGACAGAGCATACCAGCTCTCTGCAGGAGCACCTGTGGCTATGGGCTACTAAAGGTGTTTAGAGGCAGGGACTGTTATACAGCAATATGTGTGGTATGTTTAATGTTCAAGTCACAAGACTATAAACCCATTTTCAATTGTTATCCTCATCTATAAACAACTATATTCTCATATAAATATTCAGCTAGACTAGTTTACAATAATTTTCATAGAAGTCAAGGAGAACAAATTTGGCAAACCCATTGTATACTCTAGAAATCCATTTGTATTCCATTACCTTCTGTCCTCTGTAATTGTATGATCTTAACTGAAGCTCAAGGAAAGCACCTGTCTCTTCTATTGTACCTCTTAGGTGGTTTGCACTGACTTGGAACAATATTGTGACATCCAAAAATTACCTTCTTTAATTTATTAAAACAAAAGCAAAGTTGTGAAGGGCAAAAAAAGCAAAGACAATCCTGAATTTGAGTCACAGATATATTGCTGTGGAAAATGGTTTATATAAATAAAAGTGATGAATGCAATCAAGTCTATCCCATATTGTACATTAACATCGTACAACATTGAATTATTGAGCAGTTCTGAGCCTGGAGGAAAGTTATTGCTAACTATGTAAGGGTACTGCACAAGACATGAAACATCATTCAATTAGGATGTTAGAGGCAAGCAGCTCTGAAAGATTGGTTCAAACAGCAGGCTGCTTTATCCAGTCATCACAATAGCAGTTAAGGTCAGCATTAGCAAGCTACTATCCTCAACTTGATATCACCTTTTACAAATACTGCACTATTGATGATGTTCTGCCAAATATTTAACATATGAACATACGAAATAGGAAGAGTAGACCATGAGAATTAGGAATAATTAGGAGAGTGAAGAGGGGACATGAAAAAACACTGGCGGGCAAGATAAAGGAAAATCCCAAAGCGTTTTATAAGTATATTAAGGGCCAGAGGATAACCAGGGAAAGAGTAGGGCCCATTAGGGACCAAAGTGACAATCTGTGTGTGGAGCTGGAGGACATAGGTGAGGTTTTAAATGATTACTTTTCATCTGTGTTCGCTAAGGAGAAGGACAATGTAGGTGTTGAGATCAGGGAAGGGGAGTGTGATATACTTGAACAAATTAGCGTTGAGAGGTGGTGGGGTGGGGGGAAGTATTAGCTGTTTTAGTGGGCTTAAAAATAGATAAATCCCCAGGCCCAGATGAGATGTATCCCAGGCTGTTATGTGAGGCAAGGGAGGAGATAGCAGGGGCTCTGACACAAATTTTCAAATCCTCTCTGACCACAGGAGAGGTACCAGAGGACTGGAAGACAGCGAATGTGGTACCATTATTCAAGAAGGCTAGCAGGGATAAACCAGGTAATTACAGGCAATGCGTCTAACATCAGTGGTAGGCAAACTATTGGAAAAGATTCTGAGGGACAGGATTAATCTCCACCTTGAGAGGCAGAGATTAATCAAGGATAGTCAGCATGGCTTTGTTAGGGGGAGATCATGTCTAACAAACTTGACTTAATTTTGAGAGGAGGTGACTAGATGTGTAGATGAGGGTAAAGCAATTGATGTCGTCTACATGGACTTCAGTAAGGCTTTTGATAAGGTCCCAGATGGGAGATTGGTTAAGAAGGTAAGAACCCATAGGACTGAGGGCAAGTTGGCAAATTGGATCCAAAATTGGCTTAGTGGCAGGAGGCAGAGGCTGATGGTCGAAAGTTGTTTTTGCGAGTGGAAGCCTGTGACCAGTGGTGTACCACAGAGATCGGTGCTGGGACCCTTGCTGTTTGTAGTGTACATTAATGATTTAGAGATGAATATATGAGGTATGATCACTAAGTTTGCAGATGACATGAAAATTGGTGGTGTTGTAAAAAGTCGGGAGGAAAGCCTTAGATTACAGAATGATATAGATGGGCTGGTAAAATGGGCGGAGCAGTGGTAAATGGAATTTAATCCTGAGAAGTGAGAGGTGAGGCATTTTGGGAGTACTAACAAGGCAAGGGAATTTACAATGAATGGTAGGACCCTAGGAAGTACAGAGGGTCAGAAGGACCTTGGTGTACTTGTCCTTAGATCGCTGAAGGCAGCAGCACAGGTAGACAAGGTAGTTAGGAAGGCATATGGGATACTTGCCTTTATTAGCCAAGGCATAGAATAGAAGAGCAGGGAGGTTATGACGGAGCTGTATAAAACGCTAGTTAGGCCACAGCTGGAGTACTGTGTACAGTTCTGGTCACCAGACTGTAGGAAGGATGTGATTGCACTGGAGAGGGTGCAAAGGAGATTCACCAGGATGTTGCCTGGGCTGGAGCATTTCAACTATGAAGAGAGACTGAAAAGGCTAGGGTTGTTTTCCTTAGAGCAGAGAAGGCTGAGGGAGGACCTGATTGTGGTATACAAAATTATGAGGGGCATAGATAGGGTCGATGGGAAGAAAATACTTCCCTTAATGGAGGTGTCAATAACCAGAGGGCATAGATTTAAACTAAGGGGCAGGAGATTTAGATTGGATAAGAGGAAAAGAAATTTCACCAAGAGGGTGGTTGGAATCTGGAACACAGTGCCTGAAGGAGCAGTAGAGACAGGAACCCTGAACATTTAATTAGTATTTAGATGAGCACCTGAAACGCCATAGCATACAAGGGTACAGGCCAAGTGCTGGAAAATGGGATTAGAATAGATAGGCACTTGATGGCCGGCACGGACACGATGGGCCGAAGGGCTTGTTTCTGTGCTGTGTAACTCTATGACTCTAACTTGGAAACATTACACTTGGTGTCTTCATTGCAGTCATTAATATAGATTGTAAATAACTGAGGCCCCATCATTGATCCTTGCGGCACCCCACTACTAACAGCCCGCCAACCTGAAAATGATCCATTTATTCCTATACCCTGCTTTCTCTCCTTTAACCTAACACTAATCTATTAGCCCCAACCCTATGAGCCCTTATATTTTGCAGCAACCTTTCATGTGGCACCTTATCAAATGCCTTTTAAAAATCCAAATATCCTACAACCTTTATATATCCTACCAGTTACATCCTCAAAAAACTCTTCATGGATTTGTTGAACAAGATTTCTCTTTCATAAAACCACATGCAACACTCGCACATATCATGCAGTGTAATTCCATTTTAAAGGTTGCTACCTTTTCCCATCATATGAAAACTTGACATGAACTAATATTTAGCTCAATGTGATGGGATCCTGTGCTTGTGGAATCTGTTTTCTGAGGAACATACAGTAGTGGGATTTGACGTACCCAAGTCTGCAATCTGTCACTTTAAAAGGCCTGTGTCAGCTTTCACAGCCGGTTATAGGTGAGCAATTGTTGAAACAAGTTTAAAACAGCTAAAGCTGTTCCCATTAGCAACAAATGTGCTTGCCAAGTCCCAGATGTTGATGGACTATGCTAGATTCTTGGGAAGAAAAACAATTTCTGAGAAGTATAAACAGTGGAATTCTCTATTGTAGTTATAAAAAAGAAAAAAACTGCAGATGCTGGGAATCTGGAATAAAATCAGTAAATGCTGCAAATAATCAGCCATCATAGGAACGTGGGACCTAGGAGCAGGAGTAGGCCATTCGGCCCTTTGAGCTTGCTCTGCCATTCCACAAGATCATGGCTGATCTGGTTGTGGTCTCAACTCCACTTTTCTGTCTGTCCCCATAACCCTCAACTCCCTTATCTATCAAAACTCTAACACAGTCTTAAATAAATTCAATGACCTAACCTCAGCTGCTTTCGGGGGAAGAGAATTCCACAGACTAGCGACCGTTTGAGAGAAAATCATTTCTCCTCATCTCCATCTTAAAAGGGAGACTTCTTATTCTTATACTGTGTCCCCGAGTTCTAGTCTCCCCCACAAGAGGAAACATCCTCCCGGTATCCACTACATCAAGTCCCCTCAGGATCTTACATCTTTCAATAAGATCACCTCTCATTCTTCTAAACTCCAATGGGTATAGGCCCAACCTGTTCATAAGATAAGCCCTTCATCCGTGGAATTAGTCAAGTGAACCTTCTCTGAACTGCTTAGAATGCAATGATCTCCTTTTCCAAATAAGGAGACCAGAACTGTACACAGTACTCCAGATGTGGTCTCACCAAGATCCTGTACAGCTGCAGTAAAACTTCACTACTTTTATACTCGATTCCCCTTGCAATAAACGCCAACATTCCATTTGCCTTGGTAATCACTTGTTGTACCTGCATACTAACGTTTTGTGATTCATGTACCAAGACACCCAGATCCCTCTGGACCACCGAGTTCTGCAATCACTCTCTATTTAAATATACAGCTTTTCCATTCTTCCTGCAAAAGTGAACAAGTTCACATTTTACTACATTATCCTCCATCTGCCAAATTTTTCCCACTCACTTAACCTGTCTATATTCTTTTGTAGACTCTTTACCTCCTCTTGACAACTTACTTTCTATCTTGGTGTCATGGGCAAATTTAGCTTTGAAGGTTGCTACATTTGGTCCCTTCATCCAAGTCATTGACATAGATTAAAAATAGTTGAGGCCACAGCACTGATCCCTGTGGCACTACACTAGTTATAGCTTGCCAACCCGAAAAAGACCAATTTATCCCTATTTCTGCTTCTTGATAGGTAACCAGTCCTTTATCCATGCTAAAATGTTACCCCCTACACCATGTGCTCTTATCTTATGAAGTAACCACTGATGCGGCACCTTATCAAATGCCTTTTGGTCACATGGTCATCAACTGTAAAGAGAGCGGATTAGTTAACATCTCTGTCCATCAGAATTCATCTCTCTGTGAATCTTGCAGAGTTATAGCGCTTCATAAAAAGGTGCTGCATTTATCAATTGGGAAAGAGACTTGTTGCCTGCCACCCTCGTGGATGAGGCCGAGTAGATAGCTTGTCAACACAAAGAATTTGGAAATTGCAAGACAGAAATTCTAGGTGACAAATTCATAAGAGACAGCTAAAATGTTAGATTTTTAGTAGACAAAGGGCCTGATTTTTAGGTCCTGCTGCAGCCAGGAATGCAGGCACTAAAAATAACGCCGCCAGCCTGTATCTCAGTCCCAGCTCCATGCTGCCCCCCAGGCCAGTTCCTCGGAAGGGTGGGCGGGGGAAGATGGACAAGCGGCAGGACTACCCAGCTGCATGTGGTGGGTAGTCGATCGGGCTCGTTAAGGCCACTTAAGACTAATTAAAGTAGGTCGACTGGCAGACCAGGGGGCCCAGCACTCCAAGCAGGCCTAGAGGCCCTCCTTAATGTAATATAAAAGCAAAACACTGCAGATCAGTTCTGAAGAAGGGTCACTGACCGGAAACGTTAACTCTGCTTCTCTCTCCACAGATGCTGCCAGACCTGCTGAGTATTTCCAGCATTTCTTGTTTTTATTTCAGATTTCCAGCATCCGCAGTATTTTGCTTTTATTATAGAGGCCCTCCCTGCCTGTCTGGGTGCTGCAGGCTGCCCTGTAGAGGACTCCCTCCCCACAGGGGTGGCCTGGCTGCAAAAGCCATTTTTTAGTTTAAATTTAAAAAAGTTGGAGAGAGAGCACATCTATTTTGAAGCACCCTCGCCCTCATTTACCTTCCATTGCATCCTGCTGCCACCTTCAAGCTGGAAGGCCTCTCATTGGCCCGCCAGCTTTGAGAGACTGCCCACCAGCCAGCCCAAAGTTACTGGTACTAGAAATGAGCTACATTTTGGAAAGGCAAATAGTTTGCTTAGTAATTTCTTCAGTCGAGCACTGTATATTCATTTTTTTTTTAAAGACATACAGCACTGAAACAGGCCCATCAGCCCACCGAGTCTGTGCCGACCAACAACCCCCATTTATACTAACCCTACAGTAATCCCATATTCCCTACCACCTCCCTACACTAGGGGCAATTTACAACAGCCAATTTACCTATCACCTGCAAGTCTTTGGGGGTGGGAGGAAACCAGAGCACCCGGCAAAAACCCATGCAGTCACAGGGAGAACTTACAAACTCCGCACAGGCAATACCCAGAATCGAGCCCTGGTCCCTGGAGCTGTGAGGCTGTGGTGCTAACCACTGCGGTGCTAACCACTGCGCCACTGTGGTCTTGTTGGGTTACATCACCATCTCTAAAGAAAAAGAATAATGATGAAGGTCTAGCAATTCAGCACTAGATGCTTATTTGGGCAGCACATTGAATTTTACATTCAACATGGAATACATTCAGTTTCAGAAACCTGGGGCTGAATTTTCCCTGCAGGTTCTGAACCCCGTCATCAGGCTCAGAAGCCCACACTGGGCTGAATTTTACCGGCCCTTCGACACTGCGGGTCGCGGTGCGGGGGCCAGTAAAATGCTACGGGGAGAGGCATGCCTCGACCCGCAACGTCGAGATGGGCCAGTCGCATTTTACCGGTGGCAGCAGGACCTCAGTGTGGCCCCCCTGGCGTATGGGGTCGGCACCACAATCAACATATGGTAATGATTACTTACCTTTGCTGATTACGCAGCCCGCTGCCTCTCCACCGACACGGATTTTTCGTTGAACGGGCAGCCGTTCCATTCACAATCTGAAAAGCCGGCAGGGCCTCACTGCATTCTGGAAGGGAAGGTTGCGGTGAGGGGGGGGGGTGCTGATGGGTGGATATGCAGGGGTCTAACTCTGCATTCCGAAAGGGGGGGGGTCATGGGGGGAAGATACACAGGGGTCACACTCTGCATTCTGAAAGGGAGGGGGTCTGGAACTACTGGAGGGAAAGCTGTGCTGGCATGAAGGGAGGTACCATGTACCATCCCTCCATTAACAGTGTACGCTTTGTGTTTGTGAGGGGGCAATGGCACACTAGGCACCCTGTGTGTGGGGAGGGTGCCAGAAAGGGGAGGAGAATTAAGGTTTTATGGATGGTGGGGGCAATCGATTCAGCTGGTCGGATCTTGATGTGGTCATGTTGTGCCACTGAGTGTTGGACAAGGTGGGCAATGCCATGGCACCCCACATAGTTGATCCAGGAAAGCAGCTGATGTACCCGTCAACACCAATCCCTACCCTGTTAGGAACCTTCGAATATATGCGGGGTTCAACTTTATTTCTCACATGGAAATAGATATGGCTCATCCTACATTGTGTGATCCTCTGCATGTGAGGATCTGTATGCACCAGAGGCAATATCAACAGGCAGGTGTGATCCACGTAGAGGCCCCCAGTCGTGAGAACAGCCCCCAAGGGGACCCCGCCATTAAGGTTGCCGTGCATCTACAGGCCCCACATGACATGCCATCGGATGTCAGAGCACCAGTGTCAGAGGAGATTGCGCATATAAAGAGGATGGTGGCACGTCTCTGTGCCCTGCTTAAGGATGACCTGCAGCCCATGGGCTCCAGTGGGTATCCCAAGACTTTGTTCCTCATAGTGGCAGCGGTTCTCAAGCCTGACACCTCTGCAGCTTTTTAGGGGCCCACCTTTGGGGGGTCAGACAGTCAGCAGTGCACTGCTGCATCAGGGAGATCACCAGTGCTCTGCACCGGAGGACCAGTGAGGATGTCCGCTTCAGGATGGACTCTCACAGCCAGGCCGAGAGGGCCATTGGTTCTGGGACCATTACCAAAGAACCATAGGATGTAATGTTCATAGACTGCACTCATGTGGCCATCAGGCCTAATGCCAGGCTACCAACTGCAAATGTCACCATTAAAGGAGCCCTCTCAATCTTGGTGAAGCTGGTATGTGAACACCGCAGATGCTTGCAGCGAATGTTTGACCGTTTCTCAGGCCGCTGCCATGACACCTGGGTATTGTGCCAGTCCCGGCTGCCACCGCTGTTCACTGAACTGGCTCAGTTGGAGGGGTGGCTTCTTGGAGATAAGGGCTATCCTTTGCAGACATGGCTCCCGACACCGTTGAGAGACTCCACCACTTCTGCACAGGAGAGATACAACGCCTGCCACTGAGCTACATGAGCCACCATTGAGCAGGAGATTGGCATGCTGAAAAAGAGTGCCTCCAATGCCTGTATGGATAGGGTGATGCCCTGTACTATGGGCCAAAAAGGCCAGCTCCTTTCGGCCGTCTCAATTTCTCTGCCCCTCTCACTCACTCTAACCTGCCACCCTCTGAACTTGCTGCATTCCGTTCTCTTAGGTCTAACCCCGACATTATCATCAAACCTGCTGATAAGGGTGGTGCTATTGTTGTCTGGCATACCAACTTCTACCTTGCAGAGGCTCAGCGCCAACTCTCAGACACTTCTTCCTACTTCCCCCTGGACCCCACCACTGAACATCAAGCTACTGTCCACAGAACTGTCACTGACCTCATCTCCTCTGGAGATCTTCCCTCTACAGCTTCCAACCTCATAGTCCCACAACCCCGGACAGTCCACTGCTACCCACTTCCCAAAATCCATAAACAGGACTGTCCCGGCAGACCCATTGTTTCAGCCTGCTCCTGCCCCACTGAACCTATTTCTTCCTATCTTGACTATCTTTTCTCCCCTGGTCCAGTCTCTTCCCACCTACATCCGTGACTCTTCTGACGCCCTACGTCATTTCGACAATTTCCAGTTTCCTGGTCCCAACCGCCTCCTCTTCACTATGGACGTCCAATCTCTCGACACCTCCATCCCCCACCAGGACAGTTTGAGGGCTCTCTGCTTCTTCCTTGAACAGAGGCCCAACCAGTCCCCATCCACCACCACCCTCCTCCACCTGGCTGAACTTGTTCTCCCATTGAACAACTTCTCGTTCAACTCCACTCACTTCCTTCAAGTAAAAGGTGTTGCTATGGGTACCCACTTGGGTCCTAGTTATGCCTATCTTTTTGTGGGATATGTAGAACATTTCTTGTTCCAGTCCTACTCAGGCTCCCCCAACTTTTTTCCGGTACATTGATGACTGTACCAGTGCCGTTTCCTGCTCCCACCCGGAACTAGAAAACTTTATCAACTTTGCTTCTAATTTCCACCCTTCTCTCATCTTCACATGGTCCATCTCTAACACTTCCCTTCCCTTCCTCGACTTCTCGGTCTCCATCTCCGGGGATAGGCTGTCTACTAATATTCATTATAAGTCCACTGACTCCCACAGCTACCTCGATTACACTTCTTCACGCCCTGCCTCCTGTAAGGACTCCATTCCATTCTCCCAGTTTCTCAATCTCCATTGCATCTGCTCTGACGATGCTACCTCCACGACAGTGCTTCTGATATGTCTTCCTTTTTCCTCAACCGAGGATTCCACCCCACTGTGGTTGACAGGGCCCTCAACCGTGTCCTACCCATTTCCCGCACCTCTACCCTCACCCCTTCCCCTCCCAGAACTGCAACAGGGTTCCCCTTGTCCTCACTTTCCAGACCTCCAGCCTCCATATCCAAAGGATCATCCTCCGCCACTTCCGCCACATCCAGCGTGATGCTACTACCAAACGCATCTTCCCCTCCCTTCCCCTGTCAGCATTCCGAAGGGATCATTCCCACGCCACCTTCCCCGGCAATCACAGGAGGTGTAATACCCGCCCATTTACCTCCTCTCTCCTCACTATCCAAGACCCCAAATACTCCTTTCAGGTGAAGCAGTGATTTACTTGTACTTCTTTCAATTTAGTATACTGTAGTTGCTGCTCACAATGCGGTCTCCTCTACATTGGGGAGACCAAACACAGATTGGGTGACTGCTTTGCAGAACACTTCCGCTCAGTCCGTAAGCATGACCCCGAGTTTCTGGTTGCTGGTTGTTTCAACATCCTCCCCCATGCTCTCATGCTCACATCTCTATCCTGGGTTTGCTGCAGTGTTCCAGTGAACATCAACACAAGCTCAAGGATCAGCATCTCATTTACCAATTAGGCACGCTACAGCCTGCTGGACTGAACATTGGAATTCAATAATTTCAGAGCATGGCAGGCCCCCACTTTTTATGTTTAATTATTTTTCTTTTTTCTTTGGTTATTTTATTTTAGTTTTTTTTTAGTGTGCTTAGTTTGTTTCTACTGTGCCTACCCACTGTTTCTGTTTTTAAAAATTTTTTTTAAAATGTTTGTGCTTGGAGTGCTTTGTGCTTTACAGTCTATTCACACCCTCTCCGTACTAACGCTTTGTCTTTCAGCACACCATTAACATACCGTTTGCCTTCGTTCCATGACCTTCTGGTCAGTTATTCTCTGCGACCTTGTCCTATCAACACCTCTTTGGTTATCTCTTGCCCCACCTTTACTTGCTTAAAATCTTTTACATTTCTAATATTTGTCAGTTCTGAAGAAGGGTCACTGACCTGAAACGTTAACTCTGCTTCTCTCTCCACAGATGCTGCGAGACCTCCTGAGTATTTCCAGCATTTCTTGTTTTTATTTTAGCTCGTTTCTTTGCCGCTCTGCACAATTACACACCCAATAGGCCTGGCATGATGAAGAGAAACGTCAACAGGATTCCTCCTCGGACTATGAGGACGCTGAGGACCTACAATGTGAAAGACGCAAGGGAGGGCAGATGGCATCCAGGCTCTACACACGGGCTAGCAGTGAAGTAGAGATGTACGGAAGTGGCTTATCAGAAAAAGGCTGTCTGCTCCATAGGAACCGACATGAGCTCTGAAAGCCACACATCACCCTCGCTCACGTGTTGTGTACCAGTCCACATCTGCAGAATCCCTGTGTAAACCATTAGAGGCAGCAGCTGACTGAGCCAATGTCCATGTCACTGCATAAAGTGGAGACGCTCATGAGTAATTGTGGCATGGCAATGACGTTATTGCATACGGTGGCTCTTCTGAAGGGCCAACGGTGCAAAGGGATGTGACATTGGTACTACATGCTGGCACACATCTGTCGCGCAGAGAAAAGGACACACATGTTGGTGAGGAACATTTAGTGAAAGGTGTATTTACATTGCTGTGACACCCGTGCATTCCCATTTGCGTCAGTGTGTTCTCTGTAAACCTCTAATACCCTTTTTTGGTCTATTTAAGTCTCATGTCCTGGAATGTGCAAATTTAAGATTATTCACCCAGGTGCAGTACACCTAGAGGAAGGAATGTTACACTTGAGTGGAAGAAGAGGATCACAACTTCATAGGACACTGGGACACTGCAGGGTAAGTATGTGGCGGCAAAGCGGAAAGTGCTTTGCTGCCAGATTGACAGCAGCCCCACTCTTCAGCAGTCAGGTAAGTATTCTTTGACAGCTGTCAGGAAGCAGGTGCTGGGGCGCTTAAAATAGGGCCCCAGCACCTGCTGCACAACTGTCAAACGGTTCCTCACTGTGTCGAATGTCCTGCCTCTCCCCACATAATATCGGGAGAGGGGGGTGGCTGGTGCAGTGATGCTAATGAGCCCCCGCACATAATATCGCTGGGGCTCTGTGGTGACTGATAAATGCAGGTGCCGCGCTGCAGCCCACTGTATGGGAAACAGTCGCTCAATGTCATTTTCCTTGGAGAAAGCAATTAATGACCAGAGGGTGGGCTCACCGTCCAATTAAGGATGGCGGGTGGGCTGTTAAAGTTGGAAGGCCACTCAGAGACCTTCCACCTTGAAAGCAACAGCAGGATGTCATGGCAAGTAAGAGAGATGGAGAGAGAACCCCTCTCCGGGGAAGCCTGTTTGTTTTTGACAGGTTCAACAAGTCAGCCTGATTGGTTGGTTGGTTTCAGGTCAGGTAGGGGTGACTCCTGAGAAGGCCACAGTGCTGGTAGGTCTGATACATGACATCTGGGGAGGGGAATTGGGGTCCAATCCCCAATTCTGTACAGGGGGTCAAATCCTTAACCCTTGGCATGTCTGATCATTGACCACAGGATCTTTGATTGTGGGGGTGGGTGGTGGTGGTGGTGAGGGCTGGTCACAGTTGGGGGTTTGATGAGAGGAAGGAGCTTGGGGATTGGATGGAAGCACTTCTGCTCTTCCTGGTCCACAAGCAGTGCTTGAAGGCACTTACCTTCTCCCCAAAGCTGCCCTTTGCCTCCCTTCAGCTTTCCCAAGCCCTGCAAAATCCAGCAAGCCAAAATTAGACCAGAGAGATAGTTTAAATCAGAAGTTACCAGCCTCATTAAAATATTTAAATTGTCAACCAGCCTCCTGAGAGAGGTTGGTTGCCAGCCTCTTGTCCCTCCTCCATTAAACCTGGAAGCGGGCAGGTTGGAGTTAGCGTCAAGATTTGTTTAAAAAAAATTTTAACCTCTGACTCAACTCCAACCCACATTTTTTGGGGGTTAAAAGCCATTCCTACATAACTGTATGGGAAGTAAAAACAAACTTGATTTGCTCAAATTCCCTTTTGAGGTAGTGCTTCCACTTTTAGGCAATACCAGAAATGCTAATTTAAGAACATCGTAATTTCACTGCGATGACTCTGATATCCTTGCTCTCGGACTGTATGACTCAGTTCACTTCTAAACAGAGCTCCACTGCATGGAAAATGGCAAGGAGCTGGGAAATGGAAGCACAGTTAGAGTAACATTTCACTTGCATAAGCACAGCTGTATGGCAAGATTACACATGAGAAGAAACATCATGAAACCTCAGTACTAACAGTTAAACTTAACGGTGCCATTTTCTGTGCCACATTAAATTTCTAAGTGAATTTAGGTTATTTCTGAAAGATGGGAGGAGCTTGTATCCATAAAACATCAGAAGCATCACTTTCCAAAACAAAGCAAAATCTAGATTTGCTGGACCTGTTGCTCTAACACTGGGCCCTGGTCATTCAACAGTCGCTGTTCTCTGTTGGCCTCAAATTACTGAGGAGGTAGTGAAATGGTTAAATCATTTGGTGCACCTGCTGTCTCTGATGGGCCTGACATTTGAGCAACTTAATGAGGAAACTCAGTCTTGCCTAGAATTCAAAGCCCATTCACCTGATGGCAATGAAATTGGCCCATGTAACTGAACAAAAAAGAATTGTCATGTACATACCATGGAAGCAGTCACTCAAAAGGCCAGTTCTACATCAAAGAGTTTGAAGAACATAGCAGCCGCAATGTGGGATGCAAAATTAATGTAGACTGGCTTGCTTGAGAGGAGCTAGTTTACATTGCAGTTCGGATACTTTTCATATTTCTATCTGTTTTAGCTCCAGCAGCAACAAAAAATGGCAGAAATGAAACATCGGAGGAGCATTTATTTTGCATACTTTCAAGGCTTCATGAGGCAAACCCTTGAAGTTTACATCAGTTAACAGTGAGTGTTTTGAAAACTTCAGGAATCCTGCTTCTCACCAATACAAGAAAAAATATACTCAACCGGTAGAATGAATTGGAAAATCCAAGCATGACTAAAAAGTACATTGCCCACAAGTCAGTGAATTTTGCTCCCTATTTGTCACTGCCACCTTGGAGAATGGTGCACATTAATAATGCATGGGTGCTAGGAATGTATTAGCGTTTACCCGAGTGAAGAGTATCAGCTGGGGACATGGAAGAGCTGTTAAGACACAGAGCCAGTGCGCCAGAGTACCTTCTTATTTATTGAAGGGATTTTGGGAGAAGTGTCAGGTGTGGCGGATGCGATGCATCATCGTAAAGAGACGTTGAGCGTCTCCTGGATAGGACTGTAATTAGGTTCATTGATCAAATTCAGGGGGTGGCAGGCCCCCCCCCCCTTAGCTTTGAAATCTCATCTGCTACCATTGTATAGCATAAAATAAATAGTTAAAAAGATACATTTAAAAAACACAAATATTTCAGTACAGTAAGATGTAATGATTAATTTTGAGTAGTCAGTTCTTGAAGTGAACGACATTAATATTTTTCTCTTAATCAGAATATTTGCTTGATAGCTATCTGCACGAAATTGTGAGGTTTCTGAGGTAAATGTCTGCTACGATTTTAACTATAATAAAGGATTTAAGAGACATCAAATACTATTTTATCCTGTTCAATTTTTTATCTGCTCTACTACATCTGCCATATGGAATATGAATGATAAAAGAATATATGCAATTTGCCCTGTAAACAGAATAGTGTGTGATAGGTAGAAAACCATTCACTTGACAGAAATTTACAGCTATGAGTATTCAATTAATGGAAGTGGATCTAATGAATAGATGTAGACAATGTTTTTATTGGGGTGGGGAGGGGGGAGGGATTTTATGTTAGCAGAAACATTTTCCTAACCCATTTGTTTTCTTAAGAATACATTTGGGGTAATCCCTGCCTTGTTCTGTGAAGATTAGGTTATTATTCCAGTTTTTCACAGTGGATTTTGGATGCAAGATGCATTATAAAAATTACAGTGTTCAATGAATGAATTATATCAAAATATTTAATAACCTATATTTTATTTTGCTTTAGCCTTTATTACAAACCAAATGGGCATGGTTATAAAGGAAATAATGAACTGTAGAGGGCTGATTGCTGAGTAGAACTGGAGTCCAGAACTAGTTAAAGTTTGACTCCAGAGGTGCAAAGTTCAGACTGTCTTGAAGTCTGTCACTGAAGTGGAGGTCAATGTATCATGACATTACCAGGTACAATCCAGGTACCCATTACATTATTCTACTAAACTGTCAGGACCAGTTTCCCTCCTCTAACACACCATTTGTTTCTGATACAATCTCCACTTGGAACTACTAAGTATGAAGTCATTTTTTAAAATACTTTTATCTCTGGGACACAATCTACTAATGTCACTGATCACTTTTCAGCTTATCATGCTGCTAAGAAACTCAGAGTGGGTACAGAAATTGTTGTGCATGTTTTCTGTCTACACATGCATACCACACTTTATAGCCAGCCAAGTTAACCCTAGTTTTCTGAATTGGAAACCAAATTTGGGTCTTTCTGCCTAGATCCGAGAATTAGTTATTAAGGCTTTCAATTCATTTTGCGCTTATCTATTGAGCTAAGTCGTGATAAACACAGTATGAAATCTAACATTCAAAATAGGGCACACCTCCACTTTCTTGCAAAATGCTAGTTTCCTAGGGCAGTACCATAATGATGGAGGAGTAAATGGGGAACATACTTGGAATTCTGTCTCAGACGCACTTATGTTAGAAGTGCTTTATTTTCCTTTTAAAACAATTACCTATTTTCCATTCTAGCTCCCACGTTAAAACAATTGTGTAGCGCAATGTCCGAACACTTACTGCTCTTAAGAAAGGTGCATGATTTCTTTTGCAAGTGTCGGCCCAAAACCAGGGACATGAATTTAGGTTCAATGCAATGATTGCACTGATAAGGTGGCCTAATTGATTTCTGAAGAATGACTAATAACAGAAATGTAGTTTAACTCCATGACTTAGGTCTGCAAAAATGTCAGAACCAGGATATGCATAGTCGTGGGAAAAAGGCGAAGTACCAGGCCAGAGATCCGGTAAACAATTGGAAGGATACTATTGCAGTCTATTGCCAATTTTCTTACATTACTACTGCACTAGTGAAATGTTATACTACCAGCTAGATGCAAATTATTATTTCCTATAGTGATTAATAAAACAATAGACTTCAGAGACTTCAAAGGTCTTTCCCTCAGATGTGAAAAGGTTTCAGAGTATTCACACAGACCAACTGATATTGAGACAAGTCTGAAATGTAGGATTGCAGCAAAATATTGGTTTTCCATGGTTGTAATACTGAAATCTCAGACCTACTTGTCATTCAACTCTCCCTCACAGTGTAGTGACGAGTTGTGTTAATTCAAAGCTCTTGTCACCTAGTAACAGCACCCTGTATCTGCACAACATTTTGTCCAGTGCTAGGAGACAAACTGACTCTTGTCCATTACAAGCATGCATGCTGTTAAACTGATCCCAGATCTGTGTTCTACCTTAATTAAAAAGATCTATCTGTGGTGTGGGCAGCCCAATGCGCCCTGCTGATGGATGTACAGAAATGAATGGGGACTGGGAACAATTTCAAATAGGGAAAGAAATTCAAATGATGATCCTGTTTCTTCATTTAGTAGGAAATTTCAGATTTATAATATTTTCTTGGCTATTTTTCACAACTGTCACTATGAATATCAAGGTTTATGCAATTTGGAACTCTGCATTAACAAATCTGTGCTTTTAAATTCAGACTTACATTCTAGCTGAACAGTATGTTCACCCTTCACAAACTGACCCCTGATTTACTGCAGAAAAGTTCACAAGCTATCTGTCTTAGACTCCTGAAAATTTCAGTGTATACTTTTGGCTGACTGCATCCAGAATATTGACAAATTAAAAACGTACAAGTTCCACAGACTGAACATGCAGCACACAGCTTTAAAACCATTGACTTAAGTGCCTAAAAATACTAAGCATTGGTGTCAAATCAGTTCAGCTGTAACTGTAGCATTGTATGACATGTGCAAACAATTTTTCATAGATGTTCATCTCCTGTTATATTGACATTGTAATTATAGTTCTAATGAAGACAGTGTGCACCAAATAATTCACAACAACAACAAAATCAGGTGTAAGATTGGTCTGGGGCCATGCAGCTCTTTGAACACACCATTTAGCTCAATGAAATTCTAATGTGCCTATGCTACTGATTAATCAAGGTAGCCTGCAGATTGGCCTGGAGCACAATCGGAACATATTCCAGCTGTTCTTAATGATACACTCACCAAATGGACTTTGTTACGCATCAGGCTCAGTGACTTGCTGTTCATTTTCTCACTTGGTTTCAGTGTAAAATACTAAATTAAAGCACATGAGCATTGTTTTACAGACAACGGACTAGCTTTCAAATCCTGGTGAAATGACATCAGTCATGGAAACATTATAATTCAGTGCTAACAACTTTCCCTCTTCCTAATTTTCCATGCATTTGGAGGATTTTCTTTTGAGGTAGCTCTATAAATTTTGGGTGCATACTGAAAGAAAATGGTAAACTGAAAAAATGGACAGCTGATTTAGTTTTGTCACTATTTAGCTCTGTCTAAGCTATTTATTGAATAGCGATAATTTCAAAATCCTTGTTTCTAATTAGTTGATATACTTAGGGGAAGTTTACCTGCTACTATAAGTACAAGCTATCTACGCAATGAAATAAATGTTATTTCTTGTAGTAAAGTAATGGTCTTTATAATACCAGTATGAGAACAGTTCCAACTACAGTCTACCATTAGATATTTGCTTCAGCTTTGCATTAAGATGAAACCAACCTCATCTTACTTACCAATGGGAACATGGTTAGTTGCAAACCAGGAGTATTGAAGATTGTGTACAGTTAATAGATACTCCTAGATGCCTAGTAAGGTATAGATTTTACTGATCATTCAACCAATCACTATAAATCACATTCTTTCAAAATCACTGACTTTCCTAATTGGGAACATCTAATCTGTAAAAAGATAGAATGCAAAAATAGTGGGGTTAGTTAGTTAGAGATACAGCACTGAAACAGGCCCTTCGGCCCACCGAGTCTGTGCCGACCATCAACCACCCATTTATACTAATCCTACACTAATTCCATATTCCTATCACATCCCCACCTGTCCCTATATTTCCCTACCACCTACCTATACTAGGGGCAATTTATAATGTAGTCTTTTCAGACTACTAGAAAAGATTGGATGTCCACCAAAGCTACTAAGTATCATCACCTCATTCCATGACAATATGAAAGGCACAATTCAACATGGTGGCTCTTCATCAGAGCCCTTTCCTATCCTGAGTGGTGTGAAACAGGGCTGTGTTCTCGCACCCACACTTTTTGGGATTTTCTTCTCCCTGCTGCTTTCACATGCGTTCAAGTCCTCTGAAGAAGGAATTTTCCTCCACACAAGATCAGGGGGCAGGTTGTTCAACCTTGCCCGTCTAAGAGCGAAGTCCAAAGTACGGAAAGTCCTCATCAGGGAACTCCTCTTTGCTGACGATGCTGCTTAAACATCTCACACTGAAGAGTGCCTGCAGAGTCTCATCGACAGGTTTGCGGCTGCCTGCAATGAATTTGGCCTAACCATCAGCCTCAAGAAAACGAACATCATGGGGCAGGACGTCAGAAATGCTCCATCCATCAATATTGGCGCCCACGCTCTGGAAGTGGTTCAAGAGTTCACCTACCTAGGCTCAACTATCACCAGTAACCTGTCTCTAGATGCAGAAATCAACAAGCGCATGGGAAAGGCTTCCACTGCTATGTCCAGACTGGCCAACAGAGTGTGGGAAAATGGAGCACTGACACGGAACACAAAAGTCCGAGTGTATCAGGCCTGTGTCCTCAGTACCTTGCTCTATGGCAGCGAGACCTGGACAATGTATGCCAGCCAAGAGTGACGTCTCAATTCATTCCATCTTCGCTGCCTCCGGAGAATACTTGGCATCAGGTGGCAGGACCGTATCTCTAACACAGAAGTCCTCAAAGTGGCCAACATCCCCAGCTTGTACACACTACTGAGTCAGCGGCGCTTGAGATGGCTTGGCCATGTGAGCCGCATGGAAGATGGCAGGATCCCCAAAGACACATTGTACATCGAGCCTGCCACTGGTATCAGACCCACCGGCCGTCCATGTCTCCGCTATAAAGACGTCTGCAAACGCGACATGAAGTCCTGTGACATTGATCACAAGTTGTGGGAGTCAGTTGCCAGCGTTCGCCAGAGCTGGCGGGCAGCCATAAAGACGGGGCTAAAATGTGGCGAGTCGAAGAGACTTAGTAGTTGGCAGGAAAAAAGATAGAGGCGCAAGGGGAGAGCCAACTGTGCAACAGCCCCGACAAACAAGTTTCTCTGCAGCACCTGTGGAAGAGCCTGTCACTCTAGAATTGGCCTTTATAGCCACTCCAGGCGCTGCTTCACAAACCACTAACCACCTCCAGGCGCTTACCCATTGTCTCTCGAGACAAGGAGGCCCAAAAGAAAGAAAAAAAAAGACCTATACTAGGGGCAATTTATAATGGCCAATTTACCTATCAACCTGCAAGTCTTTTGGCATGTGGGAGGAAACCGGAGCACCCGGAGGAAACCCACGCAGACACAGGGAGAACTTGCAAACTCCACACAGGCAGTACCCAGAATTGAACCCGGGTCGCTGGAGTTGTGAGGCTGTGGTGCTAACCACTGCGCCACTGTGCCGCCCTAAATCTTAGGTAGAAGTCAGTCAGTCAGTCAGTCCTCATCTCTTCTTTCATGTCATTTAAAAAAAACACAGATCCCCTAATTTGAAAAAAAGTGCAGTAATATAGTTCAGAGATAATTGTTCTGCATCACTTATTTCACAAACAAACTTATACGATACTGACAAAGAAGGCCATAATTAACATAACAACTGTACAAAGATGGTATTGTTCTATAGGAGGATGGGAGCCTCTTCAATGATTTGGACTAAAGTTCTCTGAGTCATACTATAACCTAGAGGTGTTTTACATAAAAGAAAGAATAGGCTCTGCCGAAATCAAGACATTTCTCATCTATTGGTGGTCAGTAAATATATATAATGATTTTTAAACTGAAATTAAATACAGTAATACTCAGACAAAACCAGAATGTTGTGACTAAATATTAACCAAAACCATGACAGATTTTATAGTGTCCTCGGCCCAACCATCTTCAGCTGCTTCATCAATGACCTTCCTTCAATGATAAGGTCAGAAGTGGGGATGTTCGCTGATGATTGCACAATATTCAGCACCATTCATGACTCCTCAGATACTGAAGCAGTCCGTGTAGAAATGCAGCAGGACCTGGACCATATCCAGACTTGGACTGATAAATGGCAAGTAACATTTGCGCCACCCAAGTGCCAGGCAATGACCATCTCCAACAAGAGAGAATCTAACCATCTCTCCTTGACATTCAACGGCATTACCATCGCTGAATCCCCCACGATCAACATCCTTGGGGCTACCATTGACCAGAAACTGAACTAGAGTACCGTATAAATACCGTGGCTACAAGAGCAGGTCAGAGGCTAGGAATCCTGAGGAGAGTAACTCACCTCCTTAGTCCCCAAAGCCTGTCCACCATCTACAAGGCACAAGTCAGGAGTGTGATGGAATACTCTCCATTTGCCTGGATGGGTGCCGCTCCAACAACACTCAAGAAGCTCGAGACCATCCAGGACAAAGCAGCCCGCTTGATTGGGGCCCCATCTACAAACCTTCACTCCCTCCACCACCGACGCACAGTGGCAGCAGTGTGTACCATCTACAAGATGCACTGCAGCAATGCACCAAGGCTCCTTAGACAGCACCTTCCAAACCCACGACCTCTACCAACTAAAAGGACAAGGGCAGCAAATGCATGGGAACACCATCACCTGCAAGTTCCCCTCCAAGTCACACACCATCCTGACTTGGAACTATATCGCCGTTCCTTCACTGTCGCTGGGTCAAAATCCTGGAACTCCCTTCCTAACAGCACTGTGGGTATACCTACCCCAAATGGACTGCAGCAGTTCAAGAAGGCAGCTCACCACCACCTTCTCAAGGGCAATTAGGGATGGGCAATAAATGCTGGCCTGGCCAGCGACGCCCACTTCCCATGAATGAATAAAAAAATAGATTTTATTGGTTCAATTTGGCCAGAATGATACAATTAAAAAATATTTTCCTCTGTTTCAATACAATAAATCTAGAAATCAGAATGAATGCCATGCTCAAATTTCTAATTGAAGAACCAATTATGTCATGATAGTCATTAAATCTATGGGAATAATTAATGACAATGTGCCAACTTTCACACCAACGAAATGGGTTATTTAATCAGGTAGTAATGGATTCAGGGGCTATGCAGCAGTCAGAATGCTCAAATGATACTCTATATAATATGCTTACAGACTAGTTTGCCTGTTATATTAACAAAAAACCCTTAGAAAAGACAATTTCCAATGTTTTTACCTTGAGCAGAGTATAGCATGGATTTATTGGTCAAGGATCCGACCAATGCACAATCAGCAATTGCTCATTATTCTGCTGACCCTGGTTGAATTTTAGGCATCAATCTGATTTAAATTTGGTATTCATGCTGGAAGCCGATACCAAACTCGGCTAAACCTCACTCAAGTCCCGAAAACATCACACTGCAGGCTACTGCTGGATGGTGCAAGAGTACATTTTGTCAACAGCATCTTCAGAATGCACACAAGACAATTGGCTAACCATCCGGGGCGGGGAAATGAGGAGGTATTTTGAAAAAACGCAGCAAGTTGCTGTGATCTGGAATGCATTGCCTGAGAAAGTGGTTCAAGGAGAGTCAACAGTAACTTCCAAAAGGAAATTGGATATATACTTGAAAAGGAGAAATTTGCAGTGCTATGGGGAGAGTGCAGGGGTGAGGGACTAATTGGATAGCGCTTTCAAAGAGTCAGCACAGACACAGTGGGCCAAATAGCTTCCTGCTGTGCTGTATGATTTTATGATCCATCATTTAGTAGGTCTGGCAAAGATTATGGCACTCACCAGGTTAGACAAGACAGGATAAGATAGGTTTACATTCGATTAATGTTATATATTAAGCATAGATGACAAATAAAGTTTCATAATTTCTTACAGAATTTTGAGACCTTGCTGTGAATACCCTCTATATAGCAGAGTACACTTTGTAATGGTAAACCTTCCCTTGCAAGCGATTCTTCACTCATATCTGTACATGTATTTCTCTCAAAGAAATCCTTCCATGGTTATATGGCTACATGATGCATGCCTGCATGGATAATCACACTCACTATGGGCTACACTGTGACACTGTATGTTCCCTGAATAATTTGAATTGGCTACCTTCTCTACTTTTTCTTTTGCAGGCAAGAGGAAGAGAATCTGGACTGCAGGAAGACCCTCAGGCTATGGCCAGAATTTTACACCTCCCCTGGGAGCAGGCTGGGAGGTGGGGTGACGAAAATCGAGTAGGAGGCGGTGCGTTGGGGGTGGGTGGGCGGTGCCGTTCCCATTCCGTTCCCTGAGTGTGTTCAGGAAAATTTTCAACAACAGCATGTTGCTAGTTCAACGAGAAATGAGACACTGCTGGACCTGGTTCTTGGCAATGAGGTGAGCCAAGTAGATCAAGTATCAGTAGGAGAGCATTTAGGGATAGTGATCATTGTATCATAAGGTTTAGACTGACTATGGAAAAGGATAAAGAGCAATCCAGGGTAAGAATAATTAACTGGGGGAAGGCCAACTTCAGTGGAGCTGGGGCAAATAAATTGGAGTCAAAAGCTGGCAGGAAAACTGGTAGATGAACAATGGGCTATCTTTAAAGAAGAGATAGTTTGAGCACATTTAAGGTATGTTCCCTGGAAGGGGAAAAGAAGGGCATACAAATCCAGAGCTCCCTGGATGACAAAGGAGGTAGAGATTAAGATAAAAAAAGGTGTGCTTATGACAGATGCCAGATAGAAAATATTATTGAGAACCAGGCTGATTATAAAAGGTCCAGAGGGGAAGTGAAAAAGCAAATAAGAGAAGCAAAGAGAGCATGAAAAGAGACTGGCAGCTAGCATTAAAGGAAATCCCAAAGTTTTCTACAGGCATATAAATAGTAAAAGGGTGGTAAAAGGAGGAGTGGGGCCAATTAGGAACCAGATAGGGGATTTACACAAGAAGGCAGAGGGCGTGGCTGAGGTATTAAATGAATACTTTGCATCTGTCTCTACCAAGGAAGAAGATGCAACCCAGGCAAGAGGAGGCAAGTCAGACACTAGAGGGGTACAAAATTGATTTAAAAAAGGAAGTATTAGATAGGCTGTCTGTAATTAAAGTGGATAAAGCACCAAGACCAGATGAGATGCATCTAAGGATATTGAGGGAAGTGAGAGTGGAAATCGCAGAGGCACTGGCCATAATTTTTCAGTCTTCCTTTAGACTCGGGGGTGGTGCCAGAGGACTGGAGAATTGCAAATGTTACATCCTTGTTCAAAAAAGGGTGTAAAGATAAGCCCAGCAACTACAGACCAGTCAGTCAATTTTTCAGTGGTGGGGAAACTTCTAGAAAAAATAATTCGGGACAAAATCAATAGTCACATGGACAAATGCAAGTTAATTAAGGAAAGCTAGCATGGATTTCTTAAGGGAAAATCATGTTTAACTAACTTGCTGGAGTATTTTTGAGGAGGTAACAGAGAGTTGATGAGGGCAATGCTGTTGATGTGGTGTACATTGACTTTCAAAAGGCATTTGATACAGTGGCACACACAAACATGTGAGTACACTTGTAGCTCCTGGATTAAAAGGGAATGTAGCAATATGGATATGAAATTGGCTGAATGACAGGAAACATAGTGTAGTGATTAATGGATGTTTTTCAGGCTGGAGGAAGGTTTGTAGTGGAGTTCCTCAGGAATGAGTGTTGAGACCCTTGCTTTTCCTGATATTAATGACCAAGACCTTGGTGTACAGGGCACAATTTCAAAGTTTGCAGATGATACGAAACTTGGAAGCATTGTCAACTGTGAGGAGGATAGTGTAGAACATCAAAGGGACAGACAAGTTGGTGAAATGGGCAGACAGGTGGCAGATGAAGTTCAATGCAGAGCAATGTGAAGTGATTCATTTTAGTAGGAAGAACATGGAGAGACAATATAGAATAAAAGGTACAATTCTAAAGGGATGCAGGAGCAGAGGGACCTAGGCGTATATGTGCACAAGTCATTGAAGGTTCCAAGACAGGTTGAGAGAATGGTTAATAAAGCATACACTATTCTAGGCTTTAGTAATAGGGACATAGAGTACAAGAGCAAGGAGGTTATGTTGAACTTGTATGAGACACTAGTTTGACCTCAGCTGGAGTATTGCGTCCAATTCTGGGCGCTGCACTTGAGGAAAGACGTGAGGGCATTGGAGAGAGTACAGAAAATGTACATGAGAATGGTTCCAGTGATGAGGAATTTCAGTTATGAAGATAGATTGGAGAAGTTAGGATTATTTTCCTTGGAGAAGAGAAGGCTGAGAGGTGATTTGATAGAGGTATTCAAAATCATGAGGGGTCTGGACAGAGTAGATAGAGAGAAACTGTTCCCACTCATGAAAGAATCAAGAACGAGAGGGCACAGATGTAAAGTATTTGGTCAGACAAGCAAAAGTGACATGGGGAAAACCGTTTTCACGCAGCAAGCGTTTAAGGTCTGGAATGTGCTGCCTGAGAACGTGGTGGAGGCAGGTTCAATTGAAGCATTCAAAAGGGAATTAGACAGCTAAATAAAAAGGAAGAATGTGCAGGGTTATGGGGAGAAGGCAGGGAAATGAAACTGAGGGGGTTGCTCTTTCAGAGAGCCGGTGCAGACACGATGGGCCAAATGGCCTCCTTCTGCGCTGTAACGATTCTGTGATTCTGTGTGATTCTGTCATCAGCTATACCTCAAAAGGTTCTTATAAGCAAGCATTAGAAAAGGTGAAAAGGAAGGCATGTTATAACTGTGCAAGAATACAAAGTTATGGCCCAGTGGCACTGTGCAAACCAACACTTCATATTATTCAATGCCACTAACTCTGTCAATAGCACTAGTTTGGTTACCGCTTCCTTGGTGACAACATGTGCCTGACATTGCACATCTTTAAAATCTATGTCTAAGCCCCATCAAGCATATTTCCATGTGCACCAATATTCCCTCTACTTGTTCTGAGTAACAGCTCCTCCTTCGGCACACTTTTCCTCTATGAAGTGCTTCACACTCTAAGAAGAGAAATTCTTCCACCTCGAGGAAATCCCATTTTCCAATCATCTCGGAATAGTAACTATTCGTAACATTTACCAGGAAAATCTCTGAAGTCCTTTCCTCAGACAAATCCCTCTCACATACATCAGCCATCTTACTTGCAAAAAATCTTAGAAAATAAATTAGACTCTAATGATGTGCAAAGTCCTCAGAGTGTAATGTTTTATTAAAATTAGAAGGGCAAGACCAATAATTGCTTAATCCCAGTTTTATCAAGGTAGCTAATTTTATCTCCTAGCTTGGCACATTCTCTGCTCAGTACTGGCCCCTGAATGCTTGTCAAAATGCTAGTTACCTGTCATTGAACTAGTTTTCATTCCTTTCCCTGCTCCTGCAGCCAGAGCTCAGCGAAAGGGATAAAATATCCGTAGATAATTAAATGCTGGGCATATTGCATAATTTGCAGATTTTGACTGACCACCAGCCACCTGGAGCTTTGTGACTGCTTGCCATATGTAATACCACTTCTGATACTTGTTTCACCACGTATTGCTATGTACTTGATTTGTACATGCAATGCAAAGCAACTTCATTGTATTGCCTGCATGCATGTTTCTGGCTGTGACTACAGACTGGAGGTCCCCAGCCCCTTGTTGAACAACTTTTGGTTTTGCTCTGCCTCCCTCAAATTCTTGTCTCACTTCCTTGGTCTGTTTTGTTTTGTGCTCTCTTTAATAATGGACTTTTAGTTCCTTCTCTTACTGCACCATACCATCCTTGATCCCACAACTCACTCATCCCTACTCCAGCCCTGAAATTTCTCTTGAAGCCACCACAGGATTGAGTCCTTTCTGGATGAGTCCACAGCTTCCCCAAGCATATCCTGCTCTGCTTACTGTAAGCCTGCTTCCCTGGTGACATGCCTGAAATATTATGCTGCACGTTTTCTATTTCTTTCATATCCTCACTACAAGGGAGACCCAACATTATATACTCCAACAGCAGCCTAAGACCCTTTCCAATTCAATGTTACCTTATTGCTGTTTGCTAATTCTGGATAAATTTATTGATATGCTTGCCTTGACCAAAAGTTAGCTTACTAATGCATACTCCTTCCCCTTCTACAAGGTCACCTCTCTCAGCCAAGTTTGCCTAGTTAACCTCTAAGGCAGAGGCATAACTCTTATTTCCTCCTCCAGCACCACCCTTTACTATTCCATCCCCCTCCCCACACTACCTTTCATCCTCATTGGCTACTGCTGTTTCTCCAACCTCCTGTTCCTTTCCAAGATCCTACACCAGTCATTACCCTGTTCTGTGCTTATGTCTCCTATCACTCCCTATTTAATTGTTTCAACCTAGATTCTGCACTGCCCATCGCATCTACATCACTGTAATCAAAGTCACCAATGATATGCTTTGGTGATGACTTCACCCCCATGATCAACCATTCAGTCGTTCACCCCCATCATTCCTCTATGGTCCCTTTTTATAGCATCCCCCTCTCTCCTGCAATGTAAGACCGCCATTAGGAGAAACATATTAATATACAAATGTGCTAGTATCTTCAGCACTATAAAAAAGACTTACAGACTGAACAACATATTTTGAAAAGCACTAAGTATAATATAAATGTATATGTTTCGATCATTTTCTATTTCCTAAATAAACCATTTAAACAAAGATAATTTCCCTTACTGAACAATTGATATATTCAGTGAAAATTCCATGTAAATCTCCATTCAGATAAATTTTCTATAGATTCTATTTCTATAGCCAAGGCGTTACTATTACCCTTATTACAAAATTACATTTATTTTAGATGAGTTAATACTTCCACATGGCACTTGGCAGCTTCACGTACAGAACCTGCCTCTCGAGGATTGGCCTTCACAGCCATCAGCAAAGGCGCACCAAGAGAAGACACCCCACCTAAATGGATAGTTTGCTGCGTGTCCATCATCTTTTGTAGATGGAAGGATGCCACCCACAATACTTCCACTAAAATTACAATACAATTGCAAACATTCGTCATGAACACATGCTCTGCCAAATTATTTTTTTTAATCCATCGGCCGGAAACCAGAATTAAACTTTTAAAAAGAAAGCAGCTAAATTGCCTTTGCAATTTGCATTGAAATACCTCACATTCCAAGGTATCAAGGTGGAGACCAATGTCTGGTTAATCTCCCAGCAGAACAATGGTTTATGAATTTTGAATGAGCTACCTGCCTCACCTCCATTAACAGAACATTCAAAGCTATCTTGAAACATTTACACTGGTGGTGATGAACCTCAAAGGGTAAACACTGAAACATTGGGACCCAAGAGAGAGATTAGAATTCTTAGACTTGAACTAATTAAGGTGCAAAAGAGAGAATACACTGGACAATCATGTGACAATCTCTCCAGCTGTGTGAAAACTTGCAGTTTCTTTTCGCTACAGAAGACAAGCTTTTGACTAGTCAGGACTAGTAGTAGGGGCGTGGAACGCCCTGCCTGCAACAGTAGTAGACTCGCCAACTTTAAGGGCATTTAAGTGGTCATTGGATAGACATATGGATGAAAATGGAATAGTGTAGGTCAAATGGTTTCACAGGTCGGCGCAACATTGAGGGCCGAAGGGCCTGTACTGCGCTGTAATGTTCTAATGTTCTAATGACCCAAGTGGAGGTCTGTCTCTCTCCCTTTCCAGGCAATGGTGCAAGTTTGAACCCTGCCTGGGGGCTGCAAACATCATTGTTGCAGTCAAAAACCCCAAGGAGAAAACCATCTACATCACCGTCTCCAAGAAAATCCTGAATCAGGTGGCCACCTCTACCAGCCAGAAACTTCAAGACCACAAGTTCAGCTGGAAGACAACTGAATTACCAGACTCCACAGACTGTGTATTCTTTTATTTGTTCTGGACTCTAATCTAACCAATCTATTCTTCTTCAATCTGGAACGTGTGTGTGCGTGTGCAAGTTGGAGCTTAGTTTATTATTTTACTTAGATTGGGTTTTAATTTTAAGTAAAATAAACTAACCTCTTGTTCTTTAACCCTTTTATGTGCCATGATCGTAAAACACTCACCGAATTGGTAAGCTGTTCAAAAGAAATAAACACTGTTGCTGTCAAACAAGAAGAGAGCCTTTCGACCCCTCCTCACCTGATTGTAACACATTAGATAGAATTAAATGCATGTCAAGTTTCTGTCCACTAATATCACTATCAGCAATTCCTAGGCTTACAATGCTGTCTTTCAAGTAGAAATAAAATATACAGAAACATCCAACTTACTATTTATGTTTGATTATGTTTCTAAGAATTTCCTATCAAGCTTCAGACAGTCACCCAGCCATTGCTTACATGTCCCTGATGCCATGTTCAATGGCCGCCATTGCTCTAATGAGCTTATGACATCCACAAAAGCACATTGCTTAAAATGCCCATGGCAATTCATAATGGCTGAAAGCATTCCAATGAATGGAACATTCCCATATCATAAAACTCGTTTACAGTCATTTGATAGATCTGTTTCCAAGTTATCTAATTGCTACACTAAGCAAATGAATGTGTATAAATATGATGGTTCATGACTTTGTTGCTTAGGTAATAAATTAAACCAATGTTTATTGCAATGTGCCCGTGCCCTCTTTATTATTCATAAGATATGGTATATCAGTTTTATTAATGAGAAAACATACTTAGAGGGGAAGTTGTTATGTAAATTTCATTAAATGTCTCTATAGATTTCCACAGATCATATTAAAGAATCATTGCAGAATCCTAACAATCCTTTTGTTGATCAGAGGCTGGATTTATTATTTCCATCTATATAAAATTTGTTTTGCTCATGCTCTTTGCGTCAATCAAAATAAGAGACATTGTGGGTCAGGTGACCTACAGAATGTGGGAGCCTAAAATCGATAGCCTCTGAAAACGGTGAAACGGGTGCAGGGATCATGATGCGTGATTAACCTACTCCCGTTGATTGCGATACAGATAGAATCCAGCCAGGTCTTCCCGTGCAGCTAATTGGCTGGAATCATCTGCAGGGGGCCAATATCATGAGCGGCTAGCACCACTTAAAGTTAATATGTTGTATGGCGTACCGACCTCTACCTTGCAGAAGCTCAACGGCAACTCACAGACACTTCTTCCTACCTCCCTCTGGACCATGACCCCACCACCGAACATCAAGCCACCGTCCAAAGGACTGTCACTGACCTCATCTCCTCTGGAGATCTTCCCTCTACAGCTTCCAACCTCATAGTCCCACAACCCCGCACAGCCCGCTTCTACCTCCTTCCCAAAATCCACATACAGGACTGTCCCGGCAGACCCATTGTGTCAGCCTGCTCCTGCCCCACTGAACTTATTTCTTCCTACCTAGACTCTATCTTTTCTCCTCTGGTCCAGTCTCTTCCCACCTACATCCATGACTCTTCTGACGCCCTACGTCATTTTGACAATTTCCAATTTCCTGGTCCCAACCGCCTCCTCTTCACTATGGACGTCCAAGTTATGCCTGTCTTTTTGTGGGATATGTCGAGCATTCTTTGTTCCAGTCCTACTCAGGCTCCCTCCCCCAACTCTTTTTCCGGTACATTGATGACTGTATCGGTGCCGTTTCCTGCTCCCGCCCCGAACTAGAAAACTTTATCAACTTTGCTTCCAATTTCCACCCTTCTCTCACCTTTACATGGTCCATCTCTGACACTTCCCTTCCCTTCCTCGACTTCTCTGTCTCCATCTCTGGGGATAGGTTGTCTACCAATATCCATTATAAGCCCACCGACTCCCACAGCTACCTCGACTTCTTCACACCCTACCTCCTGTAAGGACTCCATTCCATTCTCCCAGTTTCTCCATCTCTGACGCATCTGCTCTGATGATGCTACCTTCCATGACGGTGCTTCTGATATGACCTCCTTTTTCCTCAACCGAGGATTTCCCCCCACTGTGGTTGACAGGGCCCTCAACCGTGTCCGACCCATTCCCCGCACCTCTACCCTCACCCCTTCCCCTCCCTCCCAGAACCGTGACAGGGTTCCCCTTGTCCTCACTTTTCACCCCACCAGCCTCCATATACAAAGGATCATCCTCCACCATTTCCGCCACCTCCAGCGTGATGCCACTACCAGTCGCATCTTCCCCTCCCTTCCCCTGTCAGCATTCCGAAGGGATCGTTCCCTCCGCGACTCCCTGGTCCACTCCTCCATTACCCCCACCACCTCGTCCCCGTCCCAGGGCACCTTCCCCTGCAATCGCAGGAGGTGTAATACCTGCCCATTTACCTCCTCTCTCCTCACTATCCCAGGGCCCAAACACTCCTTTCAGGTGAAGCAGTGATTTACTTGTACTTCTTTCAATGTAGTATACTGTATTCGCTGCTCACAGTGTGGTCTCCTCTACATTGGGGAGACCAAGCGCAGACTGGGTGACCGCTTTGCGGAACATCTCCACTCAGTCCGCAAGCAGGATCCTGAGCTTCCGGTTGCTTGCCATTTCAACACTCCCCCCTGCTCTCATGCTCACATCTCTGTCCTGGGATTGCTGCAGTGTTCCAGTGAACATCAACACAAGCTCGAGGAACAGCATCTCATCTACCGATTAGGCACACTGCAGCCTTCCGGACTGAACATTGAGTTCAATAATTTCAGAGCATGACAGCCCCCCATTTTACTTTCATTTTTAGTTATTTTTTCTTCCTTTTTTTTACATTCTTTTTTACATTTTTTACAATCTTTTTTTTGCATTTATTTCATTTCATCTTAGTTTGTTCAGTTTACTTACCCACTGTTTCTTTTCAGGTTTGCACTTGCTGTTGTTCAATATTCAGTGTATTTACACCTAATCTGTACTAATGCTTTGTCTTTCAACACACCATTAACATATTGTTTGCCTTTGCTCCATGACCTTTTGGTCAGCTATGTGGTCTGGTCCAACCTAGACCTCCTTTGTTATCTCTTGCCCCACCCCCACCTCACTTGCTTATAACCTGTGACTTTTCTAATATTTGTCAGTTCCGAAGAAGGGTCACTGACCCGAAACGTTAACTCTGCTTCTCTTCCCACAGATGCTGCCAGGCCTGCTGAGTGGTTCCAGCATTTCTTGTTTTTATTCCACTTAAAGTTAACCTGCACTGCTTTAATCAAGCCAGCATCTCTTAGAAGAGATGTGCAATGTGGCTGGAAAAAGGGTTGACAGTCACACAGGAAGTGGCAGAGACCTGGGAAACATTGAGGAATGACACAATATGGCAGAGAACAGGTTCTAAGGTCTCCAGGCAGTACACTGGAAGTCTTGGTAGAGGAGCTACAAAGGGAAAGAGATATCTGCAGTTAGCCAGGAGGCCATCCAGTCACAAGTTCAGAAGGCAGTGGGAGCAGATGGCCATGGAGGTCAATGCCAAGAGTCAGGCCCCAAGGACCTGGATGCAGTGCCGCAAGAAGTTCAATATCCTCGCGCAAGTGGTGAAAGTTACTGAATGCATCTTCAAACGTCCAATCCTATCAAATGTACGATCAGACTCGGCACAATTCATCACAACCCCAACACTCACCAGCAACAATTCCTATCAGTCAGGATGCATACCTGGCAGTCATATGCTCCACTGTACCCTCACACATGCAGCACTGCAGCAAGCCTCATACTCAAATCTCATAGCTTCCACATATTATTCAACCACAACAGCCACATCAGCCAAACAGATTCTGTAACACTCACTGTCACACTCGCCTGTCTCTTGCAAGATAAGTTGGTGCACAGCCGGAAGCAGCAGGAACTAACTGGAGGGAGACAAGCGTGCCTGTATATCCTAACCCCATGGAAGGCATGTTGCTGGGATGTGGCTGAAATTGTCAAAGATGACCGTATCCACACACCTAATCCTCCATCTAACATCCCACCACCCTCTCATCCCAGACTCTCGTCTGCTTTACAAGCTGAAGATTGTATAAGCATGTCCACCTTGCTTTCCTCTCCAGAAATAGTAACATACTGATAATGTTACTGACTGAAAATCTAGAGATCTGGAGTAACTATCCAGAGGCATGAGTTCAAATCTCACCATCACAACAGGGGGTGTATTTTGAGATTAGTTAATAAGTCTGGAATAAAATGCTAGTCTCATTAATAATCACAAAACAACTGGTTCATTAATGACCTTCAGTGATGGTAATTGAGGAATTCTTATATAAAAAAAGGAATGTTTTAATCAGTGTGTTAAGTCATCACTGGTTAAGTCTTGTTTTATAATAATTTTGTTTATTTATCAGTTGAAGAAACCTGTATTTTATTCTGGGATAAAATTGAGTATATGATTGGCTGTATCGGTAATGGGGTAAACATTTAAATAGATGTTGTGACCTGTGGAGAAATGGAGCTAGAAAAGACAGTGCATTCCTCCGGCCTGAATCATAACATCTGTCTGCACACTGATGGATACAACCATGATCCAGGGTTTGCTGGCTAATGCTGCAGTTTCCATTGCAGCACAAATGGCAGGCAGACATTAGTTGTCCTTTAGGGAAGGAAATCTGCTCTCCTTACCCAGTCTGGCCTACATGTGACTCCAGACCCACTGCAATATGGCTGACTCTTAACTACCCTCTAAAATGACCTAGCAAGCCAATTGTCTCAAGGACAACTAGTGATGTCCACATCCTCAAAACAAAAGCTATCCTCCAAGGCCATCTGCAGTCTCCTCAGGTGAAGTTCTTCCATTGTGCTTCAGCCACTGGGATAGCACCAACACAGGGACTAATAGAATGCACATGTGTGATTATTGACTTTTGTGTGCAATAAGACATGATTTCATTTATAAATTTGGTTTGGAACATTTATTTTGTGGAGTCTTGTTTTCTGCACTGTAGTCAAGCAGATACTCTGATGGTCAGTAACAGAGCGAAGGTAAGCTGCGGGACTGTTGATGAATGGGGAATTGGGGTTGCAGTCGCTAGTATTGCACTCGGATGAGTTCTTCACAGACAGCCCAGGCAGAAAGTCACTGTCTAGGTTGCCTCCTACCTTTCTCTTCCTCCTCCTCCTACTCAGTGACACGCTGTACAGTTGGTGGCAAGAGCTGCCCCACACGATAGCGAGGTTGTGCAGTAACCACCACAAATCTTGACACCCACTCTGTTGAGTACTGCTGGGCTCCTCCAGAGCAGTTCAGGAGGTGGCTGTGTTGCTGCAGCACGCGAATGGTCTGCTCGAACATATTTCACATGGCAGCATGGTTTTCATTGTATGAATGCTGCCCACATGTGCGTGGTTGTGCAAAGGTGTCACCATGAAGCCCTTGTCAGCCAGTACCTTTGGTTTGCTAGATGGCAAAGTATAATGCTGCAGAATGAAGATATCATGATTTCTGCCAGGATACTGGGGATTGACCTGCATAACTTATTGCATATAGTCAGGATTTTGAGGGAGTGGAATCCCTTTTAGTTCTGGTATAGGGCAGAGTTGATATATGACATCTGGAAAGGTGTGCGTGTGTGCGCGTGCGTGACCCTCACAACCATCGTCAGTGTGATCCTTTGAGGTTGCACTTGTGGCTGCAGTAGGTGGCAGATTTCAGTGAGGACATGTCATCCTTGGTGAAGCACAGACAACTCACACATTGTTGCTCACTGAGGTTCAGGTAGGAGAATTGCTCCCCAACACGCTGGGTAGATATGGCCTCCTGCTTAGAGTTCTCCTGCTCCTCCACTTTCTCCCTCTTCGAGCAGCTTGTCTTGCTCTGTGTGCCCCCTGTTCATCCTATATTCCAAAGGGCAATGCCTACTAGTGCATTCATGTCTGGGAGCAATTCGTTTATGCAGAAGCCTTGAAGTCTGCAAAAATTCCTTCAGTACCTGCCACACTATTCCCTGCAGAGTTTTGCAACTTTAAACAACTGTAGGAAGGAACAAACACTTGTAGAATTGAAGCAACAGAGCTGGTGTGGGGTCCTTCCTGTTGCTGATTACATGTTCAGCCATGACAGGTTAAGAGAAGGGCATTACCTTGAACACTGAGCTCCAAAATAGCACCGCTCCAATTAAATAATCGTTGCACACTGATTGACGTTATAATCTGCCTACTTCGGTAGATGTTCACTGCGCCACTAATGTCCTCAATATGGCTGGCACAATTTGCCCCAAAGTGTAAGCATATGCACAGCGGACACCATTTTGGAGCTCTAAGAGCATTCATAGCATCCAAACAACAGGCACAAATGATGCCAATGCCTCACTCGGGATTTCTTCTGCATTTCCAATACTAACAATTGTAAAATAAGAGATAGGTTCCGGGCAATAAAAAAATTCTTGGCTCAGGATGTTTAGCAGAAACCTGTAATGGACCAAATGCAATATATCTTAATTTCCACAATCAAACAAACAGTCATATAAAATTTCAGTCTGAGTCATGAGGTATCCTGTCACCTCAGCTTCTGTCTTGTGTTATTCAACACCTTCTCGGCTACCACAAACATATCCAAAATTTTTCTCAGTAAACATGTTTATTTTGTGTATCATCATCATTGCTTTTCACTCCAAAACTGCAGCCAGGATCCTATGTTATCATTAATCTCAAATAGTTCCTCAGAAGTACAGAAGGCACTACAACAGGCAGTGTTCAAGTTTACTTAGACTCGCCACATTGACACTTGGGGCAGTTTCTCCTGGGGATACTGTTACCAATCTTTGCGACCCCAGCATTCCTTCAATTTATGGTACACCTCTGTTCTTGTTCAAAGCTAAACGTGGCACCCACATACATTTCCCGGATTTATTACTGTGCTTTCTTATCGAGCAAGGCTTTCCCACTTGTTGACATAGAGTTTCCACTGTTTGGGTCACTTTTAAGCAGTCTTTATATCTCTTATGCTGACCCCCACGAAATCGCCTCCCAGTTGTCAATATGTTGAAAAAGGACTGTACACAATAATTGCCTGTGACAAAAATTACTTAACAATCACATCACAGTCATTTTGAATGATGTTTACTATACACTTCTAATCTTCTTAACTAGTACAAGTGTCAGCAGATTATGGTGCATTCCATTATTTTTACAAATACAATTCCTACAAATTGAACTAAGCCGCATAGTGATATGATTATATAGAACCTCAGCTTGTAATATTTAATCCAGAGCAAGCAGGCCTATTTTCCCATCCAGCACATTCTAGGAAGCAACCCACTAGCTGAAAGGTCATGACAACATGCGATTTGTAATTCTGAGATATAACTTTCCATAACATTTTGGCTGGGAAAAAGTACACAATTACTAAACAATGCCAAGTATAATTAAATTAATCAGCTCAATTTCATTTAAAATTGCAAATGTACATTGCATATTTTGATATGAAAGCTGAAGCTTCATTTTCCTGGATTTCTCCCACTTGGCCTCTCCAAAAGCTCTATTCACTTTTTTGACTTCTCATTTTGTTTGATTCCAGGTCATTTGGCACGTCCCTCTGGTTTACTTGTCTTCATTCTAATGGATTCATTAATGTTGCAGAGAAAGCTTTTCCCCCTGATTGTAAAACTTGTCTACCAATAAAAAGGTTCCAGGTGGGAGATATTAGCCACAGTGCTTAATTGCCAAATACTTCTCATTTTATAAGATAATAGAACAGGATTTTGCTGTTAACCAGGTAATTTGGTTAATATCTCCCACCTGGATCAATTTTATTGGTATGCAAGTACAGCAATCAAGGCAGACAGCTTCCCAGTAATATTAGCAAGTCTGTTAGACAAAACAAATGAAACAGCAACGTGTGAGATGTACTTGGATATAAAGCAGGAAGAATTAATGGCACAGACAGTAAATCCAAAAACATGGATCTCGCTATTTTCTGTTGGATAAAGTTAATAAATTTGTGATATTGGATGAATAACACTATAGGGTACAGATACAATTCCCTAAAAGTGCAAGTTCAGGTGGATAAAATCATAAAAAAAGGCAACAGCATTTTACATCTATAAGTAAGAGCATGGAGTCTGAGTAATGATATATTTGTTTATCTTCTTCTTTGGCCTCCTTATCTCGAGAGACAATGGGTAAGCACCTGGAGGTGGTCAGTGGTGTGTGGAGCAGCGCCTGGAGTGGCTATAAAGGCCAATTCTAGAGTGACAGGCTCTTCCACAGGTGCTGCAGAAAAATTTGTTTGTCGGGGCTGTTACACAGTTGGCTCTCCCTTTGCGCTTCTGTCTTTTTTCCTGCCGACTGCTAAATCTCTTTGACTCGCCACACTTTAGCCCCGTCTTTATGGCTGCCCGCCAACTCTGGCGAACGCTGGCAACTGACTCCCACGACTTGTGATCAATGTCACAGGACTTCATGTCGTGTTTGCAGACGTCTTTAAAGCGGAGACATGGACGGCCAGTGGGTCTGATACCAGTGGCAAGCTCGCTGTACAATGTATCTTTGAGGATCCTGCCATCTTCCATGCGGCTCACATGGCCAAGCCATCTCAAGCGCCGCTGACTCAGTAGTGTGTATAAGCTGGGGATGTTGGCCGCCTCGAGAACTTCTGTGTTGGAGATACAGTCCTGCCACCTGATGCCAAGTATTCTCCGGAGGCGGCAAAGATGGGATGAATTGAGACGTCGCTCATGGCTGACATACGTTGTCCAGGCCTTGCTGCCATGGAGCTAAGTACCGAGGACACAGGCTTGATACACTCGGACTTTTGTGTTCCGTGTCAGTGCGCCATTTTCCCACACTCTCTTGGCCAGTCTGGACATAGCAGTGGAAGCCTTTCCCATGCGCTTGTTGATTTCTGCATCTAGAGACAGGTTACTGGTGATAGTTGAGCCTAGGTAGGTGAACTCTTGAACCACTTCCAGAGCGTGGTCACCAATATTGATGGATGGAGCATTTCTGACGTCCTGCCCCATGATGTTCGTTTTCTTGAGGCTGATGGTTAGGCCAAATTCATTGCAGGCAGCCGCAAACCTGTCGATGAGTCTCTGCAGGCAATCTTCAGTGTGAGATGTTAAAGCAGCATCGTCAGCAAAGAGGAGTTCCCTGATGAGGACTTTCCGTACTTTGGACTTCGATCTTAGATGGGCAAGGTTGAACAACCTGCCCCCTGATCTTGTGTGGAGGAAAATTCCTTCTTCAGAAGACTTGAACGCATGTGAAAGCAGCAGGGAGAAGAAAATCCCAAAAAGTGTGGGTGCGAGAACACAGCCCTGTTACACGCCACTCAGGATCGGAAAGGGGTCTGATGAGGTGCCGCCATGTTGAGTTGTGCCTTTCATATTGTCATGGAATGAGGTGATGATACTTAGTAGCTTTGGTGGACATCCAATCTTTTCTAGTAGTCTGAAGAGACCACGTCTGCTGACGAGGTCAAAGGCTTCCATTAAAACATTGATTAAGCCATAGTTATAGTATTGTGTGCAGTTCTGATTGCCCCGTTATGGAAAGGGAATTAAAAGCATACAGAGTGTACAGTGTAGACTCAGCAGGGAAGTTCTCCCCAGTGTTCTGGCCAATATTCAACCCTCATGCAAATGACTAAAAGAGATTATCTGGTCATTATCACATTGCCGTTTCTGGGTCCTTGCTGTGCATAAATTGGCTGTTGCGTTTCCTGTATTAGAACAGTGACTACACTTCAAAAGTATTTAATTGACTGTGAAGCGCTTTGGAACACCTTGAGTGTGTGAAAGGAGCTATAGAATGCAAGTCTTTCTTTCTTGTGTCTAGTGGCACTGAAGGATTTATTTCCTTTTATGATTCAAAGATGGGAAGCAAAGTTATGTGGAAAGACTTGAGATTCTGGAACTATTTGCACTGAGCAAGGAAGGTTGTGAAGAGATTTAATTTTTTTTAATTTATAAAGGATTTTGATAAAGTAAATATCATTTAGGAGTCACTGGCAAGGCACCATCAATTTAAAATAGTCACTGAGAAAGTGAAGGGAGAGGTTAGGAAAAATGTCTGCACGGAGGAATGTTGCCATAGGGAGTGGTTGTGGCAGGGACCATTGCAACTTTTAAGGAAATATTGGATAAATATATAAAAAAGAGGAAAATATAGAGCCCCGGGGAGGTAGTGGGGTAGCAGAATTAGTATTGGATTGCCCCACGAAAGAGGAGGAACAGATATGAAAGAGAAATGGGTGGCACAGTGGTGCAGCGGTTAGCATTGCAGCCTCACAACTCCAGCAACCCGGGTTCGGTTCTGGGTACTGCCTGTGTGGAGTTTGCAAGTTTTCCCTTTGACTGCGTGGGTTTCTACCAGGTGCTCCAGTTTCCTCCCACAGCCAAAGACTTTCAGGTTGATAGGTAAATTGGCCATTGTAAATTGCCCCTAGTGTAGGTAAGTGGTAGGAGAATAGTGGGGATGTGGTAGGGAATATGGAATTAATGTAGGATTAGTATAAATGGGTGGTTGTTGGTTGGCACAGACTCGGTGGGCCTGTTTCAGTGCTGTATCTCTCTCTAAATGGCCTCCTTCTGTCTTTGATTCTGTGGTACTAATTTATTATTAATGCGTGCTCACATCAGAAGTTACAGAACAAAATAAGTGCATCATAATATCATTGAATTAGACTATTACCCAAAAGCAGTGGACAGAGTGAGAATGAGTCTCCTGTAAGGCTGTATGTTGCATCTTTCAGTAATGCATGGTTCAGAGCACCTCGCAGTAAACTTATCATTTCTTAAATGTGGATGAGCATCCCTTTTCTAAAAAAAAACAGTTATTCTACGGCCTGTGCGAAGAGCTGCATGTTAAGAGACACATATCATACATTTTGAACTTTCCAGAACAAACTTCGGAGACATTTTTTAAATATAATAAATTTCTTTATTAGCTAAACCACACTGAAAAAATCAGAAAACATTTTTTCCCAAAAAGACAGAACGATCCTTTTTGTGGCTCTAAAATTTTCCAAAAATACGGTCCAACAGTTTGAAGCAGGAGACCAGGGGCTGGATTTTCCCTCTGGGGTCAGGAAACAGAAGTCGGGTCCATTTCTGTGGAAACAGTCACCAGACCCGAGTTTCACAGTGACACCCCCTTAATTGGCCTGGAGACAGGTTCAGCGACCGATTAGTGGCTGCGGGGCAGGAATGGATGGGGGACTGCTCAACAGCAGGCCTGATTTAAACAGACCATGGCAGCCATTACTGTAGTAACTTGTTTTATTACTGTACCGTCTATTTGCAAGATCGTAGATTCAGAGAAACGTGCAATGTCTCAGGAGAGCTACAGGCCTCGAATCCAGTGCAGGGCAGCACCTGTATTCACTGATGCAGACCTGGAGGTCCTGCTGGAGGCTGTAAGGGAGAGGAGTGAGGTCCTCTTCAAAGAGGCTGACAGGATGAGGCCACCAATTCAGACTAAGCAGGCTTGGATGGAGATAGCTGGCACAGTCATCAGAATGAGTGTGGTATGCAGAAATTGGATCCAGTGTTGGAAGAGATTTAATGACTTGTTACGTTCTGGCAAGGTGAGTGCAGCCTCAGGAGATGGGTTCAGTGGCCAGAGGTATTCACCCTCCAGCAGTCACAGCAACTGAGGAGCCTCGGGTGCATGCTTTTCCTGAGCATGGGAAGGGGTGTGTGCACGGACCATTTACTGACCCCTCAGAATGGCTCAGAGCCATAGTGCTGCTGAGGACCTGCCAGCACTAAAACATGCAGCTTCTAATGAATAGAAGCAGCTGGTATTGAACAAAGATAATTACAGCACAGGAACAGGCCCTTCGGCCCTCCAAGCCTGCGCCGATCCAGATCCTCTCTCTAAACATGTCGCCTATTTTCTAAGGTTCTGTATCTCTTTTCTTCCTGCCCATTCATGTATCTGTCTAGATACATCTTAAAAGACGCCATCGTGCCCGCATCTACCACCTCCGCTGGCAACGCGTTCCAGGCACCCACCACCCTCTGCGTAAAGAACTTTCCACGCATATCCCCCCTAAACTTTTCCCCTTTCACTTTGAACTCGTGTCCTCTAGTAATTGAATCCCCCACTCTGGGAAAAAGCCTCTTGCTATCCACCCTGTCTATACCTCTCATGATTTTGTACACCTCAATCAGGTCCCCCCTCAACCTCCGTCTTTCTAATGAAAATAATCCTAATCTACTCAACCTCTCTTCATAGGTAGCGCCCTCCATACCAGGCAACATCCTGGTGAACCTCCTCTGCACCCTCTCCAAAGCATCCACATCCTTTTGATAATGTGGCGACCAGAACTGTACGCAGTATTCCAAATGTGGCCGAACCAAAGTCCTATACAACTGTAACATGACCTGCCAACTCTTGTACTCAATACCCCGTCCGATGAAGGAAAGCATGCCGTATGCCTTCTTGACCACTCTATTTACCTGCGTTGCCACCTTCAGGGAACAGTGGACCTGAACACCCAAATCTCTCTGGACATCAATTTTCCCCAGGACTTTTCCATTTATTGTATAGTTCACTCTTGAATTGGATCTTCCAAAATGCATCACCTCGCATTTGCCCTGATTGAACTCCATCTGCCATTTCTCTGCCCAACTCTCCAATCTATCTATATTCTGCTGTATTCTCTGACAGTCCCCTTCACTATCTGCTACTCCACCAATCTTAGTGTCGTCTGCAAACTTGCTAATCTTCCAAATCATTAATGTATATCACAAACAACAGTGGTCCCAGCACGGATCCCTGTGGAACACCACTGGTCACACGTCTCCATTTTGAGAAACTCCCTTCTACTGCTACTCTCTGTCTCCTGTTGCCCAGCCAGTTCTTTATCCATCTAGCTAGTACACCTTGGACCCCATGCGCCTTCACTTTCTCCATCAGCCTGCCATGGGGAACCTTATCAAACGCCTTACTGAAGTCCATGTATATGACATCGACAGCCCTTCCCTCATCAATCAACTTTGTCACTTCCTCAAAGAATTCTATTAAGTTGGTAAGACATGACCTTCCCTGCACAAAACCATGTTGCCTATCACTGATAAGCCCATTTTCTTCCAAATGGGAATAGATCCTATCCCTCAGTATCTTCTCCAGCAGCTTCCCTACCACTGACGTCAGACTCACCGGTCTATAATTACCTGGATTATCCCTGCTACCCTTCTTAAACAAGGGGACAACATTAGCAATTCTCCAGTCCTCCGGGACCTCACCCGTGTTTAAGGATGCTGCAAAGATATCTGTTAAGGCCCCAGCTATTTCCTCTCTCGCTTCCCTCAGTAACCTGGGATAGATCCCATCCGGACCTGGGGACTTGTCCACCTTAATGCCCTTTAGAATACCCAACACTTCCTCCCTCCTTATGCCGACTTGACCTAGAGTAATCAAACATCTGTTCCTAACCTCAACATCCGTCATGTCCCTCTCCTCGGTGAATACCGATGCAAAGTACTCGTTTAGAATCTCACCCATTTTCTCTGAGTCCAAGCATAACATTCCTCCTTTGTCCTTTAGTGGGCTAATCCTTTCTCTAGTTACCCTCTTTCTCCTTATATATGAATAAAAGGCTTTGGGATTTTCTTTAACCCTGGCCACAGAGGAAAGCATGCCTTATCTCTCTCTTTCTTTTTTCTGTGCAGGAGAAACGAGCTCATAATGCCCAGGATAGGGCTCAGACTGGTGGAGGTGTTCCCCACCTTCACATGATCACAGCCATGGAGGAGGGAACCATGTCGCGGACCATGAGGAAGTCGGGCAAGGTGAAATGGGAAACTGTGTTGGAGATGGTGATTAAAGAGCGCAATGCAGTCATTAAGAGGGAACATTGCACTCCACCCCATTCTTTAGCATATCGAGCACTACATTGCATTGAGAAGCCTCAGCACCACAGAGGCTTCTGCTCTCCAGGGCTAGTTCTCATAATCTCTTCTTGTGTCTCCCACAGGTGCAGATGTCGAGGCAAGGAGACCAACTCCGTCACCGTCACTAGACCAGGTGCAGCAATGGCAGAGATCTGAAGTACCATCACATCTTGGAAGAGGGAGGACAGACACTACCCAGTTCAGCTGGACACAAATACAGGGCCTCAGGAGTCAGAGCAAAGGAGGCTGTACCGAGACCAGCAGAAACAGATGTGCTGCCACATGTTGGAGTTTTCTGAGGCAGTGCACAGTCATGGGCAGAGAATGGAGGAGTCCATCCGGCTCATATGGGCCACAATGGCTCAGGGCTTTAAGCGTATGAGTTCCTCCATTGAGAGAGTGGCCACCTCGTGGAGAGCCATATTCGGCAGCAGTTTGAGTGCATGCAGGAATTGTGCACTGGTGTATATAGGATGCATGCCACACTATGTCGCACAGACTGGTCAGTGGCGCTAATGGCGCGGGGATGTCTGGAGGGGATACCAGTTGCACCCCAGCTGGTTCTCCCCTCCAACCGTCTAGAGTGGTAGTCAAGGGCTGAGGATGTCTTCGAGGAGGATGAGAGTGACACCCATCACGGGCACCATCATCATTTTGGGTTGTCTTGGCACCTCTGACTGAGGGAGCATCTGTGCAGTAGAGCCCAGTGATGGAGGCTGACCCTGCAATGACGACAGTGCAGCAGCCTCTGGAGATATCTCCACAGGCACCTCCACAATGAGAACGACTGCCACATGCATATCAGCTGCAGGCAGAGACAAGTGAGCAGACTGCCTCCACCTCATCCGAGGCCACAACGAGACTACCATGCAGAAGTGGCCGAGCATGGAGGCCACTGCATCTGGCAGAGCCCTGTGTGACTCACTGGGGTGTCTTCTACCTGTAACTGTGCACTGTTTTCCTTTATGTGCACCATGTAAATATTGACACTTGAAGCTAGACATGTGAGCCTCCTTTTATTAATGGAGGGACAAGAAAATAGGTGTGAAGTGCTGAAGGGGAGCAAGGGTATGCCAATGGTGATGGTGAAACCTTTGGGCAGAGGTGCATCCTGCATTGATGGTAAGAGGTTAACATGTTACATCTTCAATGGAAGCCTTAGCTCAGGGAGCTCAGAGTGAGTTCCATACCATGCAATTCCTCTTTGTCAGAGGGGCTCTCTCAAAACTTGTCTGGATCAGATTATCCCTGACATTGATGGCATCCTGACAAGAACCTCAAATCACACTGGTCTCGGCCATCTCCCTGTGCAGCTGTAGCACCTTGGTGTTCTGCATCTTCCCTCTCCACCACCTCTTCCTCCTCCTCTTCCACGCCCTGTTCCTCCTCTTCCTCCAATGCGCTGTGTACTTCCAGGGCCTCACCCTCTTCAAGGTGCACACCTTTCTGGAGGGCCATGTTATGGAGAGCACAGCAGACCATCACAAAGAGCAAAACTCTTGCAGAGGTGTGCTGCACAGCATCACTCGACTACTCCAGGCACCAGAACCGCATCTTCAGAAGCTCAATGGCCTGCTCAATGGTCTTCAAGTGAACACATGGCTTTGGTTGGATCACCTCTGTGCCTCTACCATGGGCTCTCATAGAGGGGTGAGTAGCCATCTCTTCAAGGGATACCCCTTGTCCCATAGAAACCATCTAGGGAGTTTGGGGGCTGGAATGAAGAGCTGCGGCAGCCTGGACTGGTGGAGGAGGAAGGAGTCATGGAAGCTGCCCAGGAAAGCGAGCATGCACAAGCTCACGTTATGGTCGTCGACCAGCTGAATATTGAGGGTGTGGAAGCCCTTCCTGTTCATGAATTTCACTGGGCAGTCACTGGGTGTCTTGATGGCCACAGGCTGCAATCAATGATGCCATGTACTTGGGGGAATTAATCAATACAGGCAACACCCACTGGCCCCTGTGCCTACAAGGCTGTGTTTGTCTGCTGTGCAGCTCTGGTCAATACGGCATTAGTGATTTGTGAGATGCAGTGGTGTGCAGCAATTTGCAGATGCCATCAAGGTCTACAGCTGATGTTTGGAAGGAGACAGAAGTGAAGAAGTTCAAGACGGCACTGGTTCTTGGTCATCTCACGGTAACTCATTCTTCACCGGTAGATCCTACGCTGAGGGTATGGCCTCCGTTTCCTTCCTGCCCCTGGTCCCTCTCCTCTTCCTTCCTGATGCCCAGGGCTCTGCCCTTCTTGCGGAAGGTGTTGCTCCTCATCACCACTAGACCCAAAATCTGAGAGTCGTGCCCCCATTGCCAGCTGCAATCTTCCTTGTGCTCAGGTGGTTCCCCCAATTGTGTTTGGCAGCCTTGCCCCCTCCTCTTATGGCCCTGTAATACCATGAGTGTGACAACCCCCTGCACTTAAAGGCAACTCTCCCCACAACCTGCGCTCACGAGGGCACCCGTTTACTAATAGCTGAGCCCCCTCTGCGCCATTCACCCTTTCACGAAGCCCAGCTGGTTCCCTAGGGCTGCCGTGAGTGACTCCCTGCTGTATGTCCACCTCTATTCAGCTGATCTGCCCCAGACAGCGCGTGGAGCCCATGCACCCCATCAAAATCAGAACATGCCCCTTAAGAACTCTCAATGAGGTCTTTAACAATGTTAATTGGCCATCTTAATGGATTGGGCAGGATCTCGGGGCTGCCTTCCCCTCCCCCCCACCCCACCCTATGAAACTTGCCAGCGCCGGGAGCAGTATCAGGAAACCAGTACGCTAGCTGGTGTCAATATTTTCGTCCCCCACCAGTCCCCATTCCCCCCCCAGAAAATTCAGCTCCAGATCTGTGCCACAATTAGTGAGTGGGTACATCTGTCGAAATTGTTTTGTGTCAATGTTTGCTGGCAGAATGGGTGGACAAGTGGCAGATGAAGTTCAGTGTGGAGAAATGCGAAGTGATTCATTTTCTTAGGTAGAACATGGAGAGACAATATAGAATAAAAGGTACAATTCTAAAGGGGGGGAGGGTGCAAGAACAGAGAGACCTGAGTGTATATGTGCATAAGTCATTGAAGGTGGCAGGACAGGTTGAGAGAGCAGTCAATAAAGCGTACAGTATCCCAGGCTTTATTAATAGGGATATAGAGTACAAGAGCAGGGAGGGTATGTTGAACTTTTATAAGACACTAGTTCGGTCTCAGCTGGAGTATTGTGTCCAGTTCGAGGCACTGCATTTAAGGAATGATGTGAAACCATTAGAGTGGGTGCAGAAAAGTTTCACGAGAATGGTTCAAGGGATGAGGAACTTAATTTATGAAGATAGATTGAAGAAGTTATGACTTATCCTTGGTGAAGAGAAGGCTGAGAGGAGATTTGATAGAGGTATTCAAAATCATGAGTGGTCTGGACAGAGTAGATAGGGAGAAACTGTTCCCACTCATGACAGGATCAAGAACGAGAAGGCACAGATCTAAGGTAATTGACAAAAGAAGCAAAGGCAACATGAGGAAAAACATTTTCATGCTGCGAGTAGTTAGGATCTGGAATGCACTGCCAGTGAGTGTGGTGGAGGTAGGTTCAATTGAGACATTCAAAAGAGAATTAGACTGTTACATGCGAAGGAAGAATGTGCAAGGTTATAGGGAGAATGGCACTAAGTGAATTGCTCCTTCAGACAGCTGGTGCAGGCACGATGGGCCGAATAGCCTCCTTCTGCGCTGTAACAATTATGTAATTCTGTGAACTAGAATCATGTGTAAAGTCTGTGTCCAATTTAAGCACTTTTTTCCAGTAAACATTTGTTGGAGAAGCATTCTGAATTACTCCAAACAACATCAGATTTAAAGTATTTGGTAAGAGAAGCAAAAGTGACATGAGGAAAAACTTTTTCAGGCAGTGAGTGGTTAAGGTCTGAAATGCACTGCCTGAGAGTGTGGTGAAGGCAGATTCAATTGAAGCATTCAAAAGACTGTTACATGAAAAGGAAGAATGTGAAGGGAGACGGGGAGAAGGCGAGGGAATGGAACTGAGTAAATTGCTCTTTTGGAGAGCTGATGCGGACACGATGGGCCAAATGGCTTCCTTCTGCACTGTAACAATTCTGTGAGTCTGTGATCATTTGCACTGTTCCAAATGACACTCGTATAATAAAAATCAGGACACCGAAACATGAGAACAATTCAGACACTCACACTCTAAAAAGCAGACCCATGTTCACTAAGATTGGCTGGTTAGTGCTCCATTCTGGTCTGCTGCCTTGGCAATCTTTTCCACCTCCCTGTCTCAGATGGTGGTGTAGGTTATCATGTTGTAAGTTTTCCATACCTAGAGGAATGGTGTTCCCTCATTGGTCTAAAACTATTAATGAGGGCGAGAGGTAGTTGCATTGTTTTCCACTACTCCAGCCAATGAACTTCAAAATGTTCCAACCAACAAAAGAAGAAATGTTTCTGCACACTTGCACAAATATTAAAGGAGCTGGCAATAGCTTCACGGGTCTGGTTAAAATTGGCTGAATTTGACACCCCTGGCTTTGCATTCAATGCCCTTGCTCGTGAATATTTGGTTCTAGCTTGATTTTTTTTCATCCCTTAAAGTGGTATAATATTTATCACATTGATTTTAATGACGATTCCAAAGGAATCTCAGGTCATTTTTACATCTGCATTTTCCTACCACATGTGTACTTGGAGCTGATTGGAGAGGTTGATACTGTATGCAAAAAAACTCATCTATATTTTGAAGCATTAAGAGTCATAATCTGTAGATTGAGCTTTCCAAGAGAGGCCTTCTGCTGTGTCGTTGCTGCTGCCACTCGATGGCTCTGAAAAGGTACCATTCTTTTTTCAACAGTGGCACACCAGCCTGACTGGTCCTTGGCAGCATATATCCAATCTTCCACAGGCACCTTAAGTACCGACCATCTATTATTACTTAGAATTACATAGAATCTACAGCACTGAAACAGGCCATTGGACCCAATTGGTCTACACCTATGTTTATGCTCTACATGAACCGTAAGAGAAATTCAACATTGCTGCACCCCTCTTAGATGAAATGGGCACAACGATGACCCATTTAACAGTGGGAAGGCTCACACGAGAGTTGTGTTTGTGTCAGGCCACTGCTAAATTCATGAGGGCCTTATTCCAGGCAGTCTCGGCAACTTCCTGAACTGAGTGCAGGCCTCAATATGGAAGTGAGAATCCTGCACTGGTTTATTCATCTGCCTGGAACAGAGTAGGAGCTGAGCTGCTCCGCTTAGCGGTACTTAGACTACAAGTAGCCTAATCAGTGATCTTTAGAGGGTCCGCTGGTGGATGATATTAAAAAAAAGTAAATGTATTTCACATTTACCTTGATGTGGAGTAGGGATGAGCGGAAGTGCTCCTCCCAGTTCCACAGCATAACTACAGACCACTGCCGGCCAATGCTTGATTGTCCTTCTGCTCTGGTTTATTGGAAGAAGCATAATGATTCAGTAAAAGAAATTCAAGATAATAAAAGGACATTTGTTGTTATCTCTTACTCAGCCCAACCCACCTTTAACTAAACATTAGGGGGAGGATTAATAAAGTTGTGAGTTGGATTGTGAGTGCTAGTGTATATGAGAACACAGGTGTATTATATCTTACTGCTACTTCTGGCCTATATTTTAAAGCTTAAATCATCTAGCCAGCTTCATAGATGACTAACTGGAAGCATTTCATGGTTCACACTATGTGCATTTATAAACATAAATATATCTCAAACCAAGAAAGCAGCAACAATAACTTTTATTTATATAATGCCTTTAACGTAATAAAACTTCCCAAGGTTAACTTCACAGAAGCATTACAAAACAAATTACAAAATTAGCCAATGAGCCACATAAGAAGATATTACAGCAGATGGCCAAAAGTTTGGTCAAAGAGGTAGGTTTTAAGGAACGTCTTAAAGGAGCAAAGAGAGGCGGAGAGTTTTAGGAACAGAATTCCAGAGGTTAGGTCCTAGGCAACTGAAGGCACGGCTACCAATGGTGGAGCAATTTGGGGATGCTCAAGAGGCCAGAATTAGATAAGCACAGATAGCTCAGAGGTTTGTGTAGCTGGGGGGAGATTCTAGTGATCGAGAGGGGTGAGGTCTTGCAGGGATTTGAAAACAAGGATGAGAACTTTAAAGTTGAGCCATTGCTTGACCGGGAGCCAATGTAGGTCAGCGAGCACAGGGGTGATGGGAGAATGGGACCTGGTATGAGTAAAGCCATAGGCAGCAGAGTTTTGGATGGCCTCAAGTTTATGGAGGGAGGAAGATGGCAAGCTGGCCAGGAGTGCGTTGGAATAGTCAAATCTAAAGGTAACAAACGCATGGATGAGGGTTTCAGCAGCAGATGAGCTGAGGTAGAGGCCGAGCTGGGCTATGTCACAGAGGTGAAAATAGGTAGTCTTAGTAATGACACAGATATGTGGTCGGAGCCTGTAGAATAAGTCTCTCCCTATGATAATTTAACATGGCTATACCATAAGTGAACCCAAGCACTACCATTTTAATCAAAAGAGCAAAAATAAATATCTGCCTTACAACATATTATAAATCATCCATTTTGAAGTGCCAGAAATGATTTGACCATGAATAAAGACGAAACACATTTTTATTGTCAATAAATTAAGAATATATAAATGTGACAATCTTTATTAATTATACAATTATAGAAGTGATATCTGCACCCCTTCTTTGTTATTAATGGCACAATATGAAAAAAATCACTAGACGTTACCCCTACCCCTGTCATTCCACAATAATGTTCCATGCTGGAGATTTTTAACTACAAAGACAGTAGTCAAAGCTCAATTACTCTCATCTGTATTTTATGGGCTGAACTTTCCAGGAGATTTATATTGTACATTATAGACTAGAAAATATGATGGAGGAAATTTTCAGTCTTCATTTACATTGTATTTGCCTGCACAGAATAACATATATATGTGCCTGTTTATGGTTATGTATATGCAAGTAGCCAGAATATGGGGCCAAATACTTTTGTTTTACTCCTGCGTTATAAGCACAATATTAAAATAAAATGTATATCCTTCAACCAGATTAAATGGCTATCGACAAAGTTGATAGCATGCAAATTGTATATTTAACTCTACCCTACCTGTTCCCCCAAATGTTGTTATGACCATGGCGGGAGCAATGTACTGTCAATTCAGTCCTGTCACTCCACAGGTCGCAGCATGTTATTTAAAGTTTTCCACTCAACCGGAAATCAGCCAAATCAAACACTCCAGTAACCCCCAGAATAAAACCAGGTATCTTTAGACAACAACAAATTGACTATTTATTAAATCTAAATCTTAAACACTATTAAGATAAATCTATGTCTAAAGACCTTATAACTTCTTATTCTAATCTAACTTCCCCATTCACACACAAACACTCAAAAATAACAGTGGTTAAACATTTTTTAAATGTAGTGTTTTAAAACATTAGCTGTTTCTTAAGAATAAATAAGTAAGTCTTTGTGGATTACATTCCTGGTGGATGAGGTATTCTAATGTGGAAATAGTCAAAGGCCACTCGAAGTCTTCTCGTGGATTTGATGCAGTAGTCGATTCTTAATAGGCATTCAACTCGTCGGCTGCAATAGGCATCAACAGTTCCTTCAGAAATACAAACAGTTTCTTGAAAAAAGGCTTTTCTTCTTTCTTTAGGGAATTAACTTGGCCTGTAGCTCCTTGTAGAATTTTTGCTGAGAGAGAATAAACAGCTCCTTTCCCATTGGTGAGTCTGGTTCAAAATGGTTTTTGCCAGTTTTATACACAGGTAAATGGAAACATCATACTATGTGATCTCTCTCTCTCCTGTTGCCTAGGTAACAAAAATGCAGCTGCTGGCACACTGTGCCTTAGAAATTCCAGAACTTTCACTTCCTTAAAGGTACACTGTTTTTGACGGAGCCTTAAAGGCACATACTGTTTTTAGTCCGAGGGGGAAAATATTTACAAGTTCGTGACAATATGTTGAAAATTTCAATTAAATGACTGCTTAACCTTCTAAATTCCAAGGAATACAACTCTAGTTTGTGTGATCTCTCCTTATAATTTAACCCTTGGTGACCAGGTATCATTCTGATAAATCTTCGCTGCTTTCCCTCCAAGGCCAATATATCCTTCCTAAGGTGTGGTGTCCAGAACTGCTCGCAGTACTCCAGGTGTGGTCTGACTATGGCTTTGTATAGCTGACTTCTACCCCCTTGTATTCTATTCCTCTAGATGTAAAAGGCCAGTATTCCATTCGCCTTTTTGAATATTTTCTCTACCTGTTCATGACATTTTAATAACATTTTACTCTCAATCACCAGTAAAGTGATGGAACGTGTCATCAACAGTGCCATCAAGCGGCACTTGCTTCGTGCTCAGTGACGCTCAGTTTGGGTTCCGCCAGGGCCAGAAAGCTCCTGACTTCACTACAGCCGAGGTTCAAACATAGACAAAAGAGCTGAACTCAAGAGGTGAGGTGAGAGTGACTGCCATTGACATTAGAACATAGAACAGTACAGTATAGTACAGGCCCTTCGGCCCACGATGTTGTGCCGAACCTTTAACCTACTCTAAGATCAAACTACCTACATACCCTTCATTCTACTATCATCCATGTACCTATCCAAGAGTCGCTTAAATGTCCCTAATGTATCTGCTTCTACTACCACCGCTGGCAGTGCATTCCACGCACCCACCACTCTCTGTGTAAAGAACGTCCCTCTGACATCTCCCCGAAACCTTCCTCCAATCACCTTAAAATTATGCCCCCTGGGGATAGCCCTTTTCACCCTGGGAAAAAGTCTCTGGCTATCCATTCTATCTATGCCTCTCATCATCATGTACCCATCTATCAAGTCACCTCTCATCCTTCTTCGCTCCAATGAGAAAAGCCCTAGCTCCCTCAACCTTTCTTCGTAAGACACGCCCTCCAGTCCAGGCAGCATCCTGGTAAATCTCCTCTGCACCTTCTCTAAAGCTTCCACATCCTTCCGATAATGAGGCGACCAGAACTGAACACAATATTCCAAGTGTGGTCTAACCAGGGCTTTATAGAGCTGCAGCATTATCTCGCGGCTCTTAAGCTCAATCCCCCTGTTAATGAAAGCCAACACACCATACACTTTCTTAACAACCCTATCAACTTGGGTGGCAACTTTGAGCGATCTATGGACGTGGACCCCAAGATCCCTCTGTTCCTCCACACTACCAAGAATCCTGTCTTTAAGCCTGTATTCGGCATTCAAATTCGACCTTCCAAAATGAATCACTTCACACTTTTCCAGGTTGAACTCCATCTGCCACTTCTCAGCCCAGCTCTGCATCCTGTCAATGTCCCGTTGCAACCTACAACAGCCTTCCACACTATCCACAACTCCAGCCACCTTTGTGTCATCGGCAAACTTGCTAACCCAGCCTTCCACTTCCTCATCCAAGTCATTTATAAAAATCACAAAGAGCAGAGGTCCCAGAACAGATCCCTGCGGAACACCACTGGTCACCGAGCTCCAGGCTGAATACTTTCCATCTACTACCACCCTCTGTCTTCTATGGGCCAGCCAATTCTGTATCCAGACAGCCAACGTTCCCTGTATCCCATGCCTCCTTACTTTCTGAATGAGCCTACCATGGGGAACCTTATCAAATGCCTTGCTAAAATCCATATACACCACATCCACTGCTCTTCCTTCATCAATGTATTTTGTCACATCTTCAAAGAATTCAATAAGGCTTGTGAGGCATGACCTGCCCCTTACAAAGCCATGCTGACTGTCTCTAATCAAACCATGCTTTTCCAAATACTCATAAGTCCTGTCTCTCAGAATCCTCTCCAATAATTTGCCCACTACCGACGTAAGACTTACTGGTCTATAATTCCCACAGTTATCCCTATTCCCTTTCTTGAACAAGGGAATAACATTTGCCACCCTCCAATCATCTGGTACTACTCCAGTGGACAGTGAGGATGCAAAGATCATCGCCAAAGGCGCGGCAATCTCTTCCCTCGCTACCCGTAATATCCTTGGGTATATCCCATCTGGCCCCGGGGACTTATCTGTCCTCATATCTTTCAAAATTTCCAGCACATCCTCCCTCTTAACATCAACCTGTTCGAGCATATCAGCCTGTTTCACGCTGTCCTCACAAATGACCAGGTCCCTCTCACTAGTGAATACTGAAGCAAAGTATTCATTTAGGACCTCCCCTACCTCCTCCAACTCCAGGCACAAGTTCCCTCCACTAAGGCAGCATTTGACCGAGTATGGCATCAAGGAGCCCTAGCAAAACTGAGGTCAATGGGAATCAGGGGGAAAACCCTCTGCTGGCTGGAGTCATACCTAGCACAAAGGAAGATCGTTGTGGTTGTTGGAGGTCAATCATCTGAGCTCCAGGAAATCATTGCAGGAGTTCCTCAAGGTAGTGTCCCAGGCCCAACCATCTTAAGCTGCTTCAGCAATGACCTTCCTTCAATGATAAGGTCAGAAGTGGGGATGTTCGCTGATGATTGCACAATGTTCAGCACCATTCGTGACTCCTCAGATACTGAAGCAGTCCGTGTAGAAATGCAGCAAGACTTAGACAATATCCAGGCTTGGGCTGATAAATGGCAAGTAACATTCGCGCCACACAAGTGCCAGGCAATGACCATCTCCAACAAGTGAGAATCTAACCATCTCCCCTTGACATTCAACGGCATTACTATTGCTGAATCCCACACTATCAACATCCTTGGGGCTACCATTGACCAGAAACTGAACTGGAGTAGCCATATAAATACTGTGGCTACAAAAGCAGGTCAGAGGCTAGGAATCCTGAGGTGAGTAACTCACCTCCTGACTCCCCAAAGCCTGTCCACCATCTACAAGGCGCAAATCAGGAGTGTGATGGAATACTCTCCACTTGCCTGGATGGGTGCAGCTCCAACAACACTCAAGAAGCTCGACACCATCCAGGACAAAGCAGCCGGCTTGATTGGCACCTCATCTACAAACATTCACTCCCTCCACCACCGACGCACAGTGGCAGCAGTGTGTACCATCTACAAGATGCACTGCAGCAATGCACCAAAGCTCCTTAGACAGCACCTTCCAAACCTGCGACCTCTACCAACTAGAAGGACAAGGGCAGCAAATACATGGGAACACCACCACCTGCAAGTCCCCTTCCAAGTCACACACCATCCTGACTTGGAAATATATCACCGTTCCTTCACTGTCGCTGGGTCAAAATCCTGGAACTCCCTTCCCAACAGCACTGTGGGTATACCTATCATAAATGGACTGCAGCAGTTCAAGAAGGCAGCTCATCACCACCTTCTCAAGGGCAATTAGGGATGGGCAATAAATGCTGGCCTGGCCAGTGACGCCCATATCCCATGAATGAATTAAAAAAAAAACTAGCAAACAATTGTGACTTCGGTGATGTTGAACGGGAAATCAAAACACAAAGAATCGAAGGCTGTCACTCTGGATAACTGCGCCGAAAGACACTCGAGAAAGACAGAAATATGCCAGAGCTGTTGGAGTTAGCAAGATCATTATCACTCTCAAGGCCAGAGCTAGTGACATTCGGGCTGCTAACAGTAACTAGCACATTCCAATTTCAACTCCTGTGAACACTATTCATTGCTCATGTGCCAGGAAACCACCCGCAAAGCATCAACAACTGTCTCACAAACAGAGCTGAAACTTATCCAAAGAATGTTTCCACTGTGGTGGTGTTAACCCACACTGGTCAGAGTGTCCTGCTACTGGTAAACAGTGTAAAGTTTGTGGAAAACAATACCACTTTGCTTGTGTTTGTTGCTCATTGGTAAAATAAACTACTAAAGCTAATACCAACAGGAGAGTGCCATGTATATGTACCACAGCAAAAAAGCAAGAGAATGTAACTAATGTAGAGGTGGATGACCATGAACATACTTTTCTCCTCTCTGTCAGTTATAGCAAACAGCTGCATGTGACACTGAGCATTGTCTGTTCGGACGTAGATGTTCTCAGAGACACAGGAGTGTATGTCAATGTCATGGGAGATGAAACATTCAACAAACTTCAGGATTGCCCCATTTTCTGTAAACCAGGGAATATGAAAATTTTCCTTTACACCAGTGACAAACCACAGGAAATTCTCAGAACTTTTGAAATGCCAGTCTTATTCAAAGACACTGGAATGAATGCTGTATTCTATGTCACACATGGAGAATATGACACACTTATCAGTTTCCACACAGCAACAGATTTGCACATGATTGCAGTCACATATGCAATTCACTGGCTTTGGAAAACTGAAAGGTGTTACATGCAATCTGCATGTAGATCCTAATGTGCCCCCAGTTGTGCATCAACAGTGACAAATACTACTTTGTGTCAGGAAACAGACAGAAAAGGAACTATTTGATCTTGACATTATTGAGAATGTTTGGGGAGGAGCCTACCCCTTGCCTCTCACCCATGTGAGTCCTCAAGAAACCCAAGAGTGACAACCAGATTAGAATCTGCATTGATATGCTATCACCAAACCAAGCTATACAACGAGAAAGACACTTGACACCGACAATCGATGATATCATAGAGAAAGTGAATGGTGCTCTTCACTTTGCTAAACTTGACCTCAATGCAGGCTACCATCAAATCAAGCTTGCAGAAGAATCGACATATCTTACTGTATTCTCTACTCACGTCGGTCTTTTAAGATACAGGGGGCTCAACTTTGGAGTCAGCTCAGCAACTGAGGTATTTCAGCACTAGATTCAATATGCACTTCAAGGACTTGAAACATAGAAACATAGAAAATAGTAGCAGGAGTAGGCCATTCAGTCGTCTGGGCCTGCTCTGCCATTCAAAAAAGGTCATGGCCTTTCGTCCAATTCAGTACCCTGTTCCCACTTTCTCCCCATATCCCTTGATCCCTTTGGCATTATGAAATATATCTCTCTCCTTCTTGAGTATATTTAATGACTTGGCCTCCACTGCCTTCTGTGGTGGAGAATTCCACAGGTTGACCACCTTCTGAGTGAAGAAATTTCTCATCTCAGTTCTAAATGGCATATCCCGTATCCTAAGACTCCGACCCCTGGTTCTAGACTCCCAATCACCGGGAACATCCGCCCTGCATCTATCCTGTCTAGTCCTGTTAAAATGTTATAGGTTTCTGTGAGATCCCCTCTCATTCTCCTAAACTCGAGTGAATATAGGCCAGTGGACCCATTCTCTCCTCATACGTCAATCCTGCCATCCCAGGAATCAGCCTAGTAAATCTTCTTTGCACTCCCTCCATGGCAAGAACATCCTTCGTCAGATAAGGAAAACAAAACTGCACACAATACTCTGGATGTGGTCTCACCAAGGCCCTGTACAACTGCAGTAAGACATCCTTGCTTCTGTACTCAACTTCTCTTGCAATGAAGGCCAACATACCATTCGCCTTCCTAACTGCTTGCTGCACCTGAATGCTTGCTTTCAGTGACTGGTGTACAAGGACATCCAGGTCTCGTTGCACCTCCCCCTTTCCCAATCTATCACCATTCAGATAATAATCTGCCTTTCTGTTTTTACAACCAAAGTGGATAACCTCACATTTATCCAAGGTATACTGCATCTGCCATGCATTTGCCCACTCATCCATTTGTCCAAATCACACTGGAGCCTCTTTGCATCCTCCTCACAGCTTCCAGTTCCCCCCAGCTTTGTGTCTTCTGCAAACTTGGAAATGTTACATTTAGTTCCCTCACCCAAGTCATTAATATCTATTGTGAATATCTGGGGCCCAAGCACTGATTCCTGCAGTACCCCACTAGTCACTGCCTGCCACCTGGAAAAAGACGCGTTTATTCCTCCTCTGTTATTCTGTCTCTGTTTCCTGTCTGTCAACCAATTCTCAATCCATGCCAGTATATTACCCACAATCCCAATGTACTTTAATTTTGCACACTAACCTCATATGTGGGACCTTATCAAAAGCCTTCTGAAAATCCAAATACACCACATCCACTGGTTCTCCCTTATCTATTCTACTAGTTACATCCTCAAAAAACTCCAATAGATTTGTTAAGCATGATTTCCCTTTTGTAAACCCATGCTGACTTTGTCCAATCTTGTTTATGCTTTCCAGGTGTTCTGCTATCACATCCTTTATAATAGACTCTAGCATTTTCCCCACTACTGATGTCAGGCTAACTGGTCTGTAATTCCCTGTTTTTTCTCTCCCTCCTTTTTTTCAATAGTGGGGTTACATTTGCCACCCTCCAATCTGCAGGAACTGCTCCAGAGTCTAAAGAATTTTGGACTATGACCACCAATGCATCCACTATTTTCAGGGCCACTTCCTTTCGTACTTTGGGATGTAGATTATCAGGCCATGGGCATTTGTCAGCCTTTACCCCATTAATTTCCTTCGCACTGTTTTTTTACTAATACTGATTTGCTTCAGTACCTCCCTCTCATTAGACCCTGGGTTCCCTAACATTTCTGGGAGGTTATTTGTGTCCTCCTTTGTGAAGACAGAACCAAAATATTTGTTTAATTGTTCTGCCATTTCTTTAATTTATTTTATTTATTATTTAGAGATACAGCACTGAAACAGGCCCTTCGGCCCACCGAGTCTGTGTCGACCAACAACCACCCATTTATACTAACCCTACAGCAATCCCATATTCCCTATCACCTCCCCACACTAGGGGCAATTTACAATGGCCAATTTACCTATCACCTGCAAGTCTTTGGATGTGGGAGGAAACCGGAGCACCCGGCGAAAACCCACGCAGACACAGGGAGAACTTGCAAACTCCGCACAGGCAGTACCCACAATCGAACCCGGGTCCCTGGAGCTGTGAGGCTGCGGTGCTAACCAATGTGCCACTATGCCACCCAGCTCATCGACTCTGAGCCGGAGTTCCTCGAGCAGCCAACACTTGCTACAGATGTGGTCACTAGGAACCACAATGGGGTCCACCAGCTCCCACATCTTGCAGGTCCAACACATCGCCTGGCCCTGCATCTCTATTTTATTTAATTAGATTTTTTAAATTTCCGACTGGTCTTAGTTTTTAATCTGTACAATATTTCTCCTATTCACCTTTAATCAGGTAATTCAAATTAGCAGTTACTTACCAACCAATGAACTTACGGTTTTCCTGTGATGTCACTTTTCCTCCCACTGTTCTTACTCCCTCAAATTACCCAAAAATTAGATTTACACTAGGAACCTTGATTCCCTAAAAAAAAAATACCGACCATATTAACTGTAGACCTTTCTCTTTACTTCAGTTACAAACCCAGCTATTTAGAGAGTTATTCCCTAACAACTGTTACTCACCAACCAATCACCTTGCAGCTTTCCTGTGATGTCACTGTTGACTTTTTTTTTTCAAAACTCCGGCGCACCTGGACTGCTCCCCAAAGGTAAGCCGGTTCGCTGAGTGAACTCTCACTCTCTCTCCCTGTCTCTCTGTGCTCCGGCTCCGCTCTCGCTGTTTCCCGCTCGCTGAGTGAACTCTCGCTCTCTCTCCCTGTCTCTCTGTGCTCTGGCTTCACTCTCGCTGTGTCCCACTCGCTGAGTGGAGTGAAGCAGCTAAAGATGGTTGGGCCTAGAACATTACCCTGATGAGCTCCTGCAGTGATGTCCTAGAGCTCAGATGATTGACCTCCAACACAGCCATCTTCCTTTGTGCAAGGTATGACTCCAACCAGCAGAGAGTTTCCCCCTGATTCCCATTGACCTCAGTTTTACGAGGGCTCCTTGACGCCACACTCGGTCAAATGCTGCCTTGATGTCAAGGGCAGTCACTCTCACCTCACCTCTTGAGTTTAGCTCTTTTGTCCATGTTTGAACCAAGGCTGTAATGTGGTCAGGAGCTCAGTGGCCCTGGCGGAACCCAAACTGAGCGTAAGTGAGCAGGTTATTGCTAAGCAAATGTTGCTTGATAGCACTGTTGATGACACCTTCCATCACTTTACTGATGTTCGAGAGTAGACTGATGGGGCGGTAATTGGCCGGGATTGGATTTCTTCTGCTTTTTGTGTCTCGAACATACCTGGGCAATTTTCCACATTGCCGGGTAGATACCAGTGTGGTTGCTGTACTGCAACAGCTTGGCTAGGGGCGTGGCAAGTTCTGGAGCACAGGTCTTCAGTACGATTGCCTGAATGTTGTCAAGGCTTATAGCCTTTGCAGTATCCAGCGCCTTCAGTCGTTTCTTGATACCATGTGGAGTGAATCGAATTAGCTGAAGACTGAGATCTGTGATGCTGAAGACTTCAGGAAGAGGCGGAGATGAATCATCCACTCGGCACTACTGGATGAAGATTGTTGCAAATGCTTCAGCCTTATCTTTCGCACTGATGTGCTGGGCTCCCCCATCATTGAGGATGGGGCTATTTGTAGAGCCACCTCCTCCAGTTCGTTGTTTAATTGTCCACCACCATTCACGACTGGATGTGACAGGACTGCAGAGGTTAGATCGGATCCATCGGTTGTGGGATCGCTTAGCTCCATCACATGCTGCTTACGCTGTTTGGCATGCAACTAGTCCTGTGTTGTAGCTTCACCAGGCTTACACCTCATTTTGAGGTATGCCTGGTGCTGCTCCTGGCATGCCCTTCTGCACTCTTCATTGAACCAGGGTTGATCCCCCAGCTTGATGGTAATGGTAGAATATGCCAAGCCACGAGGTTACAGATTGTGGTTGAGTACAATTCTGCTGCTGAAGGCCCACAGCATCTCATGGATGCCCAGTCTTGCGTTGTTAGATCTGTTGTCAATCTATCCCATTTAGCACAGTGGTTGTGGCACACAACACGATGGAGGGTATCCTCAATGTAGAGACGGGACTTTGTCTCCACAAGGACAGTGCAATGGTCACTCCTATCAATACTGTCATGGACAGATGCGTCTGTGACAGGCAGATTGGTGAGGACGAGGTCAAGTTTCCCTCACTACTTGCCGCAGACCCAGTCGAGCAGCCATGTCCTTTAGGACTTGGCCAGCTCAGTCAGTAAAGGTGCTACCGAGCCACTCTTGGTGAGGGTCACTGAAGTCCCCCACCCAGCGTACATTCTGCACACGCCACCCTCAGTGTTTCCTCCAAATGGTGTTCAACAGGGAGCAGTACTGATTCATCAACTGAGGCGGGGTGGTAGGTGGTAATCAGCAGGAGGTATCCTTGCCCATGTTTGACCTGATGCCATGAGATTTCATGGGGTCCGGAGTCGATGCTGAGGGCTGCCAGGACAACTGTCTCCCGACTGTATACCACTGTGCCGTCACATCTGCTGGGTCTGTCATTCCGGTGGGACAGACATACCCGGGGATGGTGATGGCAGTGTCTGGGACATTGTCTGTCAGGTATGATTCCATGAGTATGACTATATCAGGCTGCTGCTTGACTAGTCTGTGGGACAGCTCTCCCAACAATGGCATAAGCCCCCAGATGTTAGTAAGGAGAAACTTGCAGGGTTGACAGGGCTGGGTTTGCCACTCTTGTTTCTGGTGCCTAGGTTGATGCCAGGCAGTCCACCCGGTTTAATTCCTAAAGGACTTTGTAGCAGTTTGATGCAACTGCGTGGCTTGCTAAACCTTTGTTCCCCATTCTAATTTCCCCCGTTTCTGACTGTAAGGGACCTACATTTGTCTTCACTAATCTTTATCTCTTTGCATATTAATAGAAGCTTTTAAAGTCAGTTTTTATGTTCCCCGCAAGTTTACTCTCATACTCTATTTCCCCCCGCTTAATCAACCTCTTTGTCCTCCTTTGCTGAATTCTAAACTGCTTCCAATCCTCAGACTTGCTGCTTTTTCTGGCAATTTTATATGCCTCCTCTTTGGATCTAATACGATCCCTAATTTATTTTGTAAGCCACGGTTGAGCCACCTTTCCAGTTTTATTTTTGCGCCAGACAGGAATGAATAATTGTTGTAATTCATGCACAATATTCTTTAAATATTATCCATTGCCTATCCACCGTCAACCCTTTTAGTAAAGTTCCCCAATCTACCATAGCCAACTCACGCCTCATACCTTCGTAGTTTCCTTTATTTAGAATCAGGACCCTAGTTTTGGATTCAACTACTTCACTCTCCATCTTAATGAAGAATTCTATCATGTTATGGTCGCCCCTCCCCAAGGGATTCCGCACAACAAGATTGTTAATTAATGCTTTCTCATTGCACAATACCCAGTTTAGGATAGCCTGTTCTGTAGTTAGTTCCTCAAAATATTGGTCTAAAAAACCATCATGTACACACTCCAGGAAATCCTCCTCCACAGTATTATTGCTAATTTGCTTTGACCAATCTATATGTAGATGAAAGTCACCCATGATTACAGATGTACCCTTATTGCATGTGTCTCTAATTTCCTGTTTAATGTCATCCCTTACATCTCCACTACTGTTTGGGGGCCTATAGACAAACCCCACCAACATTTTCTGCCCCTTGGTGTTTCTTAGCTCCACCTATACAGATTCCACGTTATGATTTTCTGAGCCAATATCCTTCCTCACTATCGCATTGATTTCCTCTTTTACTAACAACACTACCCCACCACCTTTCCCTTTTTGCCTGTCCTTCCTAAATATTGAATACCCCTGGACTTTCAGTTCCCATCCTTGGTCACCCTGTAGCCATGTCTCCGTAATCGCTACTAAATCATAACCGTTTGTATCTATTTGCGCTGTTAATTCATATCGCGAATGCTCCGCGCAGTACGACACAGTTACTTTAGTCTTGTCTTTTTAACATTGTTAGTCATCTTAGCTTTATTTTGCACTATGGCCCCATTTGTTTTTTGCCCTTGTTTTCGCTACCTTCCACTTTTGCTTCTTACCTTTCTGCCTTTCATTTCTATCCTTGTGTCCCCCTCCTCTGTCTCCCTGTTCAGATTCCCATCCTCCTGCCATTCTAGTTTAAACCTTCCCGCCAGCACTAGCAAACACCCCCTCCCCACAAGGAAACTGGTCCCGGTCCTACCCAGATTGTCCAGCTTGTACTGGTCCCAACTTCCCCAGAACTGGTCCCAATGTCCCAGAAATCTGAATCCCTCCTCCCTACGCCATTTCCCCAGCCACATATTCATCTGATATATCCTGCTATTTCTGCTCTCTCTAGCATGTGGCACTGGTAGTAATCCTGAGATTACTACCTTTGAGGTCCTACTTTTTAATTTACGTCCTAACTCCCTATATTCAGCTTGTGGGACCTCATCCCTTTTTTTACCTATGCTGTTGGTACCGATATGTACCATGACAACTGGCTGCTTGCCCTCCCACATCAGAATGCCCTGCAGCCACTCAGAGACATCCTTGACCCTAGCACCAGGGAGGCAACATACCATCCTGCAGTCTCATTTGTGGCTGCAGAAATGCCTGTCTGTTCCCCTTATGATTGAATCCCCTATCACTATAGCCCTGCCACTCTTCTTCCTCCCCTCCTGTGCAGCAGAGCCATCCATGGTGCCATGACCTTGACTCTTGCTGCTTTCCCCTGAGCCATCTGTTAGAGAGGGGGATGGCCACAGGGGACTCCTGCACTATCTGCCTTCCTTTACTGTGCCTGGTGGGCACCCATTCTCTTTCTGCCTTTGCAGCATTTACCTGCGGTGTGACCACCTCACTAAATGTACTGTCCACGATGATCTCAGCATGTCTTCCGGGAGAGCAGAGGAGCAGCTGATGCTCCACAGTGAATCCACCTGCAGCTCCAGCTCCGTAATGCGTATAGCCAGTAGTTGCAGATGGATACACTTCCTGCACACATGGTTGTCAGGGATGCTGGAAGCATCCCTGATTTCCCACATAGAGCAGGAGGAGCATATCACGGGTGCGAGCTCTCCTGCCATGACTTACCTTTAGATTACTTAGTTACTCCCTTTAATTAGAAAATCCTAATTACTCTAGGGGCCTTGTTCTACTCCAAACACTACCCACTACAATCTGAAGCCCTTACCTTTTCTTTTGAGGTTACTGATAAACCCTACTAAAAATCAATACAGTTCACTAGTTAAAATAAACCTTACTCAAAAAAAAAGCTACTCACTTGTTCCTTATTATTAAGCTATTTACACACGCACCCTAACACTGCTGTACTAACTCAGCTATTTAGAGTTATTCCCTAACAGCAGTTACTCACCAACCAATCACCTTGCCGCTTTTCTGTGACATCACTGTTCACTTTGTTTTCAAACTCCGGCGCACCTGGACACCTCTCCCCTGCTGTCCCGGAAGGTAAGTGCTCTGGGCCGCGATCCTCGGGCTCTATTTATCCGCTCCTCGCTTTGTGTTCTTCCCGCAGGTCCACTCCTCTCCGCTGTTCTCCCGGAAGGCACGCTGAACATCAGTGATGACATTTCCATCTCTGGTTGCACTGAAAAGGAACTCGAGACACACCTACATGCATGTCTACAATGTCTCAGAGAATGTAACCTCAACCTGAACAAAGACAAGTGTTTGTTTAATGAAAGCAAAATTTAATTCTTCGGTCATGTGTTCAGTGGTAAAGGAGTATCACCAGATCCATGGACATTTGAAGCCATTGCAAATGCTGTGGATCCTATAAACATGCAAGAAGTCTGGAGTCTGCTAGGACTCGTCACATACTGAAGTCATTTCATTCCTGACTTTGCTATGCTATCTACCTCCCTACCCGATCTGATAAAAGAGACCATCAATTGGAAATGGACTAAATCACACTAACAGGCAATATCACCAGATCAAACAATGTCAGGGAGCAAGTTGCACAAATGCCTATTTTGACCCTGGGAAAACCACCCAGCTAGTTGAGAATGCAAGCCCGGTTGGCTTAGGTGCAGTTCTCATACAGAAAAACAAGACAGGTAACCCATCAATCGTTGCAATGGCAAGCCGATCGTTAACACCTGTAGAGCAACGTTATTCGCAAAGAGAGAGAAGCGCTCTCAATCACATGGAGTAACTTAGACTTTCATCTCTACCTATATGGAAGCAAGTTTAAAGTAATAACTGATCATAGACCACTACTGAGCTTATTCAACAATCCACCTACTCAAATAGAACATTGGATACTCAAACTACAAAAGTTTGAGTTCCATGTTGAGTATCAGTCAGGAAAACTCAACCCAGTGGACTACCTTTCACAACCATTGCCGACAGTCAATCCTACTAGTTGTGAGGAAAAGGTTGCAGAACAACAGCTTAACTATGTAAGCCTAAATGCGATGCCAAAGTTGCTAAAACTTGCTGACACTAAAGCAGCAAAGATAAATCTTTGCAACTATGTATGAAGGCTATGTAATCACAAAACTGGAAAGACATGATCGAAAAAGCATCTACAAATGAAATCGCTCACGCACTACAAGGTCTTCACAATATTCGAAATGAGCTCACCGTTGCACCACATCTGAGCTCATATTACGTAACAACTGTATTGTCATTCCACACTCATTGAGGGAATGTGTTTTCGATATAGCACATGAAAGACACCAGGGAATAGTCAAGACCAAATAACTCCTTAGGGAAAAGTTATGGTTCCCAGGAACTGTCCATATGGTAGAACACAAAATCAATCAGTGTTTGCCATGTCAAGCAACCACAATCTTCATGATCCTCTCAAGATGTCTGAACGGCCTCCAGGACCATGGATTGAAGTCAGGAAGAGACAGACCCGTAGGCACTCAGGCCTTGCTGTGTCACTGCTACCCTCCCATGACACGCAACCTCCCGCATACTCACATACAATCCTCAAGAAGGTGACTGGTATGGAGCGCTCACCTTGAATGAATGCAATAGGTCATTGACCCTCTTCTTGCACTGGATTCAGTTGTGCTCAGTAATCCCACAGTTGCTGACCTCCACTGCAATCTCCACACAGGCTTGCTTGGTCAGGCGGGAGGACCTCTTCTTGCTATCGTGGGGAAAGAAAACCTCCCATCTTTCCTTTGCAGCCTGGAAGAGAATCTGCAGTGAGGCATCACTGAACCATGGGGCCACCCTGTATCAATGTTGTGCCATCGTCTTCTGCTTTCCTCGACGAGGTGGGGGGTAGTGGTGGGGTGATAGAGGACACAGCGGGACAGAGTTGTATGCTGTGCCATATCCAGTAGTGGCTGGTAGGCCTTTAAATATGATGCCAATGGCTGCTTCGGAGTCATCTGAGGCTGTAATCAGTGAATCACATCCCCCTGCCACGTGATTGGGGGGACTCGCACCTCTAACATGCAAAATCGGTGCGCGCCACATAACGACAGTGATAATGGTGCTGTGGTAATCCCCCCAGAGTGGGGGATTCAATTACTAGGGGACACGAGTTCAAAGTGAAAGGGGAAAAGTTTAGGGGGGATATGCGTGGAAAGTTCTTTACGCAGAGGGTGGTGGGTGCCTGGAACGCGCTGCCAGCGGAGGTGGTAGATGCGGGCACCATAGCGTCTTTTAAGATGTATCTAGACAGATACATGAATGGGCAGGAGGTAAAGAGATACAGACCCTTAGAAAATAGGCGACATGTTTAGATAGAGGATCTGGATCGGCGCAGGCTTGGAGGGCCGAAGGGCCTGTTCCTGTGCTGTAATTTTCTTTGTTTTTTTGGTCACTGGACTAGTAATCCAGAGGCTCAGGTTAATTCCATGGGGAGATGACTTTAAATCCCACCATGGCAGCTGGGATAATTTAAATTCAATGAATTAATAAAAATCTGGAATTGAAAGCTAGTCTCAATAATGGCACCCTGAAATTATCATCCATTGTTGTAAAAACCCATCTGGTTCTCTAATGTTTTTTAGGGACGGAAATCTGTCATACTTACCTGGTCTGGCCTATAAGTGACTCCAGATCCACAGCAATGTGGTTGACTCTTAAATGGCCTAGCAAGCCATTCAGTTATCAAGGGCAATTCGGGATGGGCAACAAATGCTGGCTTAGCCGGCGACGCCCACATCTCATGAAAGAATGAAACAAAACGGACTGGAAAGATGCCATTTACCAGTCCAACCACCGGGATCAGCGGCGGGCTCATTAAATTTATCGCCATGGCTTCTAAAAACAGGCTGGATTGTTGAATAATGAGCAACATTTTGTTTTAGAACTTGCAAACTGAAATTATGATTTCCTTCATCGAATGTGTTGGAAAGTTCAATAATGAATACTTTCAAAATGCTTTCAGTTCAGACAGCAGTTCATGCTGGAAAATATCCCTTTCACAGATTGTGAGCGCCTATTCCATATATCAGAATTTAAGCAATGCTGTATGCTGTCTTTCCTTTCAAGTTCAACTATTAGATCTTGATCATTTTTCATGGAAAAGTTGTTTAAATGTATGAACCGATGGTTTCACTTCAGCATCGACCCAAGTATCCAGAGATCACTGGTTGGTTGAGTTTGAATTTATGAAATTGACTTAAAATTGACAAGTAGGCAATTGGAAAAGGAACATTGCAGCTTTCAATACCACTTACTTAAGTGCAACATTTAAAACCTGTCATACCTTTCAATATTGCGCTCCAAAAAAACTACCATTCACTGCAGGCGATTAATTTAGAACAACCTGAACTGCAAAGGTTCAGCTAATGACAGTCAAACATGGAAAAGCTTCCTGTAGACTGATCCCTTATAAATCAACCGATTTCTTTCTACATACAAGACAGGTTGCTCTCTCAACCCAGACACATTTATTAAATCTTAATGTGATGAAGGATGTTTCACATTAGCACTTTTGCTGTTTTCATAATTTTACGATAGCTTTTGAATACACTCTGGAGGTGAATATTTCATAAGGCTAACCTTGACATTCAGAATGGATTTGTCTCTATATAAAGAAATGTATATGACAAGCTACAAAGGCTTTAATTAAAATTGACTTTTAATATCTGAAGCACCATACTTTCAGAGACCAAACATTACAACTGATACCTGGAAAGATGTGGAAGCACATTGTTATGCCAGGTGAGAAAGGTGTTTAGGGGTCCCTTTTAGCATTCACCTGGTCTTATTGTAACAGGGTTTCATTTTTAAAAGTATTGTGTTTTGAGCTCCCCCTTGGTGAATTCTTGTTCACCACTTTCCAATAATAAGGCAAAGAAATGAGCACAAACAGGCTTCCTTAGGTTTAAAGAAGAAAAGTGAAATTTATTAAAACTTAAACTTTAATTCTGTTAACGCCTATGGATACATGCCGCGCCCCATGCTAGTATGCATACGTGATACACACATGCAAATAGAGACAGAAAAGAGTAGATGAAAAATAAAGTAGAGAGGTTTGAGGCAACATCAGAAGAGTTTCTTGTTACTGTGCTTCGAGCTCACTGTAGTCCTTTTGTACGTAGTTCTTGCTTGTAGGTAATTTTTGCTTTTCATTGGGGCCCAGTATACTTCTTAAATCTTGTAGGAGATTTTTCTCTCTTGGGCTTCCTGTGTCTTCAATGGATTCCAAAGCTGGTGAGAAAGAGATGAGCAGACAGAGAGAGGCAGCAGCAAGCCAGCCACGAGAGGTCTTTTCCAGTCCAGGAGCAAACAGCATTCTGAGTTCAAATTCTCTGTGCCAAGTTCAAATTCAAAAAACTCCAACAGCCAGTTAGTCATGTGACTAAACTGGTCTGACCACATCTTCTGTGTATTGGGGGAGCAGGGACTGGTTCCTTTGTTCCAACACTGTCTGCTAGTATGCAAAAAAGGTCTTTCCGATGAGGGGCCTGGCAATTCCTTGTGATAAGCCCTCTTTTCTTCCCAGCAACAATTTTAAATTTTAATGTTCATGTGGCGAAATACGAGTGCCTCATTCTTGGCAGGTGGGGACCTGCATGACACCTCCACACCCAAGGGAATGAAATGCAATTTGAAAAGAAACATCGCATTTCATTAAAAGGTTTGAGAGAAATATAAGATACAGATAGAAAAGAAGTATGCATTTTTCTCATTCATTTCCATTCATGCAACAATCTTAAAACCTATTAAAATTGTCTTTTCTGGGTGCCAATGTTGCATTAATTTCCCCTTTTTGGCATCCCAGTAAACATGTGGTTCTTTGGGGATGCTTTTCTTCAATTTGCCCATTGCCATGACTGCCTAGGGGTTTGTTTCTGTTGAGGTAATGTTTTTTCCAGGAGAGTTAGTAGTGGGTGGGTCTATCCTGAACTCGCTGAGTCATGCAAAGACTTTTGACTTCAGGGGATGGGTGCTTCCCTTTTTCTCTGACTGTGGGGGAGGATTCTTTGTTAATCTCCCCTTTGTTCTCTGGGACACTCCTACCTGCAGATATTTGTTCAGACTTGACTGAACTCTCCTGTGGCACTTAGACTAGTTGAGGCATTACCCTCACAGTTTCTGTGTCCCCTAGAGGTCCCTCTTTGTCTCTGAAGGTTCCTGTAACTGCTGTTAGCAACACTGGTGGGGTGCTTCTAGAGTCTGCACTTACATAGGAGAATGTAGGATCTAACCTTTTATATTTTTCGGGATTGGCTGACCGGACAGTAGGGGTTTTCATCTGGGATTCCTCTCGGACTTCCTTTAACCTGCCCTCTTGGTCACTTTTTCCCTTCGCTTTCTAAACTTTTGCCAGCCGCGTGCCTGCCTGCCCCTTTTTGCTCTCGGTGGGGGTCCCTTACAGTTCACCAGCCCTCTGCTGGAGGGTCCTCCTAACACCGGTACAGGACTTAGGGGTGCAAATTTCACTGTAGGTTGGGGGTTCCCCTCAACCTGGCACGTGTGGCCACTCCTGCAGTACTCCACCACATCTTTGTGGAATTTTGGCCAGTCAAACTGCTGTCTTATGCGGGCTTTAGTCTTTCATATACTGACATGTACAGGCACTGTAGTCTCGTGTGCCCTTCTTAATATTTCTCCCCAGTATCTCTGTGGCACCACTAACTGGTGAACTACTACCCACTCCTTGCTCTCAGGTCTGTGAGGAGAACTCAATTTTGTCATCAGTACCTCATTCTTTAAATAGTCACAATCAGGGACTCCCTCTGCTTCACTTTCAGACTGGGCAGCCTGTGCTAACTCACGCAATACTGGGTCGGCTCGCTGAGCTTCACCTAGGGAAAATCCATTTAATTCATTCCATGGGTCTCCTAACTTTCCAAAGAAAGTCTCAGACAGGTAGACCTCATGGTTATCTGCTTGTAGTACTAATGTATTCTCCTGTGGGGGAGTTGGTTTGATCATGGCTTGATCAACTACACATTCAGGGACTCTGCAGAGAACCTTCTCCTGCCATGGCTCTGTCTCTCTGACCTCCTGCAGTCTTTCTTTCACTACTGGGGGGGTGGGATAACACCTTCACCCCCACCAGATCATTACCTAGGAGCAGATCAACCCTCTCCACAGGCAAACTAAGGACAATCCCTACCGTCACTGGTCCCGAAACTAAGTGGCAGTCCAGATACACCCAATGTACAGTTACAGGCATACACTGCCCTCCAATACCATTCACCACCATTTTGGTGTTCACTGCACTCTCTGGGGGAAAGGTCAGGCCTTTTCCCAGTAAAAAGGGATCTAGTGGCTCATTTGTCCCTGAGAATCACTATGGGTTTGCTTGTCCCACTTGAGGGGTATGGGGTTACTTTCTCTTCAGACACAAAACCCTGATAACTTTCAGGAATCCTATTAACTTTTCCTACACTGGCCATAGTAAGTTTCCTGGGTTGCACTCTTACTGCAGTTAAAACCACAGCTTCTTTTGCTGTGCTTTGAATCATGTCCCCATCTTCACTGAGCCGGTGCGCCTTGATTAACCCTACTGGTTTCCCCTTTAGTTTCCAGCAGTCAGCTGGAAAGCACACAGGTCTCCGGGTCTCACTCTTGCTCACAGTACCTTCCTTTTTGGCTGGAGGAGGGCCCCCTGTAGCTCCTGCATTCCTTTCTCTCCCAGGACTGCCTGGGTGGAGATCAGCTTCCCACCTTTTGTCCTTTTCGGATTTGTGGGGGTGATTAGGAAAGGTTCTCCCCCGCGAAACTGACTTATAAATTAAAGCAAACTCATCCGCCAGAACGGCCACTTGCCAGGCTCCGTGAACCTGCTGCTCCTCGACAGGGGTCTTTACTAAGAGTGGGAGAGAGTTTTTAAATTCCTCTAACAGGATTACTTCTCTGAGAGTCTCATAGCTGAGCTGTATTTTAAAAGCCCTCAGCCACTGGTCAAATGCCAGCTGCTTACTTCTTTCAAACTCCAGATAAGTTTGATTAGCTTGCTTTTTGAGGGTTCTAAACTTTGGCAGTAGGCTTTGGGTACTAATTCATATGCCCCGAGGATAGCATTTTTGGTCAGTTTATAATTTTATGAACTCTCATCTGGCAACAAAGAATAAACCTCATGGGCTTTTCCAGTTAGCTTGCTTTGTATTAAAAGAGATCAGGTCTCAGCTGGCCATTTTAGCTGCCTTACCAGTTTCTTAAAAGACACAAAAAATGCATTCACATCTTCCTCATTGAATTTTGGAATTAATGGAGCAAGTTTTAGCAATTTAGCAATACCCAGCCCTGAATTCTGCTCCTCCATATTGGCCATGCTTTCACTGAGGTTACTCTGTTGCCCCCTAGTTAATTCAAGCTGCTTCAACTCTCTTTCTTCGGATTCTTTCTGGAATATCCTTTCTCTCTCTCTCTCTCTCTCTCTTTCGTTCCTTCTCCTGTCTTTCTTTCTCTCTCTCCTCTCTCTCTATTTCTTCCCATTCCTTCTGGAAAGCTCTCTCTTTTTCCCTCTCCTGCCTTTCACTCTCTTTTTTCCTGTTTCTCCCTTTCTCTTTCTCTTTTCCTGTCTTCTAATTCAAGTCTCTTTTGTTCCAGTTGTATCTTTGCTAGCAGTACCCTGCCTGGGTCTACTTCTAACACTGCTTCTTTTCTTCAGATTCAAGGGAAAAATGGTTGGCCACTAGCCTTAGGAGTTCAGACTTCCTAGCCTTGCCACGTACAGTGATCCCACACTGCTCAGCCATTTTCCTCAACTCCTCCATAGACAGTGCTTTTAACTTATCCCAGGTTACTTCACCCCTGGCTTGGAGAGCTACTAGCTTCAGTTGCAGACAAGTTAGTATTCAATCATACACAATCACAAGAAAACCTGTATTAATCTTGCTCTTTTTTGATTGGGAACAATTTGGCTTCCCACTTCCAATTTCTCTTGTATGTCTGTGGGTAAAATTCTAGACGTTAGCACCCAAATATCTGTTATGACCAGGTGAGAAAGTTGTCCAGGGCTCTTTCTCAGCCTTCACCTGGTCTTGTCGTAATAGGGTTTAATTTTTAAACACACCATGTTTTGAGCTCCCCCTTGGTGAATCCTTGTTCACTACTTTCCAATTATCAGGCAAGGAAATGAGAAGAAGCAGGCTTTCTTAGGTTCAAAGAAGAAAAGTGAAATTTATTAAAACCTAAACGCTAATTCGGTTAATGCCAACGGATACACGCCGCGCCCCACGCTAGCATGCATACTCGATACGCACATGCAAATAGAGACAGAAAAGAGCAGAAGAAAAATAAAGTAGCGAGGTTTGAGGCAACATCAGAAGAGTTTCTTGTTACTGTGCTTCAAGCTCACTGCAGTCCTTTTGTAGGTAGTTCTTACTTGTAGGTAATTCTTGCTTTTCATTGGGGCCTAGTATTCTTCTTAAACCTTGTTCACTGTAGGAGATTTTTCTCTCATGGGCTTCCTGTGTCTTCAATGGATTCCAAAGCTGGTGAGAAAGAGATGAGCAGACAGGAGAGAGGCAGCAGCAAGCCAACCACAAGAAGTCTTTTCTACTCCAGGACTAACAGCTTTCTGAGTTCAAATTCTCTTTGGCAAGTTTAAATTCAAAAAACTCCAACAGCCAGTTAGTTATGTGACTAAACTGGTCTGACCACGTCTTCTGTGTATTGGGGGAGCAGGGACTGGTTCCTTTGTTCCAACACTGTCTGCTAGTATGCAAAAAAGGTCTTTCCGGTGAGGGGCCTGGCAATTCCTTGTGATAGGTCCTCTTTTCTCCCCAGCAACAAATTTAAGATTTAATATTCATGTGGCAAAATATGAGTGCCTCATTCTTGGCAGGTGGGGGCCTGCATGATAACATTCTAGCTACTGATAAAAATGAGGTATTACAGCTGTGTCTTCTTGTACTGATACATTCGCTGTTACATGATTGAATGGGGGTTGTGGGGAAAGAATCTGCTCAGCTTGGGGAATAGATAGCATAGCATAGAAACTCGCAGTTCACCTGTGAAACATGTGCTGCATGCAACCATCTTGAAACCAATCAGCAGCTGAGCTCAGGTTGCCTTATTTCAATGAGAGAAATTCCATTCAAAAAGGTGAAGCACGAGAAGCAGCAGAAGTGAAGCATTAATTAGCTGTATTGTGGGACACAATAGAGTTACACTTCAGGAACCTGAGCCTCAGGTCATCAAAGTACTTGTTTGTCAAGATGTCTTTTTTGGTCCTCATTCTGCAAGGATTACCTAAAATCCTGGGATAGTGAGTCAAAAAAAAAATTCATAGGAGTACCCTTTGGGCAAAAGTGGCTGTGAAATGAAGTGCCGTTGCTGGTGGGACCATTCTGGATGAAACAATAGATGAGAATCTAACCCAAGGAAGGGAAAGTTAAGTTTCTTCTTTGATGGCTGTCAAGCATTGCAAGGAAATTGTGTTCTGGAAACTTCAATCAAGTCTTCAGAATGCAGCACACGTGCTCGAATTTTATCAGTTACTGAATGTATCTCAATTACGTCAAGAGAGAGGCCGAGAGATATCACTAAATGATACTATTTTACTGGTGAAGCATTAAACACAGTCACTTTGCTTCTTAAATCTGAGACATATCAAATGAATTCAGAACATTATTATAAGTTCTATACTCTTCAGAATAGAAAGTAATAATATTTCAAATGCACATTTCCTCCATCTTGTAACCAAAAATATGTGTATTGCCTTTGAATACACAGGAACAAAATATTGCACAATTAAATTTTAGTTTTGCCAGAGAAATTGTAAATAGAAAAAAGTTTTTCCTCAGTGAGGAGTATCCAAATGAATCAGTTTTGCTATTGCTTACATGATGGAAAGCAGAGATGCATTAGCTTAAATTAATCTATAAGGGAACAGTTTACACAGTTAGAAGCAGGTTTTGGACAAGCTAAAGTCTTCTGTGGTCAGGTCATTATCATAATTATACAAAGGTCTAGGTGTAGATTTGGATGAGGGAAGAATGAATACTAGCAGCAGAAGATTGTAGGCAAGCGAAATTTGAGGTGGTGGAGACATTAAAGGGAAGCGTCATAACAGAGTCACAAAAATGCAGAATACTATTTGAAAGGCTCAAAAGATATCTCAACCTATTAACAGCTTTTGCTAAACTGAAAGCAGAGAGGACTAGGAAATAACAGGCAAAAATAAAAAGAAAGGATACCCAAGGTGCCAGCATACGTCTGCAGGCAACTGACAGAGCATCCCAGCAACCAACCTTCAGTTTAATAACTGCTGAAATGGAGCTGGTGCTGCATGAGGTCTTTGCAAGGAGGGTTGCCATCTGTGCCGCTCCACAGCACCATCTCAAAAAGTCAGCATTACAGCATGATTGCGAGCAGGTATAGCCAAGTTTCAATCTTCAGCTAACTGATTCGATCTGAAACTGGATGTGCCAGCTACATACTGCATCATTGTTTCAGTTGTCCTTGTAGTAGGTGGTGGGCTCTGCTTTTGCTGGACATCTGCCTAAATTTTCCTTTCACTTGTTTGAACTACTGTACATTGATCTTGCTCTTGCTGTTTAGTGTTCCATATTGGAAAAGAGAGACCCAGGAAATTACTTTATATACCTTTAGGTAGACTCTGACAATTACTTTATATACCTGTAGTAGACCTATAAAATTACTTTATATATCTCTGGAGGGTCATCTATTAGTCACCTTTCAAGACTGAAAAGTCCAAATTTCACGATACTACACCTACTCCTTTCATATGACAGAAAAACCTATAATGGGATGTCTCATTTGACTGTCCGTTCGATGTCTTCCTGAGATGTCGCTTGGAGAAATGATGTGCCTCCTGCAACAGATCTTAGTGGGCAAATTGATATGATGTATTGCATGATTTGGGACTGATAGCCACAATCGCACTTTGGGTCTTCCCTTATCTTCCATTTATGGAACTGGTATTGTCCATATTGTCCATGCCCTGTTTGAATCTGGTTGAGCGCTGTCTATTGTTTTTGTGGGAGGTTGAAACCTGGGGCCTTTGTTGTTGGGTTAGTGATGATGTGTTGGTTCTTTATGCTGCATGCATCCCATGATTCTGTTCTCTGACACTAGAGAAACAGCCTTGTGGTTCTTCTCTGAACTGCCTCCAGGGCTTGAATCTCCCTTGTGGCTCAATGTTGAGAACTGGATACGGTACTCAAAGTGTGATCTTAACTGGAGTTTTAGCCTGACGCCCTATGACTTGTACTGTTCTGTTTTAATATGTAGCTCAGAGGTGCTATTTGTTCAGTTTGCTGCTCAGCAGAAGTTGGATGTACTGAATGACAAATCTGCAAATACCGCTCATCCACTTTCAACTTCATCATCAGCCATTTGATGCCATTCATGAATAATTTTTACCACCCATTTTTTATTCCCATCTGCAGTTGTCGATATTAAATTTAATCTGCCATTGTCTTGCACATTGTATACTTCTCCAACTAGTTTTGTGGTTCCCACATGTCCTTCTCAGAACCAACAATTTCTCCTAGTTTGGCATTGTCTAAAAATTTGATCCATTTGCATTGAGTTACTAAATCAAGTCATTAATGTAAATTAGAAATAATGGAGTCTCATCAATGACCCTTGAGCACTCCATCCAACACCCCGACCCCCATCCTCTCCCCTCTCTACCTCTACAGCCTAACCAGAGCTGTTTATACCCGTTGGCCAATTTCGTACTCATTCGCAAAACTATTCCTGCAAAATCCCTAATGTTTTAAGCTTAGTTTTACAAAATGATTTTTTGGAAGTGTAGGTACACCACATTGTAGGGCTTTCCAAAGTCCACTTGGGTGTTACTTCATTCAGAAAAAACAATGAGGTTGGTTCGGCCGCTTTTTATCAGATTGTTATCATACAGGTAATTCTCAAGGCTACTCTAGATAATTGATTCCAATATTTTACCCAGTATTAAAGTCAGATAGTTATGAGCTGTTTTCTACTTCAAGAAAAATTTAGAATTGAGAAGTTGTATTGAAGTAAATTAATATACAGTTAGTGTCAATATAGATCCCATACTGGGTTTGATGACATGTACATACAAAAAGCAGTTGCAATAGATGCAAGGTTTCTTTTGAGTTGAATGCATAAAAGGATGTGAATGAAGGCTCACTTCAAGTGAAGGCTGTGGAAGCTTGCTATATGCCAATTGGCTGCCACACTGGCCTACATAACAACACTTCAAATTAATTGGTTGTGGAACACTTTGAGATGTCTAAAACAAGTGAAAAGGCTTCAAAACAAATAAATCTGAAAGGATGGTTGTATTTATCCCTCAGAGTATTAAGAGAGAAAAGGGGCTAAATTTGTGAAGCATTGATGGTCACTATGAGGCAATGAACTCCATTCTGAATCTGTGACCCTTTTCAAAACGAATGATGAAGAAGATGCTAGCAACAACAGTCCCATTCGATGTGAAGGCACTATAAGACTTTGTGAGGTAGAGATTATTGTAATTGCACTCTGCACACTGCATTAATATAAGATCATTGTGGGTTCTTGTATCTTCCCTAACCTAGTACTATCATTAAACATTTTCCTACATAGCTTCCACATGTGTTGTATTATGGAAATGACATTCACACTTTCTGCTGAAGAAGGACCAATTCCCGATTTCAATTCCAGAAGACTCCATACTGCACCCCTCCCCCCAACAACCCAGAGTAGAGGGCCACTCTGTGGCATTTTCAACTCTTTTGAAACACTTTTAGCATAATAATATTTTTGTTGCTCCACCATTGGCAGCTGTAACTTCAGCTACCGAGGCCCTTAGCTCTGGAATTACCTCCCTAAACCTCTCTGCCTCCCTACCTTTTTCTCCTCTTTTGACACTCCTTAAATCCTACCTCTTTCACCAATCTTTAGATCACCTTTCCTAATATCTTCATTTTGCCTCAGTGTCGCATTTTGTTTGATAACACTCCTGTGAAGTACCATGGGATGCTCCACTATGTTAATGGCACTATATAAATGCAAACTCTCGTTGTTACCGCAGTTTGAGAATATAGAGTTGTTTCTTTAAGCTGCTTTTGGCCTAGGCAGCACAAAATTCCCCAGTGGGTGAGCTTCCAATCAGAGGCATGTCCCATGCATGGAGCTCTCAATCATGGAGCTGACCCTGGAAATTCTTGCAGGGTCAGCGCACTATGGGTGGGTGAAACAATTTATACATGAATGAACTTCCAGTCAGGCTTACGACTAATTGGAAAACCTATGTTTTTCAGTACTCTATAGAAATGCCAGCTTAGATTATGTGTCCAAGTCCTAAAGTGCGGCTGAACCAATAATCACCTAACTCAGAAGTGGATGTTCTACCAACTGAGCCAATGTTACACTTATTTTGAGCTATGGGGAAGAATGTTGCTCATGTTTTCTGAATGAATATTTGGGAGAAGCAATTATTTATTAAGTATATTGCGCTCATCTTTGATTTAAGGCGTATTGGCATATTTTAAGGTTCCCACTACTTCCTATCAACACCTCTTACTACTAGAGTATTGAAAAATATTACTTAATGCTCTGTTTGACATTTGCAGCTGTGCACTATTTTTGGTCCTTCATTGTTCCTCTGTCAACCTTCTAACAGTATACGTCAGGGCAAAAGAACAAAAGGCACAAATTCAGGATTGTGAAGGGGAAAAGCAGATTGCTGGGAAGAGTGACTGAAGTTGGGCTTTTGACAAATAGGTGGTGTAATGGGGAGTTGGTATCGTTGGTGTTGTGGAAGAATGAGCTGAAGTGCTTTCATCTTAACTTACTTTACGAACTTGTGAAAGTAAAATGTGTGGCTGTTTTCAACTATATGCAATGGTTTGAAGAATCAGGTCATGCTTGTCTTTATTCAAGTGGGAAAAGGTAAAAGATGCATCCAGGCTCTGGCACTTATTCTTGTTAAGCTTGAGCATCTTGAGAGGATAATCCGAGTACAAATGTCCACAATTCAATGGAGCCAGAACAATTGTACTTGAAATACCCAAAGCAGCGCTAACTTCAACAAGACATGCATGTCATTTGGATCTGGATCAGTCTGGACTGAATCAATTTGGAACCATTCAGGTCAATTCAATTTGTGTCAATTTCTGTCAGATCTCCCATGGAAGTCAGTTTGGAACAAATCCTGCCTTTTGGAAATTTATTGTTGAAATATTTGAGTTTTGTGAATGTGATTGTGAACATTAGCTACATTTAGGCATGTTAAGAATAAAAACGTTACACTCTTGACATTCTCTCCTATTAAAACAATGAAGCAATTCACACTCTAGCTCATGTGTGCTTTACTCAGTACAATGTGATTTTCAGATGCACATTAACATTTGCCTCATTTTTAATGAGGGTCAGATTGAAATTCTAAAGCACTGATGGATCATGCATGAGGAAGTATCTAAAATGAAGAATAGTCTGCCTAAAAGTGTTGACTTTATAAAATACTTCAGTATTAAGATCCTAAATGCAAAAACTGAGTCTGTTGTGAGTGGAACACATTCTAAGTTCATACATGTGCAATGCAATTGTTTCCATTTAATAACAATTGTTGCAGGCATGTCCATGGGTACAAACTCATGATTTTCCTCCCCATTGATTTGTTGGTGCACATTGATAGCCACAATCTAACTGTAAGGAATGGGAATAGAGAGCCATAGTGCCTACAAATTTGACTTAAGCTTTTATCGCTCAATGTGAAATTACAAGTCTTTTGCTTTTTATGTGAAATTATGCATGACAATCCTTTTTCCTTGTCAGGATGGACCTTCAGAACTCAGCTGATACTCTTAGCAACATACCAAAATCTGATGGCACACTCCTGTCCCTGGCAAACAATCAGTCCAGAATGGGAGAGGACTTGTAATTTCACATTGAGCGATAAAAGCTTAAGTCAAATTTGTAGGCACTATGACTCTCTATTCCCATTCCTTACAGTCAGATTATTACATAAGGTGTATAGCATCATCCAATACATACATATTTCCATTCCTTAGTAGTGTGTGTTATGCTGATAATGAAGCTTTGCCCATCATTGTCAATGATGACAGCATATGATTCATTTCCAATTATGGTGCTTCCTATTTCAGTGAAGTTATCCACTGCTAATAGCCTATGCTCTTCAATGGTAATATAGGATGGCACATAATGTTTTCCAAGTGCAGGCTGGTATATAACATGTATCTTCTTCAGACTGATAGCAAGGGCACAAAATGTACTCTGGGTGGCGGACTTCAATGTCCATCACCAAAAGTGGCTCGGTAACACCCCTACTGACTGAGCTGGCCTGGTCCTGAAGGACATGACTGCCAGACTAAGCCAGTAGCAGGTGGTGAAAGAACCAACATAAAGAAAAAACTTACTTGGCCTCATCCTCAACAACCTACTTGCTGCAGGTGCATCTATCTGTGACAGTATTGGTAGGAATGGCCACTGCACAGTCCTTGTGGAGACAACAATCCCATCTTCATGCTGAAGACACCCTTCATTGTATTGGGTGCACAACCACCCTGCTAAATGGGATAGATTCAAATAGATCTAGCAGCTGAAAACTGAGCATCCATGAGGTGCTGTGGGAAATCAGCAGCAGCAGAATTGTATTCCCCCACAATCTGTCACCTCATGTCCCAGCATAATGCACACTCTACCATTAACCAATGACGAATGTAGGAGAGCATTCCAGGAAAAGCACCAGGCATACCTAAAAATGAAGTGCCAATCTGCTGAAGCTACAACACAGGACTATACATATGCTAAACAGCCTGCTAGTGACAAAGCTAAGTGATTCGACAACCAAAAGATCAGATCAAAGCTTTGCAGTCCTGCCACATCCAATTGTGAATGGTGGTGGACAATTAAATAACTAACAGGAGGAGGAGGTTCTATTAACATCCCCATCCTCGATAATGGCAGAGCCCAGCACGTGGGTGCAAAGGAGAAGGCTGAAGTGTTTGCAACCATCTTCAGCCAGAAGTGCTGAATGGTTGATCCAGCTCAGCCTCCTCCTGAGGTCTCTACCATCACAGATGCCAAACCTCAGCCAATTAGATTTACTCCACGTGATATGAAGAAATGGCTGATCCTACTGGATACAGCTAATGCTCTGGGCCCTGACAATATCCCAGCTGTAGTACTGAAGACTTATGCTCCATAACTAGCTGCGCCTCTAGCCAAGCTGTTCCTTTTAAAGCTACAGTACTGGCAACCACCCAAAAAAGTGGAAAATTGCCCAGATTTTCATTTCTACAAAAAGCAGGACAAATCTAATCTAGCCAATTACCACCCCATCAGTCTAATTTCAACCATCAGAAAAGTGATGGAAGATGTTATTGACAGTGCTATCAAGCAGCACTCACTCAGCAATAATCTGCTTACCAATGTTCAGTTTGGTTTCTGCCAGGACCACTTGGCTCCAGACCTCATTATAGCCTTGGTCTAAACATGGACAAAAGAGCTGAATATCCAGAGGTGAGGTGAGAGTGACTGTCCTTGACATCAAGTAAGCATTTGACTGAGTGTAGTATCAAGGAACCCTAGTAAAATTGAAGTCAATGAGAATCAGGAGCTTGTTATGGTTGTTGGACGCCAATCACCTCAGTCCCAGGACATTACTGCAGGAGTTCCTCAAGGCAGAAAATGAGTACATTGCGGTTGCAGTGTGTACCATCCACAAATGCACTGCAGCAACACACCAAGGCTTCTTCAACAGCACCTTCCAAACCTATGACCTCTACCACCTAGAAGGAGAAGTGCAACAGGCGCATGGGAACACCACCAGCTCCAAGTTGCGCTCCAAGTCAAGTACCATCCTGACTTGGAAACATATCGCCATTCCTTCATTGACACTTCGTCAAAATCCTGGAACTCCCTCCCCAACAGCACTGAGGGTGTCCCACACCACAAAAACCGCAGCCTTTCAGGAAGGCGGCTCACCGCCACCTTCACAAGGGCATTTAGAATGGTCAATAAATGCTGGCCTTGCCAACAACATCTATATCTAATGAATGAAGAAAAAAATACCAAAAAGAAAATAACCTGATCATTTATCATTAAAAAAAACACAAAAAGAGCCAATACTTTAGTAAGGTCTGAATTATGTGGACTGCTGCTTATTTGAGGTGAGATTTGAAGGGGGGGGAATATATCAATATTACTACAGAGCTGTCATTCCACAATTTGCAAATACACTTTTAATCTGAAATGTTTCAGAAATATGGTGGCAAACGAGAAAACATATATCACCCGTAAATTTTCACTCAATGTAATCAATAATTTTAACTAAGTGATTAAGTAAGCCACTTTTATACCTTCCTTTAATTAAATGCACACTTTGCAAAACTGAATAACGTGAGTTACCGGGCTCCATAGGCTTGTCATTTATTCATCATAAAGATTATTCGCTCAAAAATTCTCTTGCCTGGCCTATATCATGTTTAAGAGATACAGTCGATATTTTATTTTTTGAGATAATTTTGAGAATTCAAAGTAAAATTCCTTTTTTTATCTGGTGAGATAGCATTGTGTGCTATCACATAATTTTTAGAATGCAACTTTGAAACACAGTGGCCTAAAAATTTTATGGCATCACACCCATTATTCTGATGCAAAAACAGACCCTTAGTCATCAATATGGTGGGTGGAAAGTGTGTGCACATTATGCACAGGGATTGTCATCTGCCGTAGTGACAACGGCCTAGACGTGTTCAGGAAAGCATGGCCTATATGTAACCTAATCAATGGTCCTTAAAGGGACAGCTGGAAGCTGCCATGATAAAGGTAAGTTTTTTGAAATTTACATACCTGAATGTGAAATAAAAACAAGAAATGCTGGAAATACTCAGCAGGTCTGGCAGCATCTGTGGAGAGAGAAGTGGAGTTAATGTTTCAGGTCAGTGAGCTTTCATCAGAACTGGCAAAAGTTAGAAATGTAATAGGATTTAAGCAAATCAAGTGGGGGTGGGGCAAGAGATAACAAAAGGCAAGGTGCTTTTTCATGTTTGTGCTTTTGGACAGGGCTGTTCATTTTTCTGTCAATTCACACCCTCTCTGCACTAATGCTTTGTCTTTTAGCACACCATTAACACACCCTTTGCCTGTGCTCCATGACCTTCTTGTCAGTTATTCGCTTGACCCTCTGTCTTATCAACACCTTTTCTTTTGTTATCTCTTGCCCCACCCCCGCTTTATTTGCTTAAAACCTATTACATTTATAACCTTTGCCAGTTCTGATGAAAGGTCTCTGACCTGAAACGTTAACTCTGTTTCTCTCTCCACAGATACTACCAGCCCTGCTGAGTATTTCCAGCACTTTTTGTTTTTATTTCAGATTTCCAGCATCTGCAGTATTTTGCTTTTATTTTATATACCTGAATGTGATTCTGGAAGTACAGGACTGCCCCTCCCCTTCCACTGCAGTACCAAAGACCACTGTTAGCCATCGCTCGCCCCTCCCAATTTCCCCTTCCCTCCTCTGATCACCCTTCTCTTCTGCTGGCCTGACCTCTCACTCTCAAGCATGCATTCTCTTCCAACTGCTCCCGCCATCTCCCAATTTCCCCTCTCTCCAGCAGGGCCTCCCCTCCATCCCGATCACATCGTCCCTCTTGCAGGACCAACTTCGGGGCTGTAACACAAAACTGGAATCTTCCTTGCCAGCGATCTGCCTGAAGATGCCCAACTGGAGTCTGCAGCTTGCCAGCCTAACCCTATGTTGGGCCTCAGGCCTACCTGTTTGAGCTTAGGGAGTGTCAGGCCAGTGTAGACCAATATCTAGTACACTATCTTTTGTATTCAGTTAGTAGGTACCAAATGATGAGTCTATTTTGGCTTTCATTGTATTATTAACCAATTTAAATACACAGAAGAAAAATGCATTGTATATTTAATTCCTCCATTTTTTATAATGAAGCTTTTTTGATATCATTTTGGGAGCAGAAATGCAACCCATAATCTCAAAAGAATAAAACAAATACTTCTGCTCTTTATTTTTAGAAGATGAACAAATATTAAATGCTCTAGCTGAAAAAATAAACAAGAAAGCTGTTTCCCAAAAGATAGATCTATTGCTTTGTATGGTGTGTAATAAAATTAAGATGTGCTGATATTTCACAAAAGAGCTTGATGGACGTATTTTAGTTACAGTCTATGCCATGTCTTACCTAAGAAACCGTGCATGGCTTTTTCTCACAGTCATCTGCATTCAGCAGTGGGAGTATCATGTGGCTTCACAATTGTCCAGGCTGTGAACCATGTGTTGCCAAAGGTTGTTTGGCCTTTGATTCTGTCTCTTGTGTGTCAGGCACGGTTCACAGAATGCTAGTTCAGCTCATTCATCTTCTGGCAGCAAATGCCTCTTCCATTTTTATCTCCATCAATCCTTTTTCAATCATGGCTAAAATTGTTTGTGGAAAATTGATAAACTGTGAAGGTGTGCTTAGATATCATTTTTCTTCCTTGCACAGCAGCCATTTTCCTGTTTATGAAGTAACCAGGAAGGAAAGGAGAAAGAAGCTTTGTAAGAACAGTACATTATAATAGACTACAGGAGGACTGGTTTATTTTTATTGCACACTATTATTTAAAAGCTGTAAGTTTACATGAACATTTTATATAATTCTGATTAAACTAAGCTGTATAAGGGTCATTCAACAGAGTGAAAGACCCATGAGGTAGGAATAATGAGCTTTGCATATGATACTCTTTTCTATGGTTTAGCGCTTTCCTCATAAGTCATAAAACAACATGTTTTTCTCAACAATTTGACTTTTTATAGCAGTATTGGCACTGGACATATATTGAAACATTCAAGGTTACATTATTCACACTGAGCATCAGAAGATAGATTTTCCAGTCAGGCATACACGCAGTCAGACATCTGGTGGTCTGTGGAGTCACCTATCCAACTGTCATTGCGCTAACCCCACATGTATTTCTCGGGTCAGCCTTATTATCATAATAGGGATGAGCTACTAGCACTTCCGTGAAGCAATTTGGAACTTTTTCAATGATGAAAGTGCTAATAAATGCAAGTCATTGTTGCTGTAAATGCACATAATTGGAAAGCTTGTCCGTTGGTTAGTAGGAAAAGAAGTGCCTTTTTTCAGGATGTTGGCAACACCAGAAAGGCTGCGTTTTATTGCCCATTCCTGGTTACTCTGAGATGGTACTGGTGGTGATGTGAATCTTCTTCATAAGTAGTGATTATATTACAACTAAGTGGCTACTTTAGAGGGTATTAAGAGTTAGCCATGTAGTGTGGGACTGGAATCACATGCCAACCAGACCAGGTTCCCATCCCTGAAGGACATTAGAGAACCATTTGGGCTTTAACAACTATCCATTAACTTTGAATAGTTATTAGCATATAGCAGCTTAAATGGGGAGGCATGTGTTTTAAGTTCTTTTATGTTGTCTGATGCAACATAAATGAGATGCGTGGAGTCCAGTTGGTTGAAGATCTCCAACAGGTTTATTACAACTAAATATTATATACAGTACAGAGCTATTTACAGAAATTTATGCTGGCTGTTACAGTTGCAGAGTGACTCTGGCTCTGAGTCACATGACTGAATCCTGGTACTTGGTTCATTAGCATACTAAGATCTTAAAGGCACATCACTCTTAAAGACAAACAGGGTACTGCCTGTGCGGAGTTTGCAAGTTCTACCTGTGACTGCGTGGGTTTCCGTCAGGTGCTCCGGTTTCCTCCCACAGCCAAAGACTTGCAGGTTGATAGGTAAATTGGCCATTGTAAATTTCCCCTACTGTAGGTAGGTGGTAGGAGAATTTAGGGAAGGTGGGGATGTGGTAGGGAATATGGGATTAATGTAGGATTAGTATAAATGGGTGGTTGATGGTCGGCACAGACTCGGTGGGCCGAAGGGCCTGTTTCAGTGCTGTATTTCTCTATGACTCTATACAACAGATGGTGACTGCAGTTTGGCAAGACAACAAGCTTCTTCAGAAAAAAAAGGGTGTGCATGAGGCACAAGAATAGCCTTTTTCACAGATAGGATCATGGAAATTCTCCTGGCAGAAATGAGGCTGAGATGGAGGGACTTCTTTCGAAATGAATGCTACAGGATGCAAAGAAGATAAGTCCAGGGAGAATGGGAGGTGGTGGCAGGATATAAAGGCTGTTTTTTCTTGAAGGGGAAGAGACAGCATTGGAGGAAGCAGGAACTCTGGCAGATTGGAGAACTAAGAGGACAGCAGGCAACTTGAAAGAGTCTAATCTGTATGTCCTTCTAGTAGAGATATGGAGCAGGAAGGATGGGCTGTTTGCAATTGGGGGCAGGAGATCTTAGAACAATGTCACTTACATTTTTGTGGAAAGAGATTGCGGGGCAGTGTGTGACACTTCCTTGACTCTGATTCCTTTAATATGTCAGGACACGGTCAATGACTTCACATAGGTGTTGCTACCCTTTTATTCACTGCCCTCATGGTGCTCTAGAATCTCTGATTCCTTTTATTCTGTGAAACCTAATACTTACAAGTGCACCTTCCCCAACATTGGGCCATGCATGAACCTCATTAACTCTGTCCTTTTGTGATTTTGATATTCTGATGTGCCAAGCTACCATACTAATAGACTGCCCAATCTTCACTGTTATATTTATGTTTCCTTTTTGTCTCTGCCACAGCAGACAGTGATCCATAACTACTGCAAATCTCAGGCCAACAGTTATGATCCCCTGAACAATAAACCTCATTACTACTCCATTTTTCAGTTGCTCTAAAACGTGCCACTGAAGTAGAGGTCAAGAAGGAAAGAGACCAACAGCTTTCCATCCCCTTGCAAAGCCTTCAGAGTCAGATCTCTGGAGCCCGGTTCTTAAACTAGGAGGCTGTAAGAGGACCATCTTAGAGCAGCTGAGACAGAAGACAAGGGTCCACTGTCAGCCTCAGTGCCAATATCCAAAGAAGGATTCAACACAATGCAACGTTACCTGGAGCAGGTGGTAGCACCAGAATGTTAGCATCATCCTCCTTAACAAAGAGGCTTCCAAGAACTGTGAGGCACCATCTGTCAGGGTCTGCATGATCTAACTAATATTATCAGGTCTGTCCACCTATTGATCAGTTGACACTCAAGTTAGCTGGCTAGGGTGCATCTTCATGATGCAGTTCTCTCTCCTGATGACAGCGCAGGTGACCTTTCCAGCCAGTTCCTCAGTTGCCTGCTCATCTTTATGGCAGGATACAAGGCCACACACCTGCAGTGGTTACACAATCTGCTGAAGAGTTCACCTGGTTCCCAAAAGGTCTGAGACAAGTGACAACCCAGCCCTGAAGGAGTTGTGGTACCAAAGCGCAGCTGTTTATCATGGACAAGATTGGTCCTAAGTAGTACCTCAGCAAAACACCAAGCTGCATTAAGAACAGCACATGGGGGCACCAGGCATAGACATAGTGGTAAAACAAAGGACTAACTTTAAATATATACGTGCACATGAAAACCACTTTGATATGACGTCCATTCTTCTGAAGTATTTTTGTCATTTATATTTTGTGTTTTGGAGCATGTTTTGAGGTGATTTGTATTGGGACATGCAGTTCCTTCTATGCCTTCTGAATGACCTGCTTAAGCAGACCTCTTTTAAGAAATCATTAAAAGTAAAGTGTGACCTGTAGGCTATGGTAGAACGGCTTCTTCTAATTCTTAGGTGTAGACCTATCTAGAATGGCCTCTTTCTCTTTTGGTGTAAATGGACTGCACCTTTTGCCAACATGGTCCTGCGACTTGAATATGTGTACCACTTTTAGAGGCAGCTACATCTTTTTTAAGCAACCATTTCTACTGAATATTAGTGTGGGGTTGAATTTCGATGGGATCCTCCTGATCATCTCCCATAACTTTGGTGAAAGGTCCATGGAGATCCTAAAGAAGACGACTTGCATTTATATAGCGCCTTCACGACCACCAGATGTCTCAAAGTGCTTCTTTTGAACTGCAGTCACTGATGTAATGTAGGAAATGCGGCAGTCAATTTGTGCACAGCAAGGTCCAAAAACAGCAATGTGGTTGTCGACTAGATAATCTGTTTTTGTGATGGTGATTGAGTGATAAATATTGACCAAGACACCAGGGATAATTTCAAAATAATGTCATGGGATCTTTTTCATCTACCTGGATGGGCAGATAGGGCCTCAGTTTAGCATCTCATCCGTAAGATGGCACCTTCAACAGTGTAGCACTCCTTCACTGCATTGGAGTATCAGCGTGGATTTGGATTTTTGTGCTTCTGAGTTAGAGGTGAGAGCAGTACCAACTGAGTCACAGTTACAGAATGGCATGAATGTTGTTCAGGCAATTTTCTAGGGATCTGCCTCCAAAGTGTCAATACAAGCAGGTAAACCTCTTCAGAAATTCAACTGCTGTGTATTTTGGAAGAGGTATAATCCTGTCTTACACCCTAGATTGTGGTTCCCTAAACCAGAATTACATCACTTTTGTATCAAGACAGCTAGAATTTCAGACTCTCAATTTTTACCTTTCAGTAGCTTCAAGCCTGAATGTTGTCCTCCCTCCATGAGCCACAAAGTGTCCGAGCAGTAGGGAAACCCACCTCGCCCGCAAGGAGCGGCCACACCATGTGGTGGTGCCCACCCGCCCCCAGTAAAATACCAGCGGCGGTGAGAAGAGGTACTTAATTGGCCACTTAAGGGCTTCAATTGGCCTAAGGGAGGGAGGGTCGTATGCCACATTCCCCACCACTGGTAAAACGCCTGTGGCAGTAAGATGGTGACAGGCATGTCAGTCTCCACCATCCCAGCGATATTACGCTCCCTCCCCCACCTCCCAGCATGCTCCCTGGGGCCTCGTAAAATCCTGGCCAACATCAGGACACTAAACCATGGACACAAACTGTGATGAAGGATCGCATCCAAACATTAATTTGTCTTTTCCTCTTTCAGATGCTGATCAAATTGCTATGCAGTTCACTTTTCGTTTATCATGCCTTAAAACATATTAACCTAAAGATTATGTTTTTGTGATAATAGTGGACAAATGATTAAATCAGATAACACTGCGGTAAAATATTTGAAAAATGAATGTCATATGAATGCATTAAGCTATTATCACCAACAATGATTTCCAGCCTGTATTACTCTTTTAACCCTGTCAAAGGGTTTATTTTCCTCTGCTGGAAGGAAAAACTATTACACATTGAATCATTAAATTGCATGAAATATACAAACTGGGTGGTTTTATTTGAATAAAAAAAAGTCAACAGATGAAACTCTCCGCAGAACAACTCTCCCTGTTTGGGCATTTCCAGTGAGAGAGGGCACATTTCGGGGCACTAATTCCAACATTTGGGACTAACGTCTCCTGATTTTCCATCCATTTAAATGACAGAATCACATGGTTGGATTTTTCTGCAGGCTCTGGAACCCTGACATCAGGACCAAGTGGGGGTCCTGAGCCCATGCTTGCTGGCAGTGGGACTGGCTCAGCTATCTTCTGGGAGGTGGCCTCCTAATTTACCGCCTCCACATTTTCCATCCTATTAAGGAAGGCGGGAAGGCGAGCAGACAGCTCTGGATTCTCGGCAGCCCAATAGGGAGAGATGGACGCTGCTGAGGCTGGTTGGGGACCCTGAGGGCATCTCAACATGAAGGTGCCCTTGATGGCCTCCACAGCAGTGAAGACATAAACAAGATCTAGGTCGGCAGACCCATTGGGATGGAAGGGAAACCCCTCTGCTGGATTGGGCTCAGCCGAGATTGCGATCTTTCATGCTTACGGCCCCCTCAATGAGGCATGGATCCTTTGGCTCCAATGGCCACTCGGCCTGCTGCAGCAGGCCGCCTCCATTGAGCTGGTGGCCTCTGCACTTGGAGGAGACCTGCTCCGGTGGTGGAAAAATGTTGGTGAGACATCAAAATTGCCTCTAATTGAGGCCTTAACCAGCATAATTCGCTTCTTGTATCTGTGGAGCAAGTAGCCAATTTGATTTCCAGCCCACCCTGGGAATGACCTCTGGCAGCAGGAATGCATCGAGGAGCCGTCCTGACACAGCTCCCCCCATTTTCACGGTTGTCCCGTTTCCAAGCCCACCACCACAGGGCTGGGAAAATTCAGCCCATAGATTTGTACAGCATAGGAGGTCATTCAGCCCATCATTTCTGCTATCCAATCAGTCCCACGCCCTTTTTCTTTCCCTCTTAATCCCACAAATGTATCCTTGTATCAGCCTTGTAGCTTGAAGGACAGGTTTGGAGAGTTCTTCAGTGGGTCTGACTCACTAGGGGTGATGTTAATCTTGCCCACCCGCTGGGATTGAGGCGGGTGGGTGTTATAATTGCTGCAAGGAATGCACCGCTCAATTTCTGCTGCGTTCCCACCGGCTGCCATTTTAGCCACGTATTTTCTCTAGCCGTCTTCCATCGCGCCAATGCCACTCCTGTAGCTGAGGGTTAATCCACTGATCAACGGGAGAGCAGATGGCAGAAAATGAGTGACTGTGTGCAAGTCCCTAGTGATTCAGATCGTGGCCATAATTTTATGAACCCAAGAGCTTAGATACACTTGAACACACAAGCTGCATTGATGTGGTGGCTTTAATCACAGAAGTATAAGAAAAACAGATGCTGAGCCACGAAAAGAATGAGAAAAACTTGAATTTATATCGCGCTTTTCATGATCACCGGATGTCTCAATGACCCCAATGAAGTACTTTTGAAGTACAGTCACTGTTGTAATGTGGAAAATGTGACAGAGCCAATTTGCACACGGCTAGCTCCAACTAACAGCAAAGTGACAATGACCAGATAATCTGTTTTTGTGATATTGATTGTGTTATAAATATTGGCCAAGATGACAGGGATAACTCCCCTGCTCTTATTCAAAATGGCGCAATTTTTTTAACGCCCACCTGAGCAGGCAGATAGGGCCTCAGTTTAATATTTCATCCAAAAGGCAGCACCGCCAACAGTACAACACTCCCTCAGTACTGCACTGGAGTATCAGCCTTGATTTTTGCCCAAGGAAGCATGAATTAGGAGGGGTGACCAAAACCTTGGCCAAAGAGCTGGCATTTAAGGGCTTAAAAAAGGGGGAGAGGAAGGTAAAGATGTAAGAGAATTTAGTAAGGAAAGTCTCCAGAAGGATTTTTTTTTATTTGTTCGTGGGATGTGGGTGTCCCTGGCTAGGCCAATGTTTATTGCTCATCCCTAATTGTCCTTGAGAAGGTAATGGTGATCGTGGTTTGATACAACTGAGTGGCTTCCTAGGCCATTTCAGAGGGCATTTAAGAGTCAAACTCATTGCTGTGGGTCTGGAGTCACATGGAGGCCAGACCAGGTAAGGATGGCAGATTTCCTTCCCTCAAGAACATTAGTGAACCAGATGTGTTTTTACAACAATCAACAATGGTTTCATGCTCACCATCAGACTAGCTTTTAATCCACCTATTGTGGCTGATGGGAGGTGGAAGGCACAAGAGGTGGAAGCTAGAGGATCTGAGAGATTGAAGGGAGGCTTTTATGAAGCATCATAGGTTGTTTTTCTATGTTAAAGATGTTATATAAATGCAAGTTGTTGGTGGTGGTGATGGATGTAGTGCCACACATACAGATCAATCTATTAACTTGCCAATGCAGAGCCAAATGCTTGAGTCCTGTGGACCAGTGCCAATAAACTTCATTGTGAATCAAACCACATAAATTTTGTGCTCTGTCTTCTTCCAAGTTATGGAGTACTATTGAACAAGCATGGTACATACAAACGTGTATGCTTTCATACTCCTAGTTGCAAGTTTCAGAGGAAGCTGGAGCAGCATTGGGAGGCACAGCACTGTTTAATCCATCAACTAATACTAGAAACCACTAACATCAAGACAGCAAAGGGTAAAGAATTCCTCCAGTCCCTACACATGACAATGTCATAATAATGTTTTCTTTCCAATGTAAGTTATGATTCTGCTTGAAATAATAACCAAAGAAACCAATTACATAGCATCTGGCACAGAAACAGGCCATTCGGTCCAACCTGTCCATGTCAGCATTGATGCTCCATTGGAGCCTCCTATCTTTCCTCATCTAAATCTATCATCAGAACCCTCTATTTTCTTGCTGCTCATTATACTTGTTTAGTTTCCCCTTAAATGCATCTACACTATTCACTTCAACCATTTCCTGTGGTAGCGGCTTCCGCATTCTCAACACGTCTTTGGATAAAGAAGTTTTGTCTGAATTCCCTATTGGGTGCCTTGCTGACTATCTTATATTGATAGCTTCTAATTATGCTCTTCCCCATAAATGGAAAGACTGGGCTACATTTTGTGCCCAGGCCGCAAGTTCGGAAGCAGGTGCTGCTTCCGTTCACATGTTGAGCGGCCGGCTGCACGCGATCTTACGGCAGCTGGCCAATTAAGACTGGGGAGGTGCGGAAGCCATCAACTTACACTGCAGAGGCAGGAAGCGAGGTGGCAGAGGTAGCATTCACTGCTACCTTCCCACCAGAAGCTACAGCCTACCTTCCAGCCAGGAGCTCCAGCCTGCCTTCAGCCAGGAGTTATGGGCCAACCTTCCAGCCAGGAATTACAGCCTACCTTCCAGTCAGGAATTACAGCCTACCTTCCAGCCAGGAGTTACAGCCTACCTTCCAGTCAGGAGTTACAGCCTACCTTCCAGTCAGGAGTTACAGCCTATCTTCCAGTCAGGAGTAACAGCCTATCTTCCAGTCAGGAGTTACAGCCTATCTTCCAGCCAGGAGTTACAGCCTACCTTCCAGTCAGGAGTTACAGCCTATCTTCCAGTCAGGAGTTACAGCCTACCTTCCAGTCAGAAATTACAGCCTACCTTCCAGTCAGGAGTTACAGCCTACCTTCCAGTCAGGAGTAACAGACTGCCTTCCAGCCACGAGCTGCAGCCTGCCTTCTGTTTTTATTCATTCATGAGATGTGGGCATCGTTGGCTAGGCCAGCATTTATTGCAATCAATCCCTAATTGCCCTTGAGAAGGTGGTGGTGGGCTGCCTTCTTGAACCGCTGTAGTCCTTGGTGTGTAGGATGCATCAACAGTGCTGTTAGGAAGGGAGTTCCAGGATTTTGATCCAGCGACAGTGAAGGAATGGCGATATAGTTCCAAGTCAGGATGGTGTGTGGCTTGGGGGGGAACTTACAGGAGGTGATGTTCTCAGCCCGGAGCTACTGCCTGCCTTCCATCCAGGATCTAAGCACTACCTTCCAGCCAGGAGTTACAGCCTGCCTTCCAGGTGATCAGAATACGGAATGAAAAGCTGCAGCCACAATGGCAGATGGAAGACCCCGGTTGAACCACAGTTCAGCGATGTCTCCCTGCTTGTTCTCCTCCAGGCTGCAAAGGCATGGCAGAAAGTTCCCTTCCCCAGCAACAGGAGGAGGAGACAGGCCCGCCTGACCAAGCAAGCCTGGACGGAGATTGCAGAGGGGTCGCACAAAGGACCTGGATGCAGTGCTGCAAGCAATGACTTTATTTGGTCTGCCAAGGTGAGTTCACCATACTTTTCCATTTCTGGCTTGCATGTGGCAACGCGAGAGGGTGTTCTTGGTGGCGAGGGAGTGAACACCGAGTTGGTGGCAATGGGGTTAGGCAGTAGCATATGATATGTGAGAGGCACCCATCTGTCATTCATGATCCCCACAAGGTCCCTCAAGAGTAGCCACATGCAGGAGGCATTCGTTTGCCTCCATCATGGATCCTGCTTATCTCAGTCCGGAAACTAACTGTTCATTTTTGTGCTTACAGGAGAAGACAGCACGTAACACAAAGGAAAAGGCCAAGACCAGCAGAGGTTGCTGTACTTATACATCTTGAGCCCCATGGAGGAGGAGGCCTTGGAATTTGTCAGGCTCTAATGCTGATGGCGAGGCGGGAGTGCCCACCCAAGAGAGTGAGTGAACAAGGACAGGGGCACAAGGATGCATTTGGCACACACAAGGCATAGTTCTCATTTGTCCACCACTGGACACAAGGAGCTTCACAGTAGGAATAGTTGGAATGACGTAGTGGGACACCCATAACCCTTCAATCTATCTGTTCTGTCATATAGGTCATGGTCATGCCAAAGAACAGACAGCTGGAGAGACTGTAGCCAGCTGGCCAGCTCTCAGGAGGAGGAGGGGACCTCAGAGGATGCATATCATTCCCCCACACCCACCACAAGCAGAGATACTCCTACATTGGTGGCCATCTGTTTGTGCTTAGATTTGGGCACACAATCTGGTGAGCACAGCACAGACATGCCTGAGCAGCTGAGGGAGGTCAGACTGATACTGAGCCCCAGGCTGATGATGTGACTCTGGAATTGTCGGCAACACAGCAACTGCTGCATCTGCAGAGTGAGGTAAGGAAATATTTGGTAGAGCTTCCAGAGGCCATGCACACCCATGGACGGATGATGGAAGAGTACATCCACGCCATGAATGCTGCCATGTCTCTGCTGTATGTGAGCATGTCTTCCTCCATGGAGAGATTGGCAACTTTCATGGAGAGCTTGATCCAGCAGACCACTCAGTGGATGCCGGACATGTGTGCAGACCTCTCCATGAGCTCTATGCAGCAGTGGCAAGGCGAGAGGGGGCGAGGTGCCTGGGGTCTGCGCCAGGTCCTCGTGCCTCTCAGGTCAGCAGAGGTGTACAAGCGTTACTTGCAAGGGAGGAGGAGCAGCTGCCTTATTCTTCTGGGGGCTCCTGTCAAGGTGCTTCTGATATGGACAGTGGCTCCACAGCCCCTCTGCCAGTGACACCAGTGCCTTCAGTAGCCACGAAGGCAGAGGAGGGTTTGCACCTGTTCAGGAGCCAGGAGCCCCTCGGCATGCTGGGACATTCGAAACTTTTTCTGAAGCTTTTTAAAATAACTTACCTTTTGTTTCAGCAGCTTTTTCTGAAGCAGCGCTAGTGCAAGCGAGGTGTCAGCAGGGAAGATGAGTTTCAGTTTAAAATAACTTACCTTTTGTTTCGGCGGACACGGGGACTGCTGTGTAAGTAAACTTATATATTCGGGCAGTGGCTAAACCCGAAACACTATACGTGTAGTGTCTCCCACCCATCCTCCGCCTCGTACCAAAAAAAAGGCCTCTTGTGTGGAGGGTTTGGTAAAGTAAGGTTTTCCTTTTTTTAAAAATCTCTGTTGTCAATTTAGTGCAGAGGGGATGGAAGCTAGGGCAGTTGCATGCTCCTCTTGCAGGATGTGGGAGGTGAGGGTCACCACTGGTGTCCCTGCTGACTTCACCTGTGAGAAGTGCACCCAACTCCAGCTCCTCACAGACCACGTTAGGGAACTGGAGCTGGAGCTGGATGAACCGGATCATTCAGGATGCTGAGGGAGTGATAGAGAGCAGTTATAGGGAAGTAGTGACACCGAAGTTACAGGATAAAGGTAGCTGGGTGACCCTCAGGGGAGGGAAAGGGAATAGGCGCACAGTGCAGGGATCCCCTGTGGCCTTCCCCCTCAATAATAAGTATACCGTTTTGGATACGGTTGAGGGGGACGACCTACCAGGGGAAAGTCACAGTGGCCAGGTCTCTGGCACTGAGCCTGGCCCAGTGGCTCAGAAGGGAAGGGGGGAGAATAGGAGAGCGATAGTGATAGGAGATTCAGTGGTTAGAGGAACAGACAGGAGATTCTGTGGTCGCGAACGAGACTCCCGGTTGGTATGTTGCCTCCCGGGTGCCAGGGTCAGGGATGTCACGGATCGAGTCTACAGGATTCTTAAGGGGGAGGGGGAGCAGCCAGAGGTCATGGTACATATCGGTACCAATGACATAGCTAGGAAAAGGGATGAGGACCTGAAAAGCGTATATAGGGAGTTAGGTTGGAAGCTGAAAGGCAGGACGAGCAGAGTAGTATTCTCAGGATTGTTACTGGTGCCACGTGCTAGTGAGGCTAGAAACAGAGAGCGAGTGCAGCTGAACACGTGGCTACAGAACTGGTGCAGGAGGGAGGGATTCAGATATGTAGATCATTGGGATACCTTCTGGGGAAGGTGGGACCTGTACAAGAAGGACAGGTTGCATCTGAACTGGAGGGGCACCAACATCCTGGGCGGGAGGTTTGCTAGAGCTCTTCAGGAGGGTTTAAACTAGTTTGGCAGGGGGATGGGAACCGGAGCTACGGATCAGTGGATGGGGTAGCTGTTGAACAGGCAGATACCGAGTGCAGAGAGTCTGTGAGGAAGGTTAGACAGTTGACAGGGCAAAGTTGCAGCCAGTATGATGGGTTGAAGTGTGTCTATTTTAACGCAAGATGTGTCAGGAATAAGGGTGATGAACTTAGAGCATGGATCAGTACTTGGAGCTACGATGTTGTGGCCATTATGGAGACGTGGATATCACAGGGGCAAGAATGGATGTTGGATGTTCCGGGGTTTAGATGTTTCAAAAGGAATAGGGAGGGAGGTAAAAGAGGTGGGGGAGTGGCATTGCTAATCAGGGATAGTATCACAGCTGCAGAAAGGGAGATCGTCGAGGAGGGTTTGTCTACTGAGTCATTATGGGTGGAAGTCAGAAACAGGAAAGGAGCAGTCACTTTGTTGGGAGTTTTCTATAGACCCCCCAATAGCAACAGAGACATGGAGGAACAGATTGGGAGGCAGATTTTGGAAAGGTGCAGAAGTAATAGGGTTGTTGTCATGGGTGACTTCAACTTCCCTAATATTGATTGGAACCTCCTTAGTGCAAATAGTTTGGATGGAGCAGTTTTTGTCAGGTGTGTCCAGGAAGGTTTCCTGACTCAATATGTAGATAGGCCGACTAGACGGGAGACTATGTTGGACTTGGTGCTTGGCAACGAACCAGGCCAGGTGGCAGATCTATTGGTGGTAGAGCATTTCGGTGATAGTGATCACAACTCTCTGATCTTTACTACAGTCATGGAGAGGGACAGGAGCAGACAGGATGGGAATATATTTAATTGGGGGAGGGGGAATTACAATGCTATTAGGCAGGAACTGGGGAGCATAAATTGGAAACAGATGTTCTCAGGGAAATGCACGACAGAAATGTGGAGGTTGTTTAGTGAGCACTTGCTGCGACTGCTGGATAGGTTTGTCCCGATGAGGCAAGGAAGGGATGGTAGGGTGAAGGAACCTTGGATGACAAGAGATGTGGAACAGCTAGTCAAAAGGAAGAAGGAAGCTTACTTAAGGTTGAGAAAGCAAGGATCAGACAGGGCTCTAGAGGGTTACAAGGTAGCCAGGAAGGAACTGAAGAATGGACTTAGGAGAGCTAGAAGGGGACATAAAAAAGTCTTGGCGGGTATGATTAAGGAAAATCCCAAGGCGTTCTACACTTATGTGAGGAACAAAAGGATGGCCAGAGTGAGGGTAGGGCCGATCAGGGATAGTGGCGGGAACTTGTGCCTGGACTCGGAGGACGTAGGGGAGGTCCTAAATGAATACTTTGCTTCAGTATTCACTAGTGAGAGGGACCTGGTTGTTTGTGAGGACAGCGTGGAACAGGCTGATATGCTCGAACAGGTTGAGGTTAAGAGGGAGGATGTGCTGGAAATTTTGAATGATATGAGGACAGATAAGTCCCCGGGGCCAGACGGGATATACCCAAGGATATTACAGGAAGCGAAGGAAGAGATTGCTGCGCCTTTGGTGATGATCTTTGTGTCCTCACTGTCCACTGGAGTAGTACTGGATGATTGGAGGGTGGCAAATGTTGTTCCCTTGTTCAAGAAAGGGAATAGGGATAACCCTGGGAATTATAGACCAGTCAGTCTTGGTTGGTAGTGGGCAAATTATTGGAGAGGATTCTGAGAGACAGGATTTATGATTATTTGGAAAAGCATGGTTTGATTAGAGACAGTCAACATGGCTTTGTAAGGGGCAGGTCATGCCTCACAAGCCTTATTGAATTCTTTGAAGATGTGACAAAACACATTGATGAAGGAAGAGCAGTGGATGTGGATTTTAGCAAGGCGTTTGATAAGGTTCCCCATGGTAGGCTCATTCAGAAAGTAAGGAGGCATGGGATTCAGGGAAAGTTGGCTGTCTGGATACAAAATTGGCTGGCCCATAGAAGTCAGAGGGTGGTAGTAGATGGAAAGTATTCAGCATGGAGCTCGGTGACCAGTGGTGTTCCACAAGGATCTGTTCTGGGACCTCTGCTCTTTGTGATTTTTATAAATGACTTGGATGAGGAAGTGGAAGGCTGGGTTAGCAAGTTTGCTGATGACACGAAGGTTGCTGGAGTTGTGGATAGTGTGGAAGGCTGTTGTAGGTTGCAACGGGACATTTACAGGATGCAGAGCTGGGCTGAGAAGTGGCAGATGGAGTTCAACCTGGAAAAGTGTGAAGTGATTCATTTTGGAAGGTCGAATTTGAATGCGGAATACAGGCTTAAAGACAGGATTCTTGGTAGTGTGGAGGAACAGAGGGATCTTGGGGTCCATGTCCATAGATCGCTCAAAGTTGCCACCCAAGTTGATAGGGTTGTTAAGAAGGCGTATGGTGTGTTGGCTTTCATTAACAGGGGGATTGAGTTTAAGAGCCGCGAGGTTATGCTGCAGCTCTATAAGGCCCTGGTTCGACCACACTTGGAATATTGTGTTCAGTTCTGGTCGCCTCATTATAGGAAGGATGTGGAAGCTTTAGAGAGGGTGCAGAGGAGATTTACCAGGATGCTGCCTGGACTGGAGGGCATGTCTCACGAAGAAAGATTGAGGGAGCTCGGGCTTTTCTCATTGGAGCGAAGAAGGATGAGAGGTGACTTGATAGAGGGGTACAAGATGATGAGAGGCATAGATAGAGTGGATAGCCAGAGACTTTTTCCCAGGGTGGAAAGGACGTTCACCAGGGGGCATAATTTTAAGGTGATTGGAGGAAGGTTTCGGGGAGATGTCAGAGGTAGGTTCTTTACACAGAGAGTGGTGGGTGCGTGAAATGCGCTGCCAGCGGTGGTAGTAGAAGCAGATACATTAGGGGCATTTAAGCGACTCTTGGATAGGTACATGGATGATAGTAGAATGAAGGGTTGGTTGTTAGTTTGATCTTAGAGTAGGTTAAAGGTTCGGCACAACATCGTGGGCCGAAGGGCCTGTACTGTGCTGTACTGTTCTATGTTCTATGAAACCAGCTAGCAATCCATTCTGCCACTTGTCCCTGACTCCACATTCTCTGACCTTATTAGTCTATTATGGGACACTTGTGCAAGGCCTTTTGAAAATCTAAATAAATGATAGCATTACCATTGTCTACCCTACCTTTTACCTCCTCAAAAATTCAATAAGGTGGCTCAACAACAATTTTCCCTTTTGAAATCCATGCTGACTATTCATTATTATATTTTTCTTTCCTAGATGTTCTTCTATTCTCTCCTTTCGTAGAGATTCCATTATTTTTACTACCACTGATGTTAAGTTGACTGGTCTATAATTCCCTGGGCATGTTCTGTCCCCCTTCTTACAAATAGGAATTATGTTAGCTGCCTGCCAGTCCTCAGACTCTACACCTTTTTGTAACAAATTATCAAATATGTGCAGTGATGCCTCCACTATCTCTTCCCTAGATTCTTCTAAAATGCAAGGATGCAATCCATCCGGATGGAGGGGTTTTATCCGCTTTTGACTTTGATTGTTTATTCAATACATCCCCTTTTTTTATTTTAAATGCACTTATCTCATTACTCATTTCATCATTCAATGTCATGTCCACCTGTTCTATCTCCCTGGTAACCACCAAAACAAAATAATTATTTAATATTTCTGCCACCTCTGTTTCCTTACCTGTGCTATTATCCTGTCTATCCCTCAATGGTCCTATTCCCATTCCAGATTTTTATTGATGAGCCTGTAAAGTATTTTACTATTTTGTTTTATGTTCCCTGATAATTTAATTGTATCGTTCCTCTTTGCCTTCCTAATTGTTTTTTTGACTTCTCTTCTAATCTCTTATTCTTTCTTGTCACGTACTCCTCAGTGCACACAGGGGTATTTTAACCCCAAGGTGGTGTGGGGATGGGTATGAAGGCAAAAAAAAATTTAAATCTCAAATCCGAACCCATCCTGCCTCCAGCCCACTCACTTAAAGTTTTAATGGAGGTGGGTTGGGTGAGGTGGTGTGGGTAACCAACCTGGTCTCAGGAGGCAAATAGTTCAGTGAACTATTTTAAGGAGGCTGCATGCCTCCATTTTAACAGCATTTTTATTTATAACTATGGAAGCCTCGGGAATCCCAACAGGTAAAAGGAGGCAAGAAGGGCTTGCTCCATAAAGTACATGCCTTTATTACACTTTTCTCCAGGGCCAACAAGCTTACCTGCACTCGATCAGAACACTGACCCTCCTCACAATGTCCAAGCTCCATACTTCCAGGTTTCCTGTTTGAAAATATTGGTGCCATAGAGCAATCTTTTGCCTCCATGTGTTGAAAAACTGAGCAAAAGCTTTTGGTGCTCGCATCCTAAGATCTTCTAACACTTTAACTATTCATGTTGTCTTTCTAACATTCCAAAATCAAATAAATGTATGCAATAATATAAATAATAGCATGAAAAACAGCAATACAAAATGCAGGTAGCATAATTTAGACTCGAAATTTATTAGATCAGTGAATACTGTGATCCATGGAGCTTGGGTCATAGCCTTGCTCTTACTTATAGTAGTTTGTCCTTCATAATCAAAGATGACCATGACATCAGCAAGAATTCATTGAATTAAGTTTCAGGTGAAGATGACTAATCAGTCCAATTTGAGCATGAAAGGATCTGTTGCATGTTGGACAAACGTGTATTGTTGGTATGGAAGAGGTGCTTGCAGCTCTGGACTCACGAAGCCCACGTTTCCTGTTGGCCAGTGTGACTCTGTTTTGTTCGTAGGAGGTGGCGCCTTTACTGATGAGGCTGAGCCATATGTAACAATCCTGTGTGAGGTTCTCCCATGTCTCAGGGGTGATGTTGAAACTCTTTAGTGAGACCTTCAAGGTCTACTTCAGGGGTGTATGAGGTGCATCTGGGAGGGGTAGTACCACCGAAAGGGAGGGACTATTCACACTCTTCAGAGTGGTTCACCTTTTGTTGGTCGTCACCGGCACCCAGCTCTCATCTGTGGCTGCAAGTAGTTGTTTGCACATTACAGTGGCCACACTCCAGCAAACCGTCTCAAAAGGCAGGCAAAACCAGATGAAGGTAGCTGAGGTGTCTCCCCATTGATGAATTAGGATTTGCCTATCCTTGCATGCAAAGTCTTATTTGGCAGAGAGGGCAGAAGAATTCATTACGAATTCAACAGCCATAAGGGTGACTAAACAAAGTGTTGATAAGGGCTAAAAGCGTGGTCAGGCATTCAAGATACTAAGGTCATCTGCTGCATCTAGAAATTATCTCTTACAGTCTTGACTTTTTCCTGCCATTGGTTTCAGATGTGCCTGGACGAGAGAGTGAGGTTGACGCTGTGCAATGCTCCCTCACTCTAATCTATTTCACGTGCAAATCATGATACCACCCCCCAACAACAGCCTTGCTGGTACCTACAATGGGCTGAGTTATTTGACAGTACATAAATTGGCATTGCCTATGTGAATCAGGTAGAGAGGCTGGATGTCAACTCATTTGAAGACATTTGACAAGATGATTGCAGAAAGATGGAAAAGGATTAATATCTCACCAGTCCTACTCTGCTGCTTCTGAGCCTAAAATGTACACTCTCAATAAAAAAGATGACTCTGAGAAATGAAGTAGGTGCAATGTCTAGAAATAAAAATATCATTAGTTCAGCACAGGAAAAGAGAGATTAATTAATTCGGTTCAGCCCTAAAACAACAGAACAAGTGTCTTAATCCAAAGCATATATTTGCCGTCTATAAAGCCAAACTCTTGCTATAGAATATTAAGTATATACAAATTAACTCGAGTAATACATTCCAAGGGTAGGCGTGAAGTTGCAAGGATCCAAGTGTTATGTAAAGCATGGCATCTGGAAGTAATTTCTTTTATTATTTTCCTCAGATGTTCCTGTATATTTTTTATGAAGTTGAACTGGTAGGAGCTGATCTGGTGTGCAGTCATGCTGTAAGATCACCTATAAAGTCATCATGGCTCTTCTGTACAAAGGCTCGTAAAGGGTGGGTAATGTCATCCTAACAAAGAAAGTAATAAATTACAACTGTCGGAAAAACTCAGGGATGGGTAAGAAAGCAATCTGTCTAAATTATGGCTGAATCTCAAAGGTAAATTTCCCAATGCAAAAAAATTCCAGTCTCGCAATCACCACTTCATAATGCATATCAGACTAGGCCAACAGGATTTACAAATCCAATGTTTTAAGTGCAGGGAAGAAGGATTGTAAATGTTTTAACTGCAATCTATGAGCTTGTCAGCCATGTATGAGAAAGCAGCAAAACCAGGTGGGTGGTCACTCATGAGGTATTAACAGATGTTTTTCTTAGAGTAGTATTACAGTAAAAATACAGAGAGCACTGAGGAAATTACAGTTGCAGTGGGATTAGATACAGGTTTGTGATTAAACATAGAGTAACCTTAATTTCTCAACATTTCCAGCAACAAATATTTTTTCTTTTTCCATTCTAGATGCGAATAGCAGTGGGAAATTAGTGGGAGACCTCTGGAGTTTCCTGAAGACTTCTCTTTAAAAAACAAAAATGTTGATTTGTGTGTGTCTGTGCATGTACTGATTTTAAAGCAGCTTTATTCCTTCTGATAGTTAACACATATTACACTTATCCTAAATAAACCTGGACAGCAATATTGTTCAATGTAAAGATGTCTTCATAAAAACTGTTATAGAAATGTAAATTCACTTGATATTATGGTATGGAGATTTTATCATCAGCCTGTTCCAAAGATTTATTTTCCTCCTTATTAATTTACTCCAGCTTGCCTTTCACCCCCACCCCCCCCTTATTCCTCCATGATTCCTCCTTCTCAGAATTAAGATGACTAGATATGATTCTTTCACCTGCCCAGTTCCCAGTCTCTAGAGGCTGCTGGACCAGGCTTCTCACCAGGCGCACACTGGGCAGGCAGTGTGCAGAACAATGGCACCGTCCCTCAAATGGGACCAGTAAGTGACTTGAAATATTTTCATGGTTGGGCCTTGATGGGCTACTTTTGGCAAACTGCCAATGTTGAAAAGGAGCTTGGCATTTGGGGGGTGTTGGAAATCCCACAGTTTCTTTCTGCAGCTGAGTTAGAAAAGGGACGCTGAAGAAGGCAATCCTGCGAAGTTGGGGGGTGGGTGGTGGGAAGAGGGTAATGCAGTATAAACAACTGGTAGCAGCTGGGAAAATAATTGTGTGGCCACAGATTTTTAATGGCCTTTGCATGAGTGTCCTGTAGTAATCCCTTTGAGGTTGTTTCACATGGTCAGTGTTCAGTTCCCCTGTGCAGGGTTTGCCAAAATTACATCGGGATCTACATATGGCGAAGGACTCTGGCTTGCATATTTAAGTAGGTGGCAGCCTGTTTCAGGTGAGATCTTTGCTCACTTGTTTCCTGGCCCGTTCCAAATTGCAGCAGGCCAGATGTCAGCTGCAATTGACCAGTGAGTGGTGATTTTCAGCCTAGTACCACTCGAAAATGGGGATGGAAATCGGCCTCTGCCATTTCTTCAAAGAGTATTGCACAGGGTGCATCGCCTTCCTGCATTGCCCCGTCTTCCTGCATTTTTACTGCATTTAGATTGGAACCCATCATAAAATCTTTGACTCTAACTCCTTTTCCAGGACCTCAAGTTTGTAGAACTCTTTACCGACCTCAACTTGCCTTCCCTCGTACAGTGCACAGACTTTTAAAATCTGAGCTTGGTGTCAGCTGACCTCTTCTTAATTTACTTTTGTTTTTGCTCCTTACTCTTTTCAACTTGGGTCCTGCAACTCAGTTTCCCAGTCTTTAACAAATACAAACTTCCCCCCACTAGACTGCCAACTAATTCCATCTCCTCGACCTAGAGTTGTAGACCCTGGATGCACACTCTTTAGTGGACAGATCATGGTTCTTGATGCAACTTTGACCATCACCTCACTCCCATACCAGATCATTAAGAATCACCAAGACATTTACCATTCGACCACCACATCTAAACTTTGCATGATAATTATATAGGATATTTGTTTAGAAAGAAGAAAAAAGGTATTAAAAAAGCATACTCTTTAACTTTGTCCTATGACTTCAGTTTTAGACACCATTCAATGTCTGCTTATAATGATAAGCTATCAACAACAACTTGCATTTATATAGAACATTTAGTGCAGAAACATGTTCCAAGATGTTTAGTGATTGGATAAAGCTGTTTTCTAGTATAAAATATCGACAAATGTTTTTTCTGGAATTGTTTTTATACCATTTTTAAACTGGAACATTATTGAACTAGATGGGCACTGGGAATTTTATAATCAATTCTGGGTTACTCAAGTGTATAAGTTCTGACCTTCAAGTCTGTCAAAAGTCACTTTTTGGGCTGGATTTAGTGGAGCTGGCAGGACTCCTGGCGCCAGGCCGAAAAAGCGATGGGAACCCCGCCTCAGCCATTTGGAGCCCCCCACTCATGGCTTTATTTAATGGTGCCCAGGCACTTAACTGCCTGGCGCTGGGGTCCCCGTCCCTTTAAAGAAGGGAATCCCCCCTCCAAGAGCTGCTGGCAACTCAGTGGTATCAGGAGCAACACTGGGAGCAGTGGTCGCTGCCTGTACTACAAAAGGCCTTGGAACCAGGCCCAGGCCCAGGGCTGGAGACACGGACCCCACAGGCCGAATGGCCTATTCCTGCTCCTATTTTCTATGTTTCTATGTTTCTATGTTTCAAGTGAGGCAGTGTCGCTGGGGCCAGTCCAGCAGGCCCTGGTGATGGAGGGACGGAGGGAGGGTGGGCGTTAAGTGCAGAAGGAGGGAGGTTCAGTGAGGTGGGTTGTTTTCTTCCAGAGGCCCTCTATGGGCCACATTTTGCCCATGGAGGAGGGCCCCCCACCAAGCCCACAGGGAGGTTGCCTCGTTTTACTCGGAGCAGGTCCTTAAGTGGCTGATATAAGATCTCTCAAGGGCTTCAGTTGGCCTCTGGGCGTGAAGGCTGTCTTCGGCCGACAGGAATGCGATGGGCCCTCTGCCCCCCCACCTCTGACTGCAATTCTATGGGCTCCCCCCCATCTCCTAGCCCGTCTCCAGGGGGCCCATTAAATCCAGCCTCTTGAGTACCTCTGATAGTCTAATAGGTTAGGTGCCACTAGGTGTGATATTAATTTAAATCCACCAAAAGGTCAAGATTCAATTCCCAATCTGTGCTGGGTTCATTGATGGCAGCCAGGGTGGCAATTAGGGTACCACAATTCACTGCTCCTGGATTTGGGGAGGGGTAGAATTCAGCGCGAGCTCCTGACTGCTATCTAGTGACCTCTGCTGGAAAGGCTGTGCATGTTGCTACTAGGTTAAGACAGAATTGGGCTCAGCAGTGCTGCCTCTGTGATCTAATAGCCTGCCAGCACTCAATGAAGGAAGGATACTTGGGTGAGATGCCAGATGACTACTGACAGCTGTGGAGATGGACCCTAGCAATCATTCCGAAATTAAAGGAGGAAAGAAATTCAGATCCAAAACAAAAAGTCACATCATAAGCAGCACTTGAGCTGCAATTATTTTCCCTAAGAATTTGCAATATCGTGTGCTGTAAATTCTGTGTGGTAAATGTTAATAGATCATATGAATGCTAAGAATACTGCTGGAGAGCTGTGTTTTCTGCACTTTTTCTATTGACTAAAGCAGGAAGGGAGGAGGAAGACATGATAGAATAGCTATATTTTGCAGACTCAAGGTATAACATTTTACACCCTAATTCAGTTGCTGGATATAGAGCAACATCCTCTGTGGGAAAGAGGAAGGTTCCAAATAAAAAAGGTATGCATAATTGACAGACAAAATCTATTGAAGTCTACAGTATAATATGGTTTCGTTTTCAATTGTAGTAAGAGATTAATCAGATCCAAAGAGATAAAGATTAAGAACTTGATGCACTCATTCCTCAAATGTTGAATTGCCCAATCCTTTTAGAATGTCACAACTTACTTAGTTTTTTAAAAGAAATCACAGCAGGGAACAGTTATGATGCTAAACTGTGACTGGTATAGTGCGTATCCCATTTACAAGTTGCAAATTGCCTCACCACAAAATGTTTGAAAATCAGACTCACAGACTCCAGTGTAAATACAGTTGGAAAGGAAAGGAACTGGGAAGCATAAGATTGATAAAAACGATTATCTATAATTTCACTAAGTATGAGTTACCAATATGAGGCCGGAATTCAAATACTGAGGGATATTGCTATGCTGCTTTACATAGTACAGACTATTGTACTTAAGCATATAGTTACCAAGTGTATATCCTCCCTAAGTGTATGGTATTTGGAAAACCAAGATTTCCTAATCATCTCTAAGGAATCCTTTTGTTCCTCTTATTGATCTAAGAGTTGATTTAAAAGTCATTCTTCCTCTGGTCTTGATTTTTTTAAAACTATATTTTACAAGTTATATTTTACACATGCACACACAAGCAAATGTATACATATACAGCCATGAAACAATGTACGTCCAACAAAATCAAAAAAAGGACAGGCTGCTACCAAGTCCTTGGCAAAGCCTCTATTGCCCTGGCTGATTTGGAGATGTGCAAGACTGTCTTGCCCTATCATTTAATCATCCATCTCCTTGCCTCCACTCTTGGCAGAACTCTTCCTCTCCTTTGCAACCCCCCTACCTCAACCAGATGGTCTGTTTAAGATCAAGCATTTATTGTACATGGAATCCTGAGGATAAACCTGTATCCTACTGCTCTCAGGCACAGCATGCTAGCACATCAACATGCTGAGCCAGTGGGTTGCCTTTTCTTTAAAGTGTGTGGTTCTGTAGTTTTCTCTTTTTGCCTTCAAATGCTGATCTGCTTTTATCTAATTGTGTTTCAGCTATTTTAATTTGTCCTTTGTTAAAAATATGAAAACAACGTAAGTTGAAATAAATTAACTTCTGTACTACAACATATGTATGTTAAAACTGGACTCCTGATAGGTTTATTAAAAACCGTGGGAAATCAGTGGAAAACCTAACAGGAGTGTAATGTTATGAAAATGGCCCCAGGTCCTGTTAAGTACACTAAGACCTAGAGGATGACTTTAAACAATACCAGATTTAGACCACATCACATGATATCATGAGAGACTGCATATAAATGACCTCATGAAAATATCAAAATATCAAATTTGAACTTAGAAACGCTAATAGTAAAATTGGAGAAACTGATTAAGTGAACAGCAGATGAGCAGTTGAATGTGTAAGATGTAAATGAAGCACTGCATTGAGGTGTCCAGCTCTCACCTGTTTGAATATGGAAAAGCATTCAATGCATGATATCACTGTTGTTTGTGAGTTATGAAAGCCAGGTCATGAGTTATATAGTGAACATTTACAGGGAATGCATTAGAATCCCTAGCCTCATTGTTCCGCATTCCCTATAAAATATTTCAAATCTTCCAATGTCAGATTTTCTTTCTGTAGCAGATTATAGAAGCGCATAGCTCCGTCAAGTTGTAGCAACACAACCTGGTTGAAATTGCCTAACTCTATACTGACTGTAGATCAAATCTGTGATCTTCCTGATCTGTATGCCTCAGTCCCATTCCACACTTTGCATTTACTCATGGAACTGGCTTTTATAGTTCAATTTTATTTTTGTTTGTTTACCAAGCATGGGAAAGAGTCCTATGTGACACAAAGTATTATAATGGCATTAATGCATTATGCAGGATAGATAGAATGTCCAAGGAATCCTTGACTGAGTTCAGGCCTCAGGCTTAACTTGGGCAGTCAAATTTCAACACTTATGTCAGATGTGATTGAGTCTATTCAATTTACAACATCACAATACAAGTTAAAATGACACTAGAGAGTTAAGGATAAAGGAATGTTAAGGTTGTTATGAAAGGGTCAAGTGTTCTACTCTGTTCAAGGCACTCATAACATTCCTTTACCTCTGACCTACAGACACATTTTCCTGTGTGTCACTATTTCAGACTCCTCCACAATGCAGTGCATCATTTTCACTAAATCCGTCACCTTCCACTAGTAAAGATGTTATTCAAACTCTTTCTCAATAATACTGAATGACCTTGATTTTATTTCAGCTCATAAAATAATGTTAGCACTTGGAAAGATCATTATTCATCAGTATAGCTTGTTAGAATTTTAGCTAGTAGCT